>NC_092752.1:39261659-39566740 GCF_047496795.1 Chiloscyllium punctatum | reverse complement strand
GCTCCAGAGACCTTCCAAATGTAAAATGCTTGACATTCTACTAGTTTTGGAGGGTATTATAATCATATGAATGAAGTCTGTTGCATGTAAAAACAGAACTTCATGACCAAGCATTACCTGAAGGTGAAAAAAAATTGCAATGCTAAATGAATGAGAAATGTGACTTCTCCAAGGACACCATTTAATTTCTGGGATATTGACAAATATACCAAGAAGCCAGGCCCCAGAACTCAAGGGCAGTAAAATAATTCTTGCTCCAAAGTCAGTACGTGACTTACTGAGATTTCTGGGAATGGTAAATGGGTTAGCAGAAGCCATGGCAACTACCATTGGACCTTTGAGACACTCACTCATAAAGTGTCAAGGACAGTGCTCGGACATACATCAAGGAGAAAATCAAAGACATACTGACTTCTGCAGAAGCCATGGCCCATCTCAGTCTGACTGTTATTATTGTGAATGCCTCAGCCACACATATTGGAACAGTTCTCTTCCAAGAACAGCCAGAAAGATGCAGAAAACCACTATGTTATGGATCCAAAATACTATCTAATTCAATTATAGAAAGGGAAGGCCTTGCAGTTTTGTAGGACTGTGAAAAGTTTTCAGATTATATATTGGGTCTCACGCTTCTTTTAGAAATGAATCAGAAATGATTGGTCCTGTTATTAGATGAAAACACATTGGCATTTGCCTCCACAGATAGAATGGTTTCATCTTTGTCTCATGAACTTTCCATTTAAGACTAAATGCATTCAGATGCACTCTCCAGAGTAACTATTGACCATGCCAGCTGATGTTAAATTTGCTGGTGAACTCAGTTCATGTACTCTAGCAACAAAAATGTTGTGGCCAATAGAGTTACAAAATTTAACCTCACTAGAGAGGAACATAAAAAGGATCTGGAATGTTATGGCATAAGTTGAAACACGCTGAGATATGATTTGGAAGGCTGGCCAGAAAATAAACGTAGTGGCTTAATTATTGAAAGCTATTTTGAACACACATTTCAGTACTTTTGATGACAGACCTGTTATCCCTCTTTACGAAGAAATTACATCCCTGACGAGGCAAATCAAGAACTCCTGGACATCACTAGTAGACAGCGAAGAAGGTTACCTCAGATTACAACAGGCTCTTGACCAGATGGGCCAATGGGCTGAGAAGTGGCAGATGGAGTTTAATTCAGATAAATGCGTGGTGCTGCATTTTGGGAGAGCAAATCTTAGCAGGACTTATACACTTAATGAAAAGGTCCTCAGGAGTGTTGCTGAACAAAGAGACCTTGGAGTGCAGGTTTATAGCTCCTTGAAAATGGAGTCACAGGTAGATAGGATAGTGAAGAAGGCGTTTGGTATGCTTTCCTTTATTGGTCAGAGTATTGAATACAGGAGTTGAGAGGTCATGTTGCAGCTGTACAGGACATTGGTTAGGCCACTATTGGAATATTGCGTGCAATTCTGGTCTCCTTCCTATCAGAAAGATGTTGTGAAACTTGAAAGGGTTCAGAAAAGATTTAAAAGGATTGTTGCCAGAGTTGGAGGATTTGAGCTATAGGGAGAGGCTGAACAGGCTGGAGCTGTTTTCACTGGAGCGTCGGAGGCTGAGGGGTGACCTTATAGAGGTTTACAAAATTCTGAGGGGCATGAATAGGATATATCAAAAAAGTCTTTTCCCTTTTGAGGGTGGGAAGTCCAGAACAAGAGGGCATAGGTTTAGGGTGAGAGGGGAAAGGTATAAAAGAGACCTAAGGGGCAACTTTTTCACACATAGGGTGGTACAGGTATGGAATGAGCTGCCAGAGGAAGTGGTGGAGGCTGGTACAATTGCAACATTTAAAAGGCATTTGGATGGGTATATGAATAGGAAGAGTTTGGAGGGATATGGGCCAGGTGCTGGCAGGTGGGACTAGATTGCGTTAGGATATCTGGTCGGCATGGATGGGTTGGACCGAAGGGTCTGTTTCCATTCTGTACATCTCTATGATACTATGACTCTCTGTAGAACTAGAACTTGTGCTTCTGTCAGGAGGTCAGGAATTCCCAAAGACAGAAGATCTCAAAACTGTCAGACATTTGCCAAACATAGCCACAAAAAAGGGCCATTTATTCATATTGCTTTTCCCACCTGACCATGGGAATATGTAAGGACAAAGCTGTCTGTGTTTTCAATATAGAAACATAGAAGATAAGTGCAGGAGTAGGCCATTTGACCCCTCAAGCCTGCTGCACCATTCATTATAAACATGGCTGATCATTGAGCTTGATACCCCAATCTCACCCTCTTCCCACATCCCTTGATACTTTTAGTCACAATAGCTATAGCTATCATCTTTTTGAAAACATAAAGTTTTGGCCTCAAACATTTTCTGTGATAGTGAATTTCATATGGTTATCATTCTTGGGATGATTTTTTCCATATCTCAGTTCAAAAGGATTTACCCCTATATCTTTAAAATGTGACCCCTGGTTCTGCACTCACCCACTTACTTTCAGCATCTGGTGTAAGAGGATACCCAGATCTCATTGAACATACCTCTTGCTTAATTTATAGCCATAGTACTCTGCCAGTAGTTTTTACTACCAAAGTGGATAACCACACATTTACCAATATTGTGCTTTATCTGCCATGCATTCATGTAGCTTGTTCAAATTACACTATAAAATCTCTGTTCACCTCACAGCTCACCTTTCCACTCAGCTTTTTGTCATCAGCAAATTTTGAGATATTACATTTCGTTGTCTCATCTAAATCATCACCATATATTGTAAATAGCTAGACATCTAGTACCAATCTCTGCAGTACCCCACTAGTCATCTCCTACCATTCAGAAAAAGGCACATGTATACCTACTTCTTGTTTCCTGTCTGATAACCAATTGCCTACCCTTCTCAGTACACTAACCCCACTTCCATGTGCTTTAATTTTACACATTATTCTCTTATGTGGGACGTTTGTCAAAAGTGTTCTGAAAGTTCAAATAAATCACATTCACCGGTTCACCTGATCAATTCTATGTGTTACATCTTCAAAGAATCCCAGTAGATTTGTCAAGCACGATTGCCCTTTTGTAAGTCCATGTTGACTGTACCTGATTCTATCACTGCTTTCTAAGTGCTCTGTTATAAAATCCTTGATGATGGTCTGTGACATCTTTTCCACTAGTTACATTAGACAGTAGTCTATAATTCCATGTTTTCTATCTCCTTATTTAAATTGTGGGGTTAGGTTAACTATCCTCCAATCTGTAGAAACCGTACTGAATCTAAAGATTCTTGGAAGATGACAACAAATGCATCTAGTAGTTCTAGGTTCACTTCCTTAAGAACTTTGGGATGTAAACTATCAGGTCCTGGGGATTTATCAGCTTTCAATCCCATCAACTTCTCCAATTCCATTTCTCTATAAATACGTCTTTGTTTTAATTCCTCCCTCTCACTAAAGCTTGTGTTCCCCAAGCAAAGTATGGCATTAGTTTATCAGCCATTTGTGTGACCCCATTATAAATTCACCCATTTCTGCTTGTAAGGGACCTACATTAGTTTTCAACAATCTTTTTCTCCTTATTTATCAATAGAAACTTTCATAGTCAGTTTTTATGTTCCAGCAAACTTACTCCCATACTCTATTTTTCCATTCTTAATCAATCCCTTGATCCTCCTTTGCTAACTTCTAAACTGTCCCCAGTCATCAGATCTATTGCTTATTCTTGCCAATTTGTATGTCTTTTTTGTATCTCCTACTATCTCTAACTTCTCTTGTAAGCCATAGTTTGGCTACTGTTCTCTTTGCACTGTTGTGCCACACAGGAATTAACAATTTTTGTAGTTTACCCTTTCCCTCTTTGTATATTTGTATTGCCTCTCCATTATCATTCCTTTCAGTAACATTTCCTAATCCACCACAGCCAACTCATGCCTCATATCATCGTAGTTTTGCTTAATAAGACTCAGGACCCTCGCTTCAGAATCAACTACCTCACTCTCTATCTTCAGTAAGAATTCTATCATAATAGTGATTGACTACGACTCTCAATAAATTGAAGTAAAGAAATTATATTCCACAGGAGCAGGTCCTACATGAAATATTTGCCACACATGGAATCTTAAATGTGGTTATAACTGAGAATTACCTAATTTGTCAATGAGGTGTTAGAGAAATTTACAACAATGTTTCAGTTTCCAACACATCTCATTACAGAAAAAAACAACTGGTGATCGCTTTACCCTGAGGGTCACCACACCTCTGGCAAGGGACACAGTCAAGAAGGCAGGGCCTTCATGCTGAGCTTAGCTGATATGGAAATTGAATCCATGCAATTGGTGTCACACTGCATTGCAAACCAACTATCCAGCAACCAACTTCCCTGGTTCAACCAATGAGTACACTCAGTTAAAAGCCGAATGTGCAGTTCAAAAGTCAAAAGCCTCAATAAAAAGAACAGAGACATCTCACAACTCTACAAAAGTACTATTCCATTGCACTCCAATGTGGTTTCTTACCATCAGAGCTACTAATGGAGAGGAAACTAAAATCTCAGCATCCCATCCTTTCAAAATAGTTGACTCCACGAATGAATCCCATGAGTTTAAGATCAGAAATTTAATCAGCAGTAAGCGACTAACTACAACAGATGATTTTACACCAAAGCCTTGCCATTACTGGAATAAGGTCAATTCGTATTGAAAATGGATTGCAACAGAAATAACACTGCCATGCAACACATAACAAATCAACAATTCATACCTCATTAGCACTAGAAGCAGTAATGATTACTTACTCTTTATTTGAGCATGATGTCTTTCGAGAGACAATTACTTAACAGGTTGAGTAATATGTAATAAACCTTTGAAGATTATCCAGACCGTATCGATATTCTGCCGAAGATTTTCACTGGGTATCCTTCCTTAATTGCTATCAATAGTTTAGACTAATGCTGATAAAAAGAATCAATGGCACAAATCTACCTAAGACATTCCAGATAGCTGATCCACACAAGAACAAAAGATTGTGAACAGTGGTGGGGATTTTCCAGTATTATAGTAGGTTCTTCGGGAACTTGCAGTGATAGTGATTCCCATGCATCGGATGCACATGTCCTGTGTGTAGAGACCATGAATTTGGAAGGTGCTACTGAGAATAAAAAAGTTGTTCCTTAAAACCCCCATAAGTCTATTTCATCAACGCTATGAATAATTCCCTGATATTCCCTTCAGCATCCTATTATAGACACACAAAGGCTCCTTACTTTGCAGTCATACACATGATTTCTCCACCTCCATCTTCCTTCTTATACTTCTTTAGCCATGCCCTCTGTCACTTGTTTTCTTGAGAACATTTCTTGCTGCAGTGCTCCACTCCCTCTGGTACCTTTTCCTGAACTCACTAAATATCATTCCAAATGACAAGATCTCAGACTTCATTGGATTCCAACTATTCCAGGAATATCAATACATTTTGATTAGGCTATTCATTATACTTTCCTTTAATCACTGGACACAAGCCTGTATACATTCCTTCAGTTCTACTCTACCTTCTAAGTTAAATGCTATTTATATTTGCAGGGTCAGTGAATCATAAAAATATAAATTTAGACAATGCTTGACAAAGCATTAAAAGATTCTGTTTAGGCAGTGACTGATTTAGTTCTGGGAACAAACTGAAATGTAATAAAGTAGTCTTAGCTGCCAACACTGAATCAATATATGCAAATGAGAGGCCTGAAGATAACAAAAAACAGTGATGCACATGCATGCCATGAGGAGTATACACTGCTGATGGATATCAGTGAACTGTTATAATCAATTGCATGTCATTTCTGAACTAGATCACATAAATAATATATGCAATAACACAATAATACATACAAAGGTCACAATGGTACAAACTTCATAGACCAAAGAGGGACCAAGTGGCACAATGGGTTTACAACATTCATAGAATTCATACAGTGTGGAACCAGGCCATTCACACCATGTAGTCCAACATCCCTCGAAAGAGCATCCCACCCTGACCCACTCCCCTGACACTATCCCTGTAACCTTGCATTTCTCAGGGCTAATCCACCCAACCTGGACTGTGTGAGGAAACCAGAGCACCCAGAGGAAAGCCACATAGATATAGGGAAAATGTGTAATCTCCACATAGATAGTTGCCCAAGGGCGGAAACGAACCAGGTTCCCTGGTGTTGTGAGGTAGCAGTTCTAACCACTAAACCACCAAATACTACCCGTTTGTTTCAGGGATTGAAGTACAAATGTATATCTCCTAGATCGGGAGCTTTTAAGATCCTAATTCAGGACTTAATCAATTTCAGTCAGGCTTCAATAGATTAAAACGACACATATGTCCAGAATAATACACACTAACTTTCCAGTGTCTGAGGGAAGGGCTGGTTTTTGTGAGAAAACAATACATCATGAGTGCAGTATATGGTGGCTTTTTGGCATTGAGGTTGAATTTTAATTGTCTCGTCACATATACTATTGGTTATCAGAAAATGGTTGATGCAAGCACTGGTGTCTTGGTTTTAACTCAAAACTTTTTTTTGTATGGTACAGTAGTGGGATGGAATTAAAATTAATTTGCTGCTTCTGGGAACAGTCCATGACCTTATTATGATATGATTGAAAGGTTTCCTACTGAAAAGGTTTCCCACTGAAGTTCAACACATCCACACCTGGCTTAAAATTTCTGACTGTCAGTCAGGGGTTTTATTAAACAGGAAAGCATCTCTTGAGATGGGGTTGAATTCCTTATGGCGTTTTTTTGTTTGCTATGTTGTGGAGGAAGAACTTGCTAAAAAAAAAGATAGTTGAGGACAGGTGCCAATGTTCACAGAAGCTTTCTTGCAAGTGATGATGAGGGAAGGTCTGTTTCTAAACAGTGCCAGGAAGGGTGCCAATCACTTGATTCATCAGAAGTGGAGCGAGACTGTCAGATCTATAAAGGTAATATCCAGATTTGGAATACAGTGCAGGAAGCATTTAATTATCTTTCCAGAGTAGCAATATCAAGTTCTACTCTTTATTCATTCCTCTCTCACTTTACAACATGTAGCTACTGTACTTCCTCCTGGATTTTCAACAATCTTTTTCATGAGTTCCTTCACCATTCAGCACAAGGCCACAGTTGACCACCATTTTCATTTCTATCACACCCTTTCTTGCAACCTTCACACCAATCTTTGGCAGCATTCTATTCTCACATATTAGCTTCAGCAAAATCACCAACTACAGTAAGACTCTTTCCTCAATTCAAATTCGAGATACCTATTCCTCATTCACTACCTCTTTATCATGTTTGCATTTTGCTTCTTCTCCCTCTCAGCATATGCATTACTTGAACAATTACCTTACTTTTCAGTAACTTTTCTCTTCTGTATTCTTCCCTATGAAAGAAATAATGCATTTCAGCCCTACAAGAGAGATGGTCGCACTACAGGATGGTCATGTCTTTCCTTCTCTCGGGATATCAGCACATATTTTTCCTCTCCAACCCTTTAAACAACATCTACTAACCAACCTGGACATAACTAGCACAGCAGAAATTGAAATGCAGCAACCCTCAGACTCTGCAGTCTGGCTCCCTTCAGGCCCAAATACCCTCTGACCATGGACATTTCAAAGGAGGTCAACAGCAGATCTTCATTAGCTCTTCTGGAGGCAGAAGAGCAGCCCCTCATATTGAAAATAGAGTCTAGTAACCAGTTAACATTTGGAAAAAAATCTTTTTGTTTCAGTACTAAGACAAATAATATTTCTGGGAAGATATTACTTCTTTGATAGCATCAGTATTGCAGATTTATAATTTCCTTTCAATGTTGTAATAAGATTTGAATCAAGATTTTAAAACAAATTATACAATAAGACTCTTTCAATGAAATCTAGAAATCTGTAAAGATTAACTAGTTGTAAAACTTTGTGCTCAGTAGTTAAGTGCATTTAACTGATAAGACTTAATGAATATTATTTATGACAGTCTACTCTTCATAACAGAAGATTTCCAGGAAGTAAATCAGGGACAGCTTTGTACTCCCTGCAAACACCCTCCAAATCATGGATTTTCTACAAAAAGCACTTTTAGCAAGATGTAACACCATAAAATATGGTGAGGAAACAATGTCATCATTTTAATTTATCAAGGCAGAGTCAATCATCTCAATGGGAGCACAGACACCACAATTGAAGTGTGTCTAATTAAATAAGTTGAGGATTGAAATTCCAAGCTAAAACCTCCATGAACTACCATGCTTCAAGCAGAAGGTCCAACACCACTTTCTCAGGGCAATTAAAGAAGGCAATAAATATGCTCTTACCAGCTTTATTTATATATTCTGAGACCAAATAGAAAAGTGCTTTGAAATTAATGGATGATATTTGGGAGACATTGCTCTAACTTCCACTTCTTCCTTCCATTGTTGCCCATTATTGTAAGGTCAATCAATTACAATCTATGTAATTACAAGCTGGAAGTTACATTCTCTAAATAATTCAATTAACTTTCTGATCAGTTTTTTTTAATGAATGGTTACTTGAAAATGATCAGGTTCAAACATTTTTCAAAAATGAATGATTGGGTTGAAATTTAACATGCAAGTCTGCAATGGTTGGGACATTATAAGTGAAAAGATTGACAGACACGAGGAAGCCGTCTCCAACTCAACAATTTCCGAATTTCTAATTTTCCAATACATTGCAGTGTGTCAGACTGTGTGTGAATAATATCCTCAGAGCATGTAAGTTATCAACTTGAGTGATTGTTAATCATCCAATTACAGCAATGCTAACAAGACTTTTAAATTTAATCGTGAGTCCATGAGTCTCAGAGATTTCCTGGGGCTTGTCAATGAAATCAGAGTGAGAATATAGCAGCAGTTGAGGGGGCTGAAGATAGATGGAACAGGAAAATATGCCAAATGTACTATAAACCTCACAGCTGCTCTTTTATCTGCTTTTTGAAATATATGGGCCGAGAGTGTGGTGCTGGGAAAGCACAGCCGGTCACGCAAAATCCGAGGAACAGGAGAATCAACGTTTCAGGCATAAGCCCTTCATCAGGAAGGGTTTATGCCTGAAATGTCAATTCTCTTGCTGCTCGGATGCTGCCTGACCAGCTGTGTTTTTCCACCACTACACTCTCGACTCTGATCTCCAGCATCGGCAGTCCTCACGTTCTCTTTTTTTGAGAAAGGTTACTTTCACAATTTTGAAGGTTATAATGAAACTTTTGGAGGATGGATGCCTAAACTCCAAGAAGTTCAAAATTATCAAATCAGAATGGACTATGTTATTATATTTCAAACCTTGAGTGAGAACCAGCAACATCAACAGGATCAACAGATATAAGAAAGTCAGGAGGTGCACCAACAAGAACACCAGGGTCTGGTGAGTCTCCAGCAGGAGCACCAGTATTCTGTACTTCACAGATCTGGACTTCCACAGAGGAGGAGAGATGAATAGGAAGATCCAGTTTTCATTTTTTACAATAGCCGATGTGCAGGTAAAGGATAAACCTCTTCAACATATGTCAGAATACCAGGGGATTCAATTTGTGGCAGACATTTGCAGCCTGTTGGAACATGACTGCTGCCAAGTGAATCTGATGACCATATTTTACCAATGACTCTCAAGGTCATCACCTTTCTCGAAGTCTTTGTGCCCGGGTCCTGACCAGAGACATATGCTGGATTGCTTGTTGTTAGCTCATTGATAACTTATTCCTCAGAACTCATAATTATATCAACTTTGCTACTGATGTCACAGGCAGAAACTCATGTTGTAGCTCTAGTTGGTTTCCTACAGGTGCAGCAAATCACTGACTACACACATGAAAGAATTAAGACATCGCATGTGCAGTTAGTATACAACAACAAAAAGATCTTCATACAGGCACGCTCCAGATTTCTTGGCATTTGCCTCAATGCTTCCATCCTGCAGCATACCACCTCCATGATTTCTTCATGGCATGAAGCAGAGTTACCACCAGGTTGCTCAGAGCCAAAACATACCTACTTCAAATCTGGCTGGTGATACGCATTACATCAATGAAGTACAAAAGTAATACATTGAAGGCTATTGGACAACCAGAAATGTCACTGAGCAAATCATCAGCATGTTGAATATAGCTTCGACAGCACTCTAGGAAACCTCATGATACATCAGTCAGGGTCTCCAGAGTGGTTCTGGTGCTGGACATGGAACAATATTGCAAAGCTGCAAGGTTTGGGCTTGCATATCGAATAAGGCATAGAGCACAGAATCTCTTCAAGTGTTTCTGAGTAGGTTGAGGATGAGGTAGATGTATTCCTTACATTACAACACTTCATTGGTTGTAAAGCATTTTGTGATCATGGTGAAACACACTACGTAAATGAAATATTTCTTTTCATTTATCAGAAGTGAAAGGCCAGGCAGCAACCAAAGATTGGCAAAATAAGAAAAAGTCGTGGAAATAAATAGTATTTCCTTTCAACAGTAAAACTTAAAAACTTAATAATCTAACTGTGTAACACATTAATGTGCTTAGCTTTCAGGCAACTACAATCTTTTGGCTTTTTTCTCCTCACATGCTGCAACTCCTGTGGCTTCAGAAAAGGTTAAGGTAGGTTGCATATACCCCTGTTCTGTCTGCTGAGGCACTTTTGGCTGATGTTCTGTGGGTTTTGGTTTCTCTGAGGGCTCTGCCAAAGGTTACTCCATCTGTATCTCCAGAGGCAGGCTTGGCAATCGGGACCCAAGGTAGCATATGAGTTAATGACTTGTGCTGTGGTGTCATGCTGGGGAAGGTGATAAAAAGAAATGGGCTGAGAAAAGGCTGCATTTTATGCTGGAGTCCCAAATTCTATGTCTTGATCACCTGCACCATCACATGTGAAATTTTGGAATCCCCATAGGAGATAGGAACAGAAGAACAGGAGTGTGCCATTCAGTCTCTTGAGTATGCCCTGCCCTTAAATATGACCATGGCTAAGCAAATACTTTATGCCTTTGAACTATTCCATCTTTATAACTTTGTATGCCATTGATAATTTAAAAATCTATCAATCTCTACCTTAAATATATTCAAAGACTGAGCTTTCGCTGACTTCTGTGGTAGACAATTACAAAGATTCACAAACCTCTGAATTAAAAATAAACTCTTCTGATCTCTGTGTTAAAGTACCTATTCGAGACGGCTCAGGGAATCCCTGATGGGACTCGACCTGTAAGCCTCTCTTGATTTGTCCAGGAAATTGTACTCTGTGGTAGTCTGGAATATAAAACTCTTACAGACAGTTTAGTTTAAATTATTACCTTTATTTACCAATAGCATCAATGTAACACTATAACATAGATACCTACAACCCAAGCTTGAGCTAAGGTTCTAAAACCATTAACAGAGTAGCAGCGCTAGCTTTTACCCCTAAGAGCTCTCTCAGGCTATTCCCGTTATTGCTGCAAACATGCTTTCTTTATACAGAATTTGGTATTAAAATTACAAAAACGCCACATGTCCTTGATCAGATAAGCAGCAATAAAATGGCAAAAGTTTGCCAAGGAAGAGAAACTCATTGACAGGTCTGAGTAGGGTTGACTAATTAAGCTACATGCACGTTAAAGTGGGAAACCTTGATTGAGCCAGGCCCAATGGTCAATTCCTTTGGCTAGTACATCATGACAGACCAGTCTAAAATACGTGGAAAAGGTCATGAAGTAAACTCACTCGACTAACATGCCTAGTATCACTGACCTCTAAAAAGGCTTTTACTTTTAAAATCATCTTAGATTCCCAGAATGCAAAATAAATTCATAACATTCCTGGATCTCAAGCTCCAGGGAACAACACACAAACATTCAATTCATGACAAGCCAGTGTTCACGCAAATCAGACCACAGAGTTAATCTTTCCACCAGTTTCTGTGTGTGTGTGTGTGTGTGTCTTGAAACCTTCAGTCAGTGAATATAATTTACAGGAGAATGTTTTCTCTCTCTCACTCACACATGAACATCGTTCGACTTTTTTCCATCTCAGTTTCAGCCTTCATGTTTTCCTAACTTGTACGGGTAATGAGACATTCACCTTTCAGAACAGTCAAGATGAGGGAGCTGAACTTCATAAATTCAAATCTGTTCAGTGTGGTATACATGAAGATATATCATGATTATTCTATTACATGCATATCCACTCAGCTTATTAAATTACAAGTTCTTTCCCTATTGAGTATGAGTTTTGTTAAGAGTCTTCCACATAAACCAGAAAGTTAGTTATTTGACATCCAACTGTGAAATATGCGAGCCTCCAGCCCCCGGGGTGAGAAGGAAGTACTGCCACACATTCCACAAGTGAACAAATGTTTTCACCTTATTTACAGCAATCCATTGACACTAATAACAGATGTGCTTAATTCTTCTGAACAAATGGCAACCCGCACCCCCCCAAAACAAGCGCTTTCCCGCATATCCTGTACCCAATGTGTCACATGTAAGGTTACAAGCTTTCTCATCTGCCTTGTGCTATACTCCCCAACCAGGGGAAACACCTTAATTCCATCTATCCTGTCTATCATTTTATATCACTTAGTAAGTTTCAAGGAGATTACCTCATTTCCTTTGCATCTTCAGAGAATACAGACTTAGTTTGCTCAATCTCTCTTCATAAGACTGGTGAAATTTGATGCACTCCCTCTATGGCAATAATATCTTTCCTGAGATAAGGAGACCACAATTTTAAAACAGTACTCTAGGAGCACAGTCTAATCACGATCCTATGTCAAACATAATTTGCAATTCACAAATCTACGCCAATATATCCAGGTATCAACCAGGAATCTATTTATCCTATCTTTATAATAGATTGTAGCATTTTCCCTACGACTAATGAAAGGCTAAAAGATCTGTAGTTCCCTGTTTTCTCTCTTCTTTCATCTTAAATAGTTTGTGACCTTTAAATAGTTAAATAATTTGTGACCTTCCAGTCCACAGGTGCTGCTCCAGAATCTATAGAATTAAGATTAAATCTATTGATTAAAGACATGTATTAAAACTGTCAAGTTAAGAATGCTTTATGTGATCACAATGCAGACGATTTTATTTCATCCATGCTGTGAGTAAGTCAGCATGTGTGAGTGTTGTGTGATGTGTTGCTTGTGTAATATTTAATTCTGTCACCCGTTATTTGAATGGCTCCTATTTCTCTCCTTCCAATGACCAAGCATAATAAGACTGTGCTAATGTCTCCTACTCTTTTGCAAGATGACTGGAAAAGTTAGATGTGAGGAGTTGGTGTGAGGGACTTGGTGAATGTACTTGAATGAGCCACTGTAATTATCTTTCCTAGCAAGCTTATGACATTAATCTTCCTTTGGAACTGATTCCATCAGCATGGTACCATATTCATGTTGTTGATCTTCTGGGAAACTTCCGTTACAACCTTATTGTTTTCCTGCAGACTTCACCCTTCCATCAGCAGGAAGCAGAACCTCTTTACAGTGTTTATAGCCTCTGGTCTAAGGGGAATATAACTAAAACTAGACACAGCCTTTGAATCTGTGCATTCCACTCTGTCAACTCATTCTGTTCTATTTTCAGTTCCAGAATCCATCAAATTTCATAGCTCAAGTGCTCTCTTTGATTTGCCAAGCCATTAAAAAAACCAAAAAACTAAAAACCGCTGAAGGGGTGAACAAATAGAAGCCTTTAAAATAAAGTTAGGTTTTGATAGGATGGGAATATGTCCATTTGTGTGAACAAACATAACTTAGAAGCCATCAATATAAGATGGTAACCAAGAAAACCAAAAGGAAAATTCAAAAGAATTTTTTTTTCACAAAAGAGTGATGAGAATATGGGATTCATTACAAAAGGGATTGATTGTAGTAGATTGTAATGATGAATTCAGGGGAAAGCTAGACAATCATGTGAAGGAGAAGGGAATAGAGGTACAGGATGAACTTGGATGAGGAAAGGTGGAGGATGCTTGACTGAAGCATAAAAGCCAGCATGAAACTGGCTTGGCCTGTTTCATTATCGTATATCCTATTTAATCCTGTGTAGATACTGAAGTTGAAATCATGTTGTGTCAGTTGTCATCCTCCACATTCATGTTAATGGGTCAGGAAATCCAGAAATGATAATGGTAATGCAGTAGCTTAAAAAATCATTGCCAAATGCACTGCACATATTTCCAGATTTCTCACTAACTCCCAAACTGCAAAGTAGAAACATAAAATCCAAGTCATAGCATTTGAAATTCAGAGCAAGAACTTTGTCTAAGTATGTACTACAGAATGTGATTGAGATCAATAATAATAGCTTCAGTTTGTCAAGGAAGCCTACTGTAATATTTCACATTCAGTGATTTTTAAAATCTCTCTTCAGTTTAGCAGTTATTTTGGCAAACTTTAATGAACGTTCTTCTAGTTTTATAGAAACAATCACTAACTAAATTACAGCTTCTACTAACATGGCAAAAAAGGATTTAGAGAAAATTTAACAAATCAAGTACTGTAAAAATTAACTGCTGCAAACATTCAAAGTCAGTCAGATAATCAAAACTAGAGATGCCAGTGCAACGGAAGTTCATAAGTGTCAGAAAATACCATGCACTGGCAACTCTAGTTTTGATTATCTGACTGACTTTGAATGTTTGCAGCAGTTAATTTTTACAGTACTCGATTTGCATGGTATTTTCAGCCACTTCCCTCACAGCTTGCCATGCAGATCCACTGAACGCCTAGACAAATCACTCACAGCAAGAGTGTTTAACTGCATTTTATCTGCCATCAGAGCTATTTAAAGGGCTAATACTCCAACTTGCTGATCTGGTGCTGTTCTGCATAGACATATTTCTGTTGCTGCAAAGTTTGTGGCAATATTTTTGTGGAGTGTTTCACAGATGTTGCGGTGAATTGCTGGATTTGACAGGGATGTGACTGCATTATCACAAAGAGGGTAGTGGATTTGATTTCACTTTGCAGGTATAATTCTGGGCTTGCAAATTAACAGGAAAATGCAACAGTGGCTACAGAGAACATAAGTTCTGCAGAAAGGAAGGATGAAGAAGGCTTTATATAGAAGACTCTACACATTTCAGGGAACACTTCTTCCATGTTAATACATCCCAGTAAGATCATCCAATGCAGTACCAAAAAGGTGAAACCTGAAGTAGGTCCCAAATGACAGGTCCCAAATGAAAACAGAAAAAGTTGCTGTAGTTGTGGGCATGTTCACTTGGGAAGTTGATTTACAGATGTTTTGTCCCCTGTCTCGGTGACATCTTCAGTGCTTTAGAGCCTCCTTTGAAGTGCTACTGTACTGTGTCTTCTGGAATTTGTTTATTTCCGTTCCTGCTGCTTCTGGTTGCCTGATTGTAGTGGCTGGGATATTGGGTCCAGGTCCATGTATTTGTTGATGGAGTCCATGGATAAGTGCCATGCTTTTAGAAATTCTCTGGCTGTCCTCTGTTTAGCTTGTGCTATGATCGTTGTGTTGTCCCAGTCGAATTTGTGGACATTGTCATCTGTGTATGTGGCTATTGGGAACAGCTGGTCGTGGATTTTGGTGGCTAGTTGATGTTCATGGATGCGGATTGCTAGTTGTCTGCCTGTTTGTCCTATATAGTATTTCATGCAGTCTTTGCATGGAATCGTGTAAATTACATTTGTCTTGTATATGATGAATACAGGATCCTTTGCTCTGGTGAGGTGTTGTCTGAGCATGGCTGTCGGTTTATGAGCTTCTGGATTAGTGGTGCTGGAAGAGCACAGCAGTTCAGGCAGCATCCAAGGAGCAGCGAAATCGACGTTTCGGGCAAAAGCACTTCATCAGGAATGGGCTGTCATGAATCAGAGTGGTCTGAGGTGTTGCCTGTCAGTTCCATGATGTTTTTTATATAAGGTAGAATGATTAGTGTGTTGGGTCAGGGCATGTCCTCGGTGTTTGTCTGTTAGATATCTGTGATTAAAGTTGCGGAGATATCTATTCTTGGCGAAGCCTCTGTCAAGGTGTTGAGGTGTTTTTCTGCTTCTCTTTGCAGGTCAGGAGTGCTGCAATGTGTTGTAGCCCTTTTTAACAGGATCCTAATGCAACTTCTCTTGTATGTGTTTAGGTGGTTGCTTTTGTAGTTCAGGATCTAGTCCATGTGTGTGGCTTTTCTGTACAATTTTGTGGTGCATTCACCATTCTGTATTCTTTCTACCCTCACATCCAGGAATGGGAGTTGATTGTTGGTTTCCTCTTCTCTCAGAAATCTGATCCCTGTGAGCATGGTGTTGATAATCCAATGCGTGTTCTTGATTTCTGTTTTCTTAATAATTACAAAAGTATCGTCCACGTATCTGGTCCAGAGTTTGGCTCCAATTTGTGGGAGGGCTGTTTGTTCCAGTCTTTGCATCACAGCTTCTGCAATGAGCCTGGAGATGGGTGGGCCCATAGGTGTCCTACTGATCTGTTCATATATTTAGTTGTTGAAGTTGAAGTGTGTTGTCAAGCACAGTTTTAGTAGTTTGAATAAGCAGTCTTTGTTGATAGGTTCCCTGTCATGTCATCTGTTTTGTTTGTCTAAGAGGTTGTCTCTTTGGCTAAAGTTTTGTCAATTGAAGTGAACAGTGCTGTTACATCAAATGAGACCATTGCTTTGACCTTGTCTATGTTTATGTTCTTGATGTTATCTAGGAATTCATGCAATGATTGTATGGAGTGTTTGGATCTGCTGATAAGGTGTTTCAGTTCTTTTGCCAGTTTATGTGATGGAGTTCCTGGAAGTGCAACAATGGATCTAAGTGGTATATCTGGTTTGTGTATCTTGGGTAATCCGTAAAATCTTGGGACATTGTTGCTTTCTGGTCTCATCCATTACAGGTAAATTCTGGTTATCAGTCCATTTTTTCCGAGGTTCCGTAGTGTATTGTTTATTCTATTGGTTAGCTGAGAGTCACACTCACTCTCTAGGTAGGTGTCGGTATCCTCAACAAGTTTCTCTGCTTTCTGAATATATTCGGTCTTGTTCATAATAACTGTCATTCTGCCTTTATCCCCTGGTATTATGATTATGGTCTTGTCATTTTTGAGTGGGTTTAGGGCTTCTCTGTCTTTGGTGTTGAAGTTGTTCATTTGTCTTTTCTTTGTAAGTAAGCTTTACAATGGTTTGTCTGACAGCTTGCTGTGTCTCCTTGCTTACCCAGTTAATTCTGAGCATACATTCTAGTGCAGCTAGGAAGTTAATTGTTTTTGCGTCCCTGTGGTTGTAATTGCGTGCCTTGGCTAGAATGGCTTCCCACACCAGGATTCCTAGCTCCAGCACTCGCAGCAAGTGCTCACTAAACGACCTCCACATTTCTGTCATGCATTTCCCTGAGAATATCTGTTCCCAATTTATGCTCCACAGTTCCAGCCGACGAGCTTTATAATTCCCCCTCCCTCAATTAAATACTTACCCATAATGTCTGCTCCTATCCCTTTCTATGACGATAGTAAAGATTAGCAGTTGTGATCACAATTACTGAAATACTCTCCCAACAAGAGATCTGACACCTGACCTGTTTCATTGCCAAGCTTCAAATCCAATATGGTCTATCGACACATAGAGTCAGGAATCCTTCCTGGACGCAACTGCCAAAATTTGTTCCATCCAAACTATTTGCATTAAGGAGATAGATACTAAATAAATATTTTGCATCAATATTTACTGTGGAAAAGATATGGAAGATATAGACTGTAGGCAAATAGATGGTGATATCTTGCAAAATATCAAGATTACAGAGGAGGAAGTGCTGGATGTCTTGAAATGGTTAAAGGTGGATAAACCCCCAGGACCTGATCAGGTGTACCTGAGAGCTCTGTGGGAAGCTAGAGAAGTGATTGTTGGGCCTCTTGCTGAGATATTTGTATCATCGATAGTCACAGGTGAGATGCCGGAAGACTGGAGGTTGGCAAACGTGGTGCCACTGTTTGAGAAGGGCGGTAAAGACAAGCCATGGAACAATAGCCTGGTGAGCCTGACCGCGGTGGTGGGCAAGTTGTTGGAGGGAATCTTGAGGGACAGGATGTACATGTATTTGGAAAGGCAAGGACTGATTTGGGATAGTCAACATGGCTTTGTGCGTGGGAAATCATGTCTCACAAACTTGATTGAGTTTTTTGATGAAGTAACAAAGAAGATTGATGAGGGCAGAGCAGTAGATGTGATCAATATGGACTTCAGTAAGGCGTTCGACAAGGTTCCCCATGGGAGACTGATTAGCAAGGTTAGATCTCATGGAATACAGGGAGAACTAGCCATTTGGATACAGAACTGGCTCAAAGGTAGAAGACAGAGGGTGGTGGTGGAGGGTTGTTTTTCAGACTGGAGGCCTGTGACCAGTGGAGTGCCACAAGGATCGGTGCTGGGTCCTTTACTTTTTGTCATTTACATAAATGATTTGGATGAGAGCATAAGAGGTAAGTTTGCAGATGACACCAAAATTGGACGTGCAATGGACAGCAAAGAAGGTTACCTCAGATTACAACAGGATCTTGATCAGATGGGCCAATGGGCTGAGAAGTGGCAGATGGAGTTTAATTCAGATAAACTGCTGCATTTTGGGAAAGCAAATCTTAGCAGGACTTATACACATAATGGTAAGGTCCTAGGGAGTGTTGCTGAACAAAGAGACCTTGGAGTGCAGGTTCATAGCTCCTTGAAAGTGGAGTCACAGGTAGATAGGATAGTGAAGAAGGCGTTTGGTATGCTTTCCTTTATTGGTCAGAGTATTGAGTACAGGAGTTGGGAGGTCATGTTGCGGCTGTACAGGACATTGATTAGGCCATTGTTGGAATATTGCGTGCAATTCTGGTCTCCTGCCTATCGGAAAGATGTTGTGAAACTTGAAAGGGTTCAGAAAAGATTTACAAGGATGTTGTCAGGGTTGGAGGATTTGAGCTATAGGGAGAGGCTGAATAGGCTGGGGCTGTTTTCCCTGGAGCGTCGGAGGCCGAGGCGCGACCTTATAGAGGTTTACAAAATTATGAGGGGCATGGATAGGGTAAATAGGCAAAGTCTTTTCCCTGGGGTCGGGGAGTCCAGAACTAGAGGGCATAGGTTTAGGGTGAGAGGGGAAATGTATAAAAGAGACCTAAGGGGCAACCTTTTCACACAGAGGGTGGTACGTGTATGGAATGAGCTGCCAGAGGATGTGGTGGAGCCTGGTACAATTGCAACATTTAAAGTGAAAGGCAAGAGGTTTACAGGGTATTTGAGGAAAACCGTTTTCACTTAGGATGGTGTTGGTTCGCCTGGGAGGGTACTTGAGGTGGGAAAATGGACAACCTTTAAAATGTACTTGGATAAGCATTTGAAATGTCATAACATTCAAAACTCCAGGCCTAGTGTGGGAAAGTGGGGCTAGTGTAGACATTTTTGGCAATACAGAACGGCTTCTTCTGTACTTTATGATTCTCTAAGACCATAAGATGAAAAATTCTTAATCTATAAATATTCATTCATCATTTCACACAAATATTTTCATTGTAAAAATTTTTATCTGCAGCTACCACAAAAAGCATGATAATTAATAGCTATTTATTCGCAGGTGTACTCTATTAGATATTGGAGTAAGGAAAGTAAAGTGATGCAAATTAAGGTAGGGTGATGCATCTGTATCATCATATCTGTTTAATTAATTTTTATGGGAAAAGAGAATGAAATTATCTTTTCATATCTAATTTGTTGTTTACATTTCCACTAAGTACAATCTTGATATATGAAATAAATAACTGTGCTTCCTAATGCTTTAGAACATTTTCCTGATTGCATATATAATTTGTTTTAGTTTTGCCCACTCAACAAATAACCTGAAATGCTAATGTATAAATAATGAAACATTAAAGAACAATTACTTAATTCAACAAAAGAATAAGCCACATATGAAGCAGTTGGAGAAAATACTGTTGTCTAACCAGAAAGCATTGGAGTGTCTCAGTGGACTGAATTTTCTCTGATTCTGAACTGTTACTTACTAATCATTGTAACATTGTATCCAAGTCTACCTTTTAGCCTCTTGGTTCTTGCTCCAAAGTTGTTGATGAATTCAGTAGCCTTCTATCAGTCATGCTTCATTGACCAAGACCACACTGCATACACTAGTACAGACAGAGGCAAATGGGCACTAAGGGAAAGAATAATAGTGATTAGCTGACTTTTGTTGGCTGACACGGTTTGATTTCTAAATTTGATTTGTTTTGTAGTTAACTTTATTTTGATTTTGTGGTCAAGATGTCAATTACTGAGGCAAGGATTGAAATAGGGTATTGAGATTGCATGTTTCTTAAGAATGCCAGTGGTTGGTTCCATGATATTTCTGATGGTAGCTTGTTTCTTATTGTGCATGTGTTGTTCTCATATCATCAAGTGGCAGACATGTATCATCAGCCAAGTGGAGAAGGGTAGCCATTATCTCTGAACAGCCAGCTTCTGGTTCTTTGTGGTGATTTGAAGATGATATATTAGCAGATAGCAGTAGAAGAAGATATTATGCCTACTATTAGGATAATAGAGATTCACTACGGTTTGGCTTTTACCAAAAGAGTATGAATAGACTGGGATCCCCTGTGGTTCCTACAACTCTTTCTTTTCAAGATTTGCATAAAGATTTGTAGCTTGGCTGTCAGTTGCTGTATGTTCACTGACCTGGGAAGTTGACATGCAGATGTTTCGTCCCCTGTCTAGGTGACCTCTTCAGGGCTTTGAAGCCTCCTGCGAAGCGCTGCTGTATTGCATCGTCTGGAATTTATTTGGTTCCGTTCTTGCTGCTTCCAGTTGCTGGTTCTGATAGAAGCCGATATATTGGCTCTAGGTCCATGTGTTTGTTGATGCAGTCAGTGGATGAGTGCCTTGCTTCTAGAAATTCTCTGGCTGTCCTCTGTTTAGCTTGTCCTATGATCGTTCTGTTGTCCCAGTCAAATTTGTGGCCCCTGTCATCTGTATGAATGGCTACTAGATATAGCTGGTCCTGGTGCTTAGTGGCTAGTTGATGTTCATGGATGCGGATTGCTAGTTGTCTGCCTGTTTGTCCTATATAGTGTTTCATGCAGTGTTTGCATGGAATCTTGTAAATTATGTTTATCTTGCATGTGATGATTATAGGGTCTTTTGTCCTAGTGAGTTGTCTGAGCGTGGCTGACGGTTTATGGGCTGTCATGAATCAGAGTGGTTGGAGAGGTCTGGCTGTCAGTTCTGAGACATTTTTTATATAATGCAGAGTGGTTAGTGTGTTGGGTCATGACATGTCCTCATCGCGGCATTTGTCTGTAAGGAGCTTGAAGTTGTATTTGCAGGGTTTTCCATTCTTGGCGAAGACTCTGTAGAGGAGTTCTCCTTCTCTTCGCAGGTCGGAAGTGCTGCAGTGTGTTGTAGTCCTTTTGAACAAGGTCCTACTGCAGCTTCTCTTATGTGTGTTTGGGTGGCTACTGTTGTAGTTAAGGATCTAATCCATATGTCGCTTTTCTGTACATTTTTGTGGTGCATTCACTGTTCTGTGTTTTTTCAACCATCACATGCAGGTTAGGAGTTGATTGTTGGTTTCCTCCTCTCTCATAAGTCTGATACCTGTGAGCAGGGTGTTGATAATGCAGTGTGTGTTCTTGATTTGTGTTCTCTTAATAATTACAAAAGTGTCACCCGTGTATCTGGTCCAGAGTTTGGGTCAGATATGTGGAAGGGCTATTTGTTTGCCTTTGCATCACTGCTTCTGCTATGAGCCAGATGTTTGTCACACTAAGGCAAGGAAGGGATGGTAGGGTGAAGGAACCTTGGATGACAAGAGATGTGGAATATCTAGTCAAGAGGAAGAAGGAAGTTTACTTAAGGTTGAGGAAGCAAGGATCAGACAGTGCTCTAGAGGGTTACAAGGTAGCCAAGAAGGAACTGAAGAATGGATTTAGGAGAGCTAGAAGAGGGCATGAAAAAGCTTTAGTGGGTAGGACTAAGGAAAACCCCAGGGCATTCTACACTTATGCGAGGTACAAGAGAAAGGCCAGAGTGAGGGTAGGGCCAATCAGGGACATTGGAGGGAACTTGTGCCTGGAATTGGAGGAGGTGGGAAGGTCCTTAATGAATACTTTGCTTTAGATTAGATTAGGTTCCCTACAGTGTGGAAACAGGCCACACTAACCCGCCGAAGAGTAACCTACCCAGACCCATTCTCCTCTGACTAATGCACCTGACACTATGGGCAATTTAGTATGGCCAATCCACCTGACCTGCACATCTTTGAACTATGGGAGGAAACCAGAGCACCCGAAAGAAACCCATGCAGACACGGTGAGAATGAGCAAACTCCACACAGGCAGTCGCCCAAGGCTGGAATCGAACCCAGGTCCCTAGTGCTACGAGATTATAGTGTTAACAACTGATCCACCGTGCCACCTCGTGCTTCAGTATACATTAGTGAGAAAGACCTTTTCATTTGGATGGCATGAAACAGGCTGAGATGCTTAAACAGGTTGATGATAAGGAGGATCATGTACTGGAAATTTTGAAAAACACGAGGATAGATAAATCCCCTGGGCCAGACGGGACAACCTTGCGTTATTATGGGAAGCGAGAGAAGAGATTGCTGCACCTTTGGTGATGATCTTTGCATCCTCACTGTACACTGGAGTAGTACCAGATGATTGGAGGGTGGCAAATGTTATTCTCTTATTTAAGAAAGGGAATAGGGATAACCCTGGGAATTATAGACCAATCGGTTTTACATCAGTGGTGGGCAAATTATTGGAGAGGATTCCGAGAGATAGAACTTATGATTATTTGGAAAAGCATAGCTTGATTAAAGATAGTCAGCATGGCTTTGTGAGGGGCAGGTCATGCCTCACAAGTCTCATCGAATTATTTTGAGGATGTGACAAAACACATTGATGAAGGTAGAGCAGTGGATGTGACGTATATGGGTTTTAGCAAGGCATTTGATAAGGTTATCCATGGTAGGCTCATTCAGAAAGTAAAAAGATATGGGTTACATGGAAATGTGGCTGTCTGGATACAACATCAGCTAGCCATAGAAGACATAGGGTGGTACTAGATGTAAAGTATTCACCTTGGAGCTCGGTGACCAGTGGTGTTTTGCAGGGATCTGTTCTGGGATTTCTGCTCTTTGTGATTTTGAAAAATGACTTGGATGAGGAGGTGGAAGTGTAGGTTAGTAAGTTTGCTGATGACACAAAAGTTGGTGGAGTTGTGGATAGTGTGGAGGGCAGTTATAGTTGCAATGGGACATTGACATGATGCAGAGCTAGGCTGAGAGGTGGTAGATGGAATTCGATCTGTAAAAGTGTGAAGTGATTCATTTTGGAAGTTCGAATGTGAAAGCAGATTACAGATTAAAGACAAGGTTCTTGGCATTGTAAAGGAACAGAGGGATCTTGGGGTCCATGTCCATAAATCCCTCAAAGTTGCCACCCAAGTTGATAGAGTTGTTAAGAAGGCTTATTGTGTGTTGGCTTTTATTGGCAGGGGGGATTGAGTTTAAGAGCCGCAAGGTTATGGTGCAGCTCTATAAAGCCCTGGTTAGATCACATTTGGAATATTGTGTTCAGTTCTGGTTGCCTCATTATAGGAAGGATGTGGAAGCTTTAGAAATGACGCAGAGGAGATTTACCAGGATGCTGCCTGGACTGGAGAGCATGTCTTATGACGAAAGGTTGAGAAAGCTAGGGCTTTTCTCATTGGAGCAAAGAAGGGTGAGAGATGACTTGATAGAGGTGTGCAAGATGATGAGAGATATAGTTAGAGTGGATAGCCTGAGACGTTTTCCCAGGGTGGATATAGCTATGACAAGGGGGCATAATTTTAAGGTGAATGGAGGAAGGTGGAGGGGAGATGTCAGAGATCAGTTCTTTACACAGAGAATGGTGGGTACGTGGAATGCACTGCCAGCAATGATAGTAGAGTCAGATACATTAGGGACATTTAAGTGACTCTTGGATAGGCATATGGATGATCATAAAATGAAGGATGTGTAGGTTAGTTTAATCTTAGAGTGGGATAAAAGGTCGGCACAACATCAAGGGCGAAGAGCCTGTACTGTGCTGTACTATTCTACATACTATGTTCTAATTGCTCCTGACAGCAGTCAAACATGAACTATATCATCTTGGATCAGAGTCATACGTAGGCCTGACAGGTAGGAATGGAAGTTTTCCTTCCCTAAAGGATATTAGTGAAACATGTGATTTTTATAACAATTGATGATGGTTTCATGGTTATCATAACAGAGACAAAGCATTCAGTTCCAGAAACAAACAGAGAATGGTCAGAGTAACTGTGATTTAGCAGTATCTGTGAAGTGAGAAACAGAGTTAATGTTTTGAGTCCGGTATGACTTTTGTGTTCTAAAGAAGAATCATATTTGATACGATACATGAACTATGTTTCTCTCTACAGATTCTGCCAGACCGGTTGAGTTTCTCCAGCATTTGACGTGTTTGTTTTGGATTTTCATTATCTGCAGTATTTCACTTTAATTCAATTCCAGAGGCATGTAAATAAAGTAGTTGTAAATAAAACTAAAGTAACATTTGGATGGGAGGTAACTTCATTGTTAAATTTTTAGATAAATTTTAAAATTGAAATAAATCTACATCTTACACATATATTACATGCCTATATTTTGTCTTATTAATTTAGAGGTCTTTAGGAATGTATGAGATTTCATCGGAAGAAATATTGGTGCTTAAAACAAAGAGGAAAGATGATAATAAGATGGATTTGGCTATTCTGCTAAGTTACTTAGTCCACTGAGAGGAAATATGTACAATAGTAAGAATGTTTATTTATTACTGCTGCTTAAACATGGGCTAGTATCTAGTATAAATGAGTAAATCTATGGCACTGGATACACAAACTCTACCTGGAAATCTTTTATCAGCTGTAATATGCTCACTCATGCTCAATTTGGGTTCCACCAGATCTACTCAGTTCAAGATCACAGTCTTGCTTTGGTTCAAACATGGACAAAAAAGCTGAACTCAAGAGGTGAGAAGAGTATGACTGCCTTTCACATCAAAGCAGCTTTTGACCAAGTGTGGCATCAAAAAGCCTTAGCAAACTGAAGTCAATGCAAATTGGGAGAAACTCTTCACTGGTTGTGGTCATACTTAACATAAAGAGAGATGCTTGTGGTTGTTGAAAGGCAATCATTTCAACTCCAAGGCATCATTGCAGGAGTTCTCCAAAGTCCTTTCCTAAACCCAACCAACATCAATTGCCTGAATTTCCCTCCATCATAAAATGAGAAGCAGGCATGTCCACCGTCAGTTTCCCAGACCATCACAGAAGCCAACCTTCCATTCATCGTCTCCATGTTACACAGCTCACTGCTGTGGAAAGGCTGCCAATATAATCAAAGATCCCTTACACCCTGATAATGATCTCCTACAACCTCTTCCATAAAGGTATAGAAGCCTGAACACAATAATCACCAGGTTCAGGAACAGTTTCTTCCTGGCCATTATTAAACTGATGATTGGACTCTCTAGTTTCAAATAATAATCTTCCTAACACTGACCTAGCCTAGCGCACACTCTGTGCAATGTAACCTGTATGCCTCTCTGTAAATGTTTGTGATCCATACATCTTTACTTACTATATCTGCTTGTAAAGCTCATAAACACAGCTTTTCACTGTACCTCGGTACATGTGACAATAAATCAATCAACCAATCAGTGATCATTGTAATTTGTAATGTCTCAGGTGATGAAGCAGTCTGTGCCAGCTTGCAGCAGCACCTGGGCAAAGTTCAAGCTTAGCCTGATTAGTGGCAAATAGCATTAATTCTATGTAAGTGCTGGTAATGGCTATCTCTAGTAAGACAGGATCTAACTGTTGCCCTTTGACATTATCAACACTAAATTCTCCACTATTAAAGTTCTTGGGGATTACTGATGACCAGAAATGGAACCAAACCAGCCACATAGATACTATGGCTACAAGAACAGGTCAGAGGCTGGGAATCTTGTGACATGTATCTCATCTCCTGATTCCTGGTCTAGCCACAAGTTAAAAATAACATATCAGAAGTATGATTGAATACTCACCATTTGCCCAAGTGTATGGAATTCCAACAACAATTCTCGACATCCAGGACAAAGCAACCCACTTGACTGACATGTTGTCCAGCACATTGGACATTTACTCCCTCCAGCGCTTTTGTGCTATGGCAGCAGTGTAGACAATTTACAGGGCACACTGCAATCACTCTCAGAGCGTTCTCCAGCAGTACCTTCCATAACTGAAACCACTATCATGTAAAATGCGACAGCAGACCTGTGGAAACATTGTAACACAAATTTCCTTCTAAGTCACACATGATCCTGATTTGGAAGTACAGGTTAGATTTCACAGTTATGTCCTGCTGGCATATTGAAGGTGGGAGATCTCATAAAACAAAATGCATTGTCTTCCCACTGTCTTCATGCCCACCCATACCTGTCTCCCATTGTACAATGGGTGGAGAAGGCACAAATAACCTGCCTGCCCTTTGACTGAGTCAGGACCTTAACTGGCCATGTAGGGGCCTCATTCCACCTCCAATGATATTTTATGTCTAACAGTGAAGGCAGAGTCAAGACAGGCAGGCCAGCAGTTTTTGCAACATGGCCTGCTGTCTACAAAGAAGTGGGAAGGAGTAGGCCTGGTTTTTTTGGGGGGGGTAAGAGTTCCGTTGTGCCCACTGGACATTTTCCTCAAGATTATACCCCTCCTTGACTCACCTCTGTCAGACCCAAGCCTTCATACCATGCCCTTCCTCACCATCCTTCCCTCCCTCCACCCACCTTGCAATGACCTATCACTGGGTTCATCTAAAATCTTGGACTTACCTTTAAGTCTGTATTCCATCAGTCTTCTGCTTAGAGAATGCCTGTAGTCCCAGGTTTGGTGACTGCTCAATTCTGGCACTGCTGGGATTACAGAGTAGTTGACTAATCTGGCTGGTCAGCAGTTCCTGGTGGTGGGACTTTCTCCCAGAAGGAATCAGAAGTCTCACTCTGAATGAATTAAGACTGCTCTCCACACAATATTGCTGCAGGGCAGCCAAGTTTTAGGTGGGAGGGTTCATGTCGACATCTTGGTTGTTGGGGGGATGGAACAACACTGGGATGAACCAGGGAATAATGTATCCCATATGTCCAGCCCTATACCACCATTGCTATAACTGGGTCAGAACCCTGGAATGGCCTCCTTAACAGCACTTTGGTCTGCCTACTTCAAATGAATCATCAGTGCCATAAGGACAATTAGGAAGGAACAAAATATGTTGACTGTTCAAATGTTCGCATCCTAAGAATGATTAAAAATAATGCAAAACAGATATTTAACAAAAATTTAATGAGAAGATTTTTCAATTTTCTTGTAGCACTTGCTGAAAGCTACGTGAGCAAGTGTTTTGGGAGATTTGATTTTTTTGCTCCATGTCTCTGCCTCCAGCAAGCTTCCACATCACTGAAGCATACAAAAAAAAATGACCCTTGACAGCAAATCTTCTGCTGTCATCAATTCATTTAGATTGTAATGGATACTATTCCCAATGTAAATTAATGATACTAGACAAATGAAACACCCATAATAATAAACATTTGCTCTCATCTATACCAAATAAAGTGTGTTTTGTTTATGTAAGAAATATACCTTCTACAGTTGTTAGCAGACAGCAGAACACAGCAATATGTCAAATTAATGATGAAAAACGGCCTTCCTTTATTATGTTCTTGAAAGATTTATAATAAATGTAATATAATAGCAACCATCAAAACTAGAATATATCCAGTTTTCAATGAAGATCAAATTATTTATTGCATCATAAATATTGTCTATTGTATCCAGATAATTAAATCTGGAACCCATTTGCTGAATTAGGATGATGGAATCACATGTATCACAGTTGGATCATTCAGCAATTTTGCTCTTTCTCTGGCCTTCAGATTCTCTAGGATATGCCATAATGTTGAGAACAAACCACTACCAGTGAATATTTGGGGTTCGAGAGCTGCAATTAATCTTCCTTGTGCCTGATTAATGGTGGTTGGATGTAAATCACTGATGGGTCTTAACAAGAAGAGGCATTTGTTTTAACAACAAGATGTAGTTTATTGCATGATATCGATGAATACATGTTACATTGATTATTGTAATGACAATGTCCTTTTACTTTTTCAGTATTTTTAATTGTGGACGAAATTGGAAATTAATTGTTTCAAAACAAAGGATTGCAGAAGGATTATAGCAAGTTTCTGAAAGCAAGAAACCTTAGACCTACTGTAGTACAGTGTATATTAGATACTGGTTGAAGTAATAGCAAGAGAAGGCACAGGCAAGCTGAGCCCAAGGTGTGCACAAATGGAGATTCAACTGGAAACAAGTAGCTGATTGGTCTCTAGACTACTGACCAGCTATCAATGGCAAAGGCCTTCTACCTTCTGACAACAATTGATTGGTTCTCAGGTTTCTGAAGAGCTTGTAAACAAGAAGGGAGAAGCAATTAGACCTCCACGAGTCTAGGAGCTGTCTCTGTTCTCTGTATTTTAACTTCAGTAATTGCTGCTCATTCTGATTTTAAATTAAGATGTTACAGACCTTTTCTAAATGTGAATCAGTCACTCTATGCCTCCTGAAAGCAACTGGAGAAGGAAGACCAAGAAACAGCATTCTGATTAGTAAAGGAATCAGTTCTGCATCCCTCTACATAGGAACCATTAAAATGCTTTCCCAGTCTTTCCTCCACCCATGATTTTTCCCCTTGTGTCTGCAATATTCAGATACAAGTCTGCAAGGGGAGTTTATAAGGAGATTAGAGTTGTAACTACTAGTGCCATATGCTGACATTTCACAATTGTTTATCTATAGATGGAGTCTAATTACATATACCAAAGTAAATAAAAATTCTTGTTAAGTAGGAAAACCTGGTCCATCCTTTTTGTTAACCTGGGTAAATTGGGAAACTTTACATAAATTTTCTTCACAATGCCTTTAGACCGAGTTATTTTAATATGTGGACAAAGAGACTGGCTGTCAATGAGCATTGAATTTTCACCATTGCTTGTAGCCAATGTAAGACGTATAAATTTTCACGACTCCATTCTGTCATGCTTTCTTTCAACATGGTTTTAACAGGGCACTGCAGTCCCTGACCGTTCAGGTAAAGTGTTGCGGGTGCCCACCCCTGATCTGATTGGAAATTCCATTGAGAAGCTGACGGACAGGCTCGATCAAAATTTCTAATCCATTGTAGATCAATATCTTATGAACTGCAATCCAAAGGCTGGCAGGGGCATCATTAATGGTGAACACTTTAGCATATCCCAGAGTTGTGTTTGAGTCCTGTTAATCATGTCTGATTTCCAACATAGACCATCTCCAGTTTGGAAAAGACCATTGGTCCACTGAGACTGTCACCATGTTGTTTTTGAAGTTGTAACTAATGTTACTTGTTTAGTTTCATCTCCAGGTGATTGTTTTTGCCACTTTTCCCATAATTTTGTTTGGAAAGTTATTGTCATTCCATTATGGATTGTTTGTCTATTACAATTTAGTCTAAAATACTTGGTGCGGTCCAAAACAGAAATCCGAAATCCCAGTTAGTTGCTGAAAAGATGAAGTCATAAGATTTGATAGTTTAAGACAAATTAATTTTACTATGTAAGGGTCAAGTGAAGCAAATGTGACTAACTAAATGCTATCTGAAGTAATTCAAGTTAAAAGGAAAACACATAATCAACAAAATCCTCAACAGAATATTCCCTTTTCCACTTTGACTCCCCATAGAAAGATTTTGGCTGATTGTCTGGATCTTGAAGACTATCCACTTTCTTGGTACAACTTTCAACATTTCGACAGCTGATAAGATTCTGGACTTTGTAGCTCAATGTAAAGCCACACACACTTTCTGCATCATGGCAAAAAAAAAGTTTAAAAACTAATCCTTCTGCATCGCTCCTGGTCTTCAGCTGCTGTACAACTCTTAGGAAATTCTATCTCTGCTTTTTGAATCCGGAGTCTAATAAACTACAATTTTGTTGCTTCAAGAGTTCTAACCCTAAACTTCATGCAAATATCTCGGCATGGTGGCACAGTGGTTCGCACTGTTGCCTCACAGTGCCAGAGACCTGGGTTCAATTCCCGCCTCAGGCGACTGACTGTGTGGAGTTTGCACATTCTCCCTGTGTCTGCGTGGGTTTCCTCTGGGTGCTCCGGTTTCCTGCCCACAGTCCAAAGATGTGCGGGTCAGGTGAATTGGCCATGATAAATTGCCCGTAGTGTTAGGTGAAGGGGTAAACGTAGGGGTATGGGTGAGTTGCGCTTCGGCGGGTCGGTGTGGACTTGTTGGGCCGAAGGGCCTGTTTCCACACTGTAAGTAATCTAATAAATCTCCATTCTCATTACCCGATGAGTTAACATTGGATCATTATTAGTACTTAGTGATTTCCATAACCTTTCAGTGTTCCAGACGTTATTAAAGCATTAACTGTCCTTGATGTGGGATTATGTATACAACTGTTGGTATTAAAAGAAATAAAGTACTTGAGGGGATTTAATTTATTCCAATGTGTTTTCATGAATGGCAGTTTTTTTAACATAGTAAAGATTGTAACAGATACTTAAAGCTTCATTTTATTTCATCTCAACATGACTCCTGAGACCTGGCTATAGTGATACAGAGTGAGCTGGCATGGGTCAAGGAAATGGCTAATGGGTGTGTTGGCTATATTTAGCATGGCGTTCAGGGGGATGAGAGGGTTTGTTAGGGTGGAGGGGCTTAATATTTAATACAATAGCTGAGGCAAAGTCTCAGAGAACCAAAACAGATCTTTAGCACACTGGCAATTGCTAGCACCTGGGGCTATCTTTGATCAATGACTGGGGACAGCAGGTGTAACTCCATTCAGCACCAAACATCGGAGGATACTGCTATTCAATTGTGTTTTCCCAATGCACGCAGTTGGGAGGCATCCTAATTCGCATTGTTGAACTCAGGAAAGAAAAATATTTGATGTATAAATACTTCAGATGGTTTGGTAATTTCTAGGGTCCAGAATTTTTAATTGTGTTACATTTACAAATTTAAATTCCCAAAAATTAAAAGTTACCATCTAAAATAAACCATGAAAACAGATGTTTGCAAGATACACCTTTTGTTGCTACTTTGCTATTTGCAGCTGAGTTGTTTTATCATCCAGTCAAGATGACCAATAGGTTCCTCATCAAGAAGAGCTAATATCTGAATATGAAAATTTTAACTCGAGTCATCTTATTGGAACTAAGGTGATGACAGGTTGGTTGATAGAGATGTTTAAAATGATGATAAACAAAACTGTGTATGAGGGAGACCTGAGACAAAATAGAAATTGCTGGTTACACTGAGCAGTTCTGACAATATCTATGGGAAGAAAGGAATTAACATTTAAAATCTGGCAGTGACTTAACAAGAAACTTTGTTGAATTTTCAGAATAGGTTCGACAGTTGATTGAAGGGGGAAAAATAGAGGGTATGGAACAAGGACTGAAGGCTAACAATACTATATCCTTTTATAAACCACTTTATAGTGAATATACAAAGTTTCAATGTACTTCATGGAGGTTTGGTCAGACAGAACGAGATACTGAACCAAAGGGGAACAGAAAAGGTACGCAAATATTTGATTAAAATGTGGATATTAAGTAGGTTAATAAAGCAGGTGGAAAGAGCATTGAGGGAGAAAATTCTAGAAGTGAGGAACTAAAATTCCTGAAGACACATTTGCCAATGGATGGGAATGGAAAGTTCTGGGGTTGGATAGTGGCAAGTCTAGAGATTACAGATATAGGCCCAGATATAGAGAACAAGGTCATGAAGTGCAAGTTAACCATAACCCTAAATTCCAGCAGGAGAATTTTAAATTTTAAGGTTTTTGGGAATGGAAAGCCAAGCTTGGCCCACAGGAAAAGGTTTAATGGAAAGGGATTTGAGTGTGACAGCATAAGATGAACATATTTTCGAGCAAGTTGAAGTTTCTTGAGGATGGTGGATGACAGACCAGCAGGAAAGCATTAGAATGATCCAGCCTGGAAAAGCATGAGGTTTTCAGCAGCAAATAGCTGAGACAAATGCAGAGACAGCTAATGTTGCTGACGTGAAAGCAGACGGATTTTGGTTGGAAAGGGTCAGAAACTCAAATCTGAATCAACCACTGTGGAACCAATTGGTTTGATATGATACAAAAAATGGAGTGTGTAATAGAATTGGGGACAGAGGCATGGAGATTACATTACAGGATTTAGTTCGACCAGCATTTGACTGGAAGAATTTGTCGCTGATTCACTACTAAATATTCAAAGATTGATAAATAAAATGACAACACAGAATTCATAGAAGTGCCAAGGATGATTGAGGAGAGGAAAGACTATGTGTCCTCAGCACACATGTGAAAATTAACTTGTGTAGGATAATGTTGTCAAGAGGTTGCCAGTGGATGAAGATAGATCGTTAAGGGTCTCATCAAAATAGGTTGGTTGGGCTAAACTAGGCTGGGATGAAGAGGTGACAAATAAAAAAAAGTCATAGAGTCATAGAGGTGCACAGAACAGAAACAGACCCTTTAATCCAACTCGTCTATGCCGACCAAATTATCCCAACCCAATCTAGTCCCACCTGCCAGCACTCGGCCCATATGTCCTCCAAACTCTTCTAGTTCATAATTCCATCCAGATGCCTTTTAAATGTTGCAATTATACCAGCCTCCACCACTTCCTCTGGCAGCTCATTCCATACACGCACCAACCTCTGCATGAAAAGGTTGCCCCTTAGGTCTCTTTTATATCTTTCCCCTCTCACCCTAAATCTATGCCCTCTAGTTCTGGACTCCCCAACCCCAGGGAAAAGACGTTGTCTATTTATCCAATCCATGTCCCTCATAGTCTTATAAACCTCTATAAGATCACTCTTCAGCCTCCAACGCTCCAGGGAAAAGAGCCCTAGTCTATTCAGCCTCTCCCTATAGCTCAAATCCTCCAACTCTGGCAACATCCTTGTAAATTGTTTCTGAACCCTTTCAAGTTTCACAACATTCTTCCAACAGGAAGGAGACCAGAACAGCATGCAATATTCCAACAGTGGCCTAACTAATGTCGTGTACAGCCGCAACATGACCTCCCAACTCCTGTAGTCAATACTCTGACCAGTAAAGGAAAGCATACCAAACGCCTGCTTCATTATCCTATCTACCTGTGACTCCACTTTCAAGGAGTTATGAACTTGCACTTCAAGGTCTCTTTGTTCAGTAACTCTCCCGAGGACATTCCCATTAAGTGTATAAGTCCAGCTAAGATTTGTTTTCCCATCTGCCACTTCTCAAATATGATCAGATTACAGCATAATCATTGGACATTAGAAGAACAAAGTGATCTAATTAAAACACATAACATTCTGAGGGAGCTTGATAATATAGCTATTAGGAGTACATTCCCTCATATGGATGAATCCAGAACTGGGAGTCACAAACTAGGGTTACATCTCCCATTTAAGATGGATGAATTTCTTCATGGTGGTGGGGAGGGGGGGGTGGTGTTAAGCTTTTGATTTTTTTGCTTTCACATGCAGCAGTGAAGGTTGGGGTCACCAAATATTTTCAAGGCTGAGTTAGATGGATTTGTGGACCTATAAAATAATCAAGGGTTATGGTGGGCTTGTAGGAAATCAGAGTTAAGTATTTGGACCAGACTCAAGAGGCCAAATGGCTTCTTCCTGCTCATGTTTTTGTGTAAACATCTGATTCCACGTTAGAATTTGTGATGCAATTCTAAGAATCTCGACATGGTTCTTAGTAAAACACTCGTGGTGAAAATGATATTTATAGCCCATAGTTTGGATTGAGAATTCATGGACATATGCCTTCTGTGTAATCATGATATAATTTGTGCCCATGCTTAGAGGAATATCCCTCTTGGTGTTTTTAAAAGCTGATTGGAGGCAACAAATAAAGAAAATAATACTGAAGTTTCTAAACTGCTTATTTTATTGTGAAACAATAAAAAGCAATAGTCTAAATAATGGTCACGGATGAGAATGTGTTTCAGGATGTGGATGGTTGAGACACTTGTTTTGGAACTGAACTGTCCATTAAGCAATTCTTCCTTGACTTCCTCAATGTTACCTCATCTGATAGCAGTCGTTTCCCTTTTTATACTGTTTTGATATTGCACATCCAGTTTCATGATTTCTATGAAGGAAACCTCCATCCTTTTTTTGTTAGGATGTCCAAGTTGTGACCTTTTCCTATTCTGTATTTTTTTCTTAGCAGCGGTAGACAAAAGTTTTGTAATTTGCTGCTATTACAGTGCACCCTTTTCTGCCTTTCTCAGCAGTTGGCTGAACTTTGTATTTTCTGATTCCCTTACTGGCTGAGTTTTCCTTATGCAAAAGAAGCAAATGTTCATAAAAATTAAACGAACCTAAACAATTCTGTATCCAATCCTTGAATTTTGCCACCATTGTTTTCATTACAATTGGCATTCAAAGCAGTGTTTCTTTTATTGGTTGAGGAAGTTCCTGATGTGAGGTGGATGATTTAAACAGAATTTTATTTAGTTTTCTCAAAGTCTTGAAAAATTGCTGTGGATGATAAGGATTTGAAACAGAGAGACCGCTGATTGATTAAACTAGATAGCAATTGCCTCTTCAGCTTTGGAGAGAGAAGAAAACCTGAGTTTCAACATCTGTGATATTCAAACAGGATGATAAGATTCTTTTTAAAAAGAATACATGTTTTATCTCTTATTCATTTAAGAGTTCTGTTTGTGGTGCACTATTCCCTGGGTGAAGTTCCACAATTTATTACTGCTGCAGACAAGATACCCCAAATTGTCACGCTCCTGAGTGAGATGGGATAAACTGGCTCTCTTCTTTATTCACTCCCTCATTTTGGTTGTTCACAAAAAGGATAATTTAAGAAGTATTCGTTCAATTGTGGATGCCTTTCTCCGACAACAAATGTTCCAAAAGGAGCTAATTTAATTTGGCTTTCTCGTTAAAGAAATGTATTCATTACTAAATACGAGATACAGCGATCAGTCTCAAGGTTGTTCCTGAAGAGTAGATAATGGAATGTTATGTTTATTACTTTGGGTGATACCGGTTGCATTGACATTGGTAGTTGAAGAGTCTTGGATTTGCAGATTATCCGAGATTATTTTGTCCTGTTTTTATTTGATGGTGGCTGGCCTGCAGCACTCAGAGCAAGAGATTGTCTTTGTCTTTGCTTTTTTTTTACCTACAGCACAGATGGCTGTCCTCAAACTGTGACATTCATAGCACACTAACGCATCAGTCTATGAACAAACCTTGACCAGGGTTTTTAACCTCTGTGTTGTATCTTTCAGGAAGGCTAAAATACATAATCTGCAGGAGATGGCTTTCTCTTGGGGGTGTGGGGTGGGTATGGGGAATGGAAGTGGCATAGTCAGTCCGTTGTCATTTTTGTAGCCACAGTAGATGACAGCCCAGTTTGTCTGACTTATCTCTATCCTGTTTGAAGTTCTTTTGTTACCTTCAGGTGTCAGAGTCCAGGCATCTTCTTTAGACAGCCACTGAATTAACATCCTCAGTCATCTTTTGGCTGTTCATCCTTTTCATAAAATAAATTGAAATTAAAACTTCAATATCTTCCAGGTTCTGATTCATCATCATGATTGGCGGTAGAATTTCTTAATGAATGTTCATTAACATCTCACTGTTCTTACTTTGATTCTGCTGTAACCAGAAGTTGCCCAATCTTTATAGAACATTACAGGGCAGTACAGGCCCTTTGGCCCTCGATATTGCACCAACCTGTGAAACCAATGTGAAGCCCATCTAACCTCCACTATTCCATTTTCATCCATATGCCTATCCAATGACTATTTAAATGCCCTTAAAGTTGGCGAGTCTATTAGCATTGCAGGCAGGCTGTTACACGCCCCTACTACTCCCTGAGTCAAGAAACAACTCTGACATCTGTCCTATATCCATCATCCCTCAATTTAAAGCTATGTCCCTTCGTGTTGGCCATCACCATCTGAGGAAAAAGGCTCTTCACTGTCCACCCTATCTAACCCTCTGATTATCTTATATGTCTACAGGAAAATTTTCTGATTCAGTATGTGGATGTACCAATGACAGAAGGTGCAAAACTTGACCTACTCTTGGGAAGTAAGGCAGGGCAGGTGACAGAGGTGTCAGTGGAGGAGCACTTTGGGGCCAGTGACCATAATTCTATTAGTTTTAAAATAGTGATGGAAAAGGATAGACCAGATCTAAAAGTTGAAATAGTAAATTGAATAAAAGCTAATTATGAGGGTATTAGGCAAAAACTTTCAGAAGCTGATTGGGGCAGATGTTTGCAGGTAAAGGGACGGCTGGAAAATGGGAAGCCTTCAGAACTGGGTATTGACAGTCCAGAGGCAGTATATTCCTGTTAGGGTGAAAGGAAAGGATGGTAGGTATAGCGAATGCTAGATGACTAAAGAAACTGAGGGTTTTGTTAAGAAAAAGAAGGAAGCATATGTAAGGTATAGACAGGATAAATCAAGTGAATCCTTGGAAGAGTATAAAGGCAGTAGGAGTAAACTTAAGAGAGAAATCAGGAAGGCAAAAAGGGGACATGAGATAGCTTTGGCAAATAGAGTTAAGGAGAATCCAAAGGGTTTTTACAAATATGTTAAGGACAAAAGGGCAATTAGAGAGAGAATAGGGCCCCTCAAAGATCAGCAAGGCAGCCCTTTGTGTGGAGCTGCAGGAGATGGAGGAGATACTAAATGAGTATTTTGCTTCAGTATTTACTGTGGAAAAGGGCATGGAAGATACAGAATGTAGGGAGATAGGTGGTGACATCTTGAAATATGTCCATATTACAGATCCTTCTCTGGAGTGCTGGATGTTTTGAGATGCATAAAAGTGGAAGAATCCCCAGGACATGATCAGGTGTACCCTAGAACTCTGTGGGAGTCTAGGGAAGTGATTGCTGGGCTCCTTGCTGAGATATTTGTAGCATTGATAGTCACAGGTGAGGTGCTGGAAGACTGGAGGTTGGCTAACACGGTGCCATTATTTAAGAAAGGTGGTAAGGACAAGTCAGGGAAGTATAGACCAGTGAGCCTGACATTGGTGGTGGGCAAGTTGTTGGAGGGAATCCTGAGGGACAGGATGTACATGTATTTGGAAAGGCAAGGACCGATTAGGTATAGTCAACATGGCTTTGTGTGTGGGAAATCATGTCTCACAAACTTGATTGAGTTTTTTGAAGAAGTAACAAAGAGGATTGATGAGGCAGAGTGATAGACGTGATCTATATGGACCAGTAAGGCGTTTGATAAGGTTCCTCATGGGAGACTGGTTAGCAAGGTTAGATCTCATGGAATACAGGGAGAACGAGGCATTTGGATACAGAACTGGCTCAAAGGTAGAAGACATAGGATGGTGGTAGAAGGTTGTTTTTCAAACTGGATGCCTGTGTTCAGCAACATTCTCTAGGACCTTATCATTAAGTGTATAAGTCCTGCTAAGATTTGCTTTCCCAAAATGCAGCATCTCGCATTTATCTGAATTAAACTCCATCTGCCACTTCTCAGTCCTTTGGCCCGTCTGGTCCAGATCCTGTTGTAATCTGAGGTAACCCTCTTCGCTGTCCACTACACCTCCAATTTTGGTGTCATCTGCAAACTTAATAACTGTACTTCTTATGCTCGCATCCAAATCATTTATGTAAACGACAAAAAGTAGAGGGCCCAGCACCGATCCTTGTGGCACTCCACTGGTCACAAGCCTCCAGTCTAAAAAACCACCCTCCATCACACTCAGTGTTTCCTCCTAAGATCTTCCCTCCATACCAGGCAACATCCTAGTAAATCTCCTCTGAACCCTTGCATAAGCTTCCATGTCCTTCCTATAATGCGGTGAACAGAACTGTATGCAATACTTCAAGTGCAGCCGCCAGAGCTTTGGACAGCTGCAGGATGATCTCATGGCTCTGAAACCCCATCCCTCAACTAATAAAAGCTAACATACCGTATGCCTTCTTAACAATCCTATCAACCTGGGTAGCAACTTTGAGGGATCTATGTACATAGATACCGAGATCTCTCTGTTCATCTACACCACCAAGAATTTACTGTTAGCCCAGTACTCTTTATTCCTGCTGCTCCTTCCAAAGTGAATCACCTCACACTTTTTAACATTAAACTCCATTTGCCACCTCTCAGCCCAGCTATGTCCTTCTGTAACCTACCCTTTGGCACTATCCACAACTCCACCAACCTTCGTGTCATCTGCAAATTTACTAACCCATCCTTCTAAGACCCCATCCAGGTCATTTATAAAAATGACAAACAGCAGTGGCCCCAAAACAGATCTTTGCAGTACACCACTACTAACTGAATTCCAGGATGAGCATTTCCCATCAACCACCATCCTTTCTCATACTGAATTTAAATTAACCTGGTTCATTTGTATTTTGGAGGGCTGTTTTTGGAGGATCATTTCTATGTGTCTCTACCTGGGAAATTTTACTTCAAGATGTAAAAGGTTCACTGGAATGTCATTGTTTTTGGCATCATAAGTCAGTTTGAAAAGAATTAATGAGAATTTTAGCATTTTATCATGATTCTCTTTGACAAATTTATTTTCCTTCCATTAAATTCAATAAATTTGGTTGCCGGTTTTGCTGTATGATCTACCACTGAAATGATTCCTATTGATTGGAAAGATTTATGGCATATTGGATGGATAATTGCAGCCAGCGTACCACTTCTCAGTTGTACGATTCACCATTTGATACATGGCAATGCTTTCGAAGATGTGCAGTCATATTCAGTGAAAGCAATTTCTGTGGGCAGTACACGGTCAGAATTTTCCAACAGAGAATTAAGAGTCAGGAGTGAACTCAAACTCCTTTCCAGCTTCCATCTCCAGGCTCCGATGTGTATAACTGTGTACTCTCTGCTTCCTTAATTGACCTAGAAGCAGGTCTTTTGCCCACATTAGTAGATCCAACCCAAAACTGAAAGTGAGGTGATTTTGTGTGATCCTGAGCAAGCTTTGCCTTATTTGCCATTTTGTTTAAAGAGAGAAGCCTATTCAAAGTCAATGCTGGCAGCTATCAAGGTGCAAAATCAATGCATGCAACCCTGAATGGGAGTACTGGCTTTCATGCTACTTCTTTTGTTCAAATGCAATTTGTAAATGTCACTCTGAAAGATGGTCCAGCATGGTTATCCCTTCTGAAATACTCAAACCCATTACAGACTTTTTGGAGCCTTTTAATCTACTATTTCAGTGCATCCATCAACTATCTTGATGACCTAATCTGTACTACTCCAAATTTAAAATATTGCCCTATGCAACTAAAGCAGGTCCTACAAGTAGACCATTTCAGGATCTGCTTTCCATGTACATCCCTGAAATGATGTGCATTTTGCTTTAGCCCCATCTGACCACCCCTCTGACAAACAGAAGGAACCCATTTCATGAAGGTGTGCATCATCATTTTCCTTGAGAGTTGAAAACTCCTAACATCTATAATCAAAAAGGACATGGATCACAATTGTGGAGATTGTTGGCATCATGACACAGCATCACTGCCAATAGCTTCATGGTTGCAAGCCATTCTTTGATCTTTTGAGGTGTAGCAGGAAGAGTCTGACCTCACAGAAATTGTGCAAGCCAAGGCGACATGTTGCTCCTCAGTTTTGAAGGAGTATGTACCCAGGACATTCATTTGGCTTTGAAAACATATTGCAGCTGAATGCTTATGGGAATAACATCAATATGCCACCCCAATCCACCTGGAGGAGTTGCCCTTAAAAAGAAAGATTGGAGTGCCTCATCTTTCTCTCCTTCTTGGCCTTGCAGAAGAAATAAGCACACATCATCCTGATCTGGAAGCAGGATCCCAATGATGAGATCCAGAACAACTGAAAAGGAGATATCCCACAGTCAGTCCAGATGCACATGGTTGCTAAAGGTGCTCATACAGTGATGCCTCATAGGAAAGCATGCTGACCACTGAATAATGAGAAGGGCCTCTGCACTGCAGACCTCAAGACAAACACCCATCACATACTCTTACGTCTCACCCATGCACAAGCAGTCTGAGTCCATCCTGCTCCCTAAAGAATCCCTCAACACAGCAACAGCAGGAGATGCCCAAAGTACCAACATAGCAGACATAGGGATAATGGCACTAAATGGGGAACATGGGAAAAGAGAACAGGAGGAGATGTCTGAGTCACAAGAATCTGTGGATCAGTTCCTTTGGAGGACAGGGTTGGGTACCATTAGGATCAGACACAACGATGCTTGACTGCAGTGTTTGAGGTCTCAGGTGCCCCAGTCTGGTACTCTGATCAGCAGAAACACAGATGTGGCCATACGTTAAAATGCTCTGAGGATATGTGTGCACATGGACTGTGATTGGATAATCAATGAAGCAAATAGGTTCCATCTCAGATTTGAAGCACTTGAGCACCTCCCATGAGAGAGAAGTCAGTCTCATGGAGAGCTGCATGTACCAATACTGGGCTGCATGCAAGAACAGGATTATATCCTATAGGGCACTTTATGTATCTTGGACTTATCAGCTCATAACTGATGTACATAGTGTTTGGGATAAAATGCACTACTGTACCAATGTGCTCTTGTGACCTCTACCATGAGACAACAATGGGATGATCCATCTTGCAGCCAGTTTCAGTACAGTACAGGTCAGACTGTTATCTTAAGAGGTCCTAACATAGGGCTGAATCTTACTTTTGGGCTGTTAGTTTAATTAAGTTTCATGGAGTGTTTCTCTCCACAAAATCTAGCGAGATCTCTTGCTGAATCTTACAAAACCTGCCTCATTAACTACCTTCTCTGACCCTATGGCAAACCTCTTGTCTGATTCTAACATACCACTCAACATACAACAGAACAATTCACCATTGCGAGGATATCCTGGAATGGACTGACAACCCTGGCAACAGTACCACATACAATGCTATTATGCAGCCGATAATCACTGTTTCTCTGGAGCTGCCATGCACAATTCCTGACATTAGCCCAGACATGGCAGAGTATGGAAATTTGCTCCCTTGTTTTGTGAGCATGACTCGGGGGCCCTGTTGATATACAGGCAGGATGTCCACTTTCTCCAGAACTAGCAGAGTGGGCATGACATCAGGCTATGCCAGCCTATTCAAGATTATAACCCCAGGTAGTGCAGTCTTAGCTGTGTGGAAGAACACACAGAAATGTCAGAAGAGAGTCAATAATATGACTGACAAGCAATAATCCTACCAAATAGGCAATTCATCGCTGCAGAGCCAGAATCTTATCTTGACACTTATAACTTAGTTAAAAGATGTAGTGAGGCCCATCTTGATACCTGGACTTCTTGCACAATTCTCACCATTGCCCAAGTTGTTTAGGCTCCTCACAAGGTTCACCCATATGTGAGAAGTGTAGCTATGTTTGAGTGTTGAACAGCCATATAGAAACATGGCTACTGACAGAGAGACCCATAAATGTCAAAAGCTGTGACAGCTGCTACAAGCAACAAAAGGAACTGGAAAAGAAGAAAAAATTGAGCCACAGCTGAAATACTGGGTTAGACACACTGATTGAAATTTTTCCTTTCCCCCGGCTATTGAATTGGAAGTTTTCCTATGTGCAATGCCAAAATGACACATGTGCTGCTGTGATTCCAGCTGATCTTAACATTGGAAGTGAGACCCCAGAGTGAAACCTGGGTTGATAGACTATAAGTTTAATTTTTGCTGTAGGTTACTGTGGTGGTTAATTTCTGAACATTTACACACAAAGTTGCGAATGTTCTTTAACAAAATAACACACATTTATTACACAAAATAAGAAATGATAAACAACGGTAGTATAGGAAGATTTTAACAGAAACAGCAAAATAGAATTCCAGCCTTTAATGTATACCCAATCTCAGAATAATCTTAAGCCTTTAATTTCTAAACTGACTCTTTTCAGGTATCCATCTCGGAGTACTAAAACAGTTTTATGACTTATTTACCAGTCTACTGACATGAACCTTGATTTGATTCTGATGGCCTAAAGGTTCTGAGAGCTTGTTAATTTCTACTAATTCTCATAACCTGGACATTCTACAAACTAAACCTTTTCTGTTAAGAAGAAACTAAAATTGAGTTGAACACTTGACTTTTGTGCTCTAAAGTCAAAATTAAAATCTAGCATCTCTCATTTTTTTCTCTGTTTTAAATTTATCAATATAAAATTCAACTAATTAACACTATAGGTATCTGACTAGGCCTTTCACTGAAGTCACATAGCTTCTTGTCGAAAGTTAACTGTTCTGAACAACCTTGTGACCATGTAAATAAAACTCATCTTCATGGAACTGAAATCATACATTTGCATCGAGTTTAAAAATCCAAATTCTAAAACTGATAACATATTGTACATGTTAATCATACTACTTAATAAGCTAGAGTAGCTAAGAATATCTACATTCTTACCAAAGAAATAATGGGGAGACATTGTTTAAAAGTAAATTCCATCGTAAATCTCTGAGAAACTGAAGAAGCAAAAATTTTGAAAGCAAGGAATGTATGCTTTGAATCCCAAATGCATGTAAATTATGACTAGTTGATATTCACTTTTAAGGCTCAATGTGCTTAAACATCGATTGATTACTACGTGATGGCATAACAGAGCTAGTAGTATCTTGTGATATTTCACAAACAAAATATATAATAATGGTAAATGATTTAATATTCTGATATTAGGTATGAGAGATTCTGCAGTGAGAGAGGAGAAACTTACTCTCAGGAAAGTGATCAACATGGATTGAAGTATTGAGCTGGTAAATCATCAGCTATTCACAGCAGACTAGTCAATGCTTTACATAATGCCAATAGACATTCCAGATCAAAAGTGCAGGGCGATCATGGACAAAGTGCAGAATACAAATACGCAAAAGACACCAAACAAAAGAAGGATGTCCAAAATCAGGAAAGCAGTGTTCCCAATGCAAGGAGCTGGAACATTTTGTGAGAAGGAAGTGCAACAATCTGGTTCAGGTGGCCACTGAAAGGGTATCAACCAAAGACTATAATGAGAGGATTCTGGGTAATCCAAGATGGAGGACGGAAAAAATTTCTGGCTGTAAAAGCTGCTCTTTTTTTTGAGGTAATTTAGGTACTGGAGGTGATTTCCTTGAATTCCAGGAGCAACAATTACTGTTTCATATGCTGTTGCATTGTTTTGGAATGTTGGGAAAAAAAATCAAAACAACAGCAGTTTTAAAAGGGAGAAGAACAGATAAAGGAAGCACATGGTGAGGACAGTGCAGGAGAGAGAGAGAGAGAGAGAGAACGAACCTACACAGTTACTGCCTTTGCTGTTTGAATTCATATATCGCTGGACATCAGAGTGCATCTGGGAAAATTAACAAACAGTGAAATTCACAACTAATCTTGGAGGAACCTATTTGGGCAAAGTTCACAGCACAGAATCAGATAAGTTAATTGTTGCTTTAAGTGTGTCCAACAGAAAGGCTGCAGTAGTGAGTAGAGTGGGCTCTTTCTTGATTATATGTTTTTGGAGATATATCTCTTGATTAAACTTAAAATATAAGCCATAACTATTGATTTAACCTGGGACAGTGCTTTGTAGAGGAATAAGATGGTGTTATTTTCTGGGTCTGTAGATTGTGAAGGAGCAAAAATGGCCTTTGCAGTGATATGTACTTCTTGTCAGATGTGGGAGTTTAAGGAGTGTTTAAGAGTTACTGCGGATTGTATCTGCCACAAATGCTATAGGCTGTGAATCTTATCAGATCGAATAGATCAGTTGGAGAGGCAGTTAGAAGCAATGAGGAATTTGCAACAGCGATGGATGGCAGTTATAGGAAGGGGGGAAAGTCTGAGATACAGTCACATTGATGGCTTAACTCCAGGAAATGTAAGAGAGGTAGGCAGCTAGTGCAGGAGTCTTTTGTGGATATACCCATTTCAAACAGGTATGCTGTTTTGGAAAATGTAGGGGGTGATGGATTCTCAGGGGAACATAGCACGAACAGCCAAGTTTCTGGTTTTGAGAATGGCTCTAATGCAACGAGGGGTATGTCGGGATCCAAGAGATCAACTGTGTTAGGGGATTCGGTAGTCTGAGGTAGATAGACGTTTCTGTAGCCAGCAGTGAAAAAGCAGAATGGTGTGTTGCTTCCCTGGTGCCAGGATCAAGGATGTCTCAGAGAGGGTGCAGAATGTTCTCACAGGGGAGAGGGGCCAGCAAGAGGTCATTGTCCACAATAGAACCAATAACATAGGAAGGGAAAAGGTTGAGATTCTAAAGGGAGATTACAGAGAGTTGGGCAGAAATTTGAAAAGGAGGTCCTCGAGAGTAGTATTTATCTGGATTACTGCCAGTGCTACGAGTGGGTGAGGGCAGGAATAGGAGGATAGAGTAGATAAATGCATGGCTGAGGAGCTGGTGTATGGGAGAAGGATTCACATTTTTGGATCATTGGAATCTCTTTTGGGGTCGAAGTGACCCGTACAAGAAGGACAGATTGCACCTAAATTGGAAGGGGGCTAATATACTGGCAGGGAAATTTGCTAGAGCTGCTCGGGAGGACTTAAACGAGTACAGTTTGGGGGGTGGGTGGGAGACCTGGGGGTGGTGGGCCCCAGGAAGATAGTGAGGAAAGAGATCAATCTGAGACTGGTACAGTTGAAAACAGAAGCGAGTCAAACAGTCAGGGCAAGCAGGGACAAGATAGGACTAATAAAGTAAACTGCATTTATTTCAATGCAAGGTGCCTAACAGGGAAGGCAGATGAACTCAGGGTATGGTTAGAAACATGGGACTGGAATATCATAGCAATTACAGGTACATGGCTCAGGGATGGGCAGGACTGGCAGCTTAATGTTCCAGGATACAAATGCTACAGGAAGGAGGCGAGAGAGGAGGGGGAGTGGCATTTTTGATAAAGGATAGCATTACAGCTGTGCTGAGGGAGGATATTCCCGGAAATACATCCATGGAAGTTATTTGGGTGGAACTGAGAAATAAGAAAGGGATGATCACCTTATTAGGATTGTATTATAAACCTCCTAATAGTCAGAGGGAAATTGAGAAACAAACTTGTAAGGAGTTCTCAGTTATCTGTAAGAATAATAGGGTGGTTATAGTCAGGGATTTTAGACTGGGACTGCCATAGAGTTAAAGGTTGAGAATGGAGAGGAATTTGTTAAGTGCGTACAAGACAATTTTCTGATTCAATATGTGGATGTACCTACTAGAGAAGGTGCAAAACTTGACCTACTCTTGGGAAATAAGGCAGGGCAGCTGACTGAGGGGTCAGTGGGGGACCACTTTGGGGCTAGCGACCATAATTCTATTAGATTTAAAATAGTGATGGAAAAGGATAGACCAAATCTGAAAGTTGAGGTTCTAAATTGGAGAAAGGCCAATTTTGACGGTATTCGGTAAGAACTTTTGACAGCTGATTGGGGTCAGATGTTCACAGCTAAAGGGACGACTAGAAAATGGGAAGCCTTCAGAAATGAGATAATGAGAATCCAGAGAAAGTTTATTCCTGTCAGGGTGGAAGGGAAGGCTGGTAGGTACAGGGAATGCTGGATGACTAAAGAAATTGAGGGTTTTGTTAAGAAAAAGAAGGGAGCATATGTAAGGAATAGACAGGATAGATTGAGTGAATCCTTAGTAGAGTATAAAGGAAGTAGGAGTATACTTAAGAGGGAAATCAGGAGGGCAAAAAGGGGACATGAGATAGCTTTGGCAAATAGAATTAAGGAGAATCCAAAAAATTTTTAGAAATATATTAAGAACAAAAGGGAGAGAATAGGGCCCCTCAAAGATCAGCAAGGCGGCCTTTGTGTGGAGCCGCAGAAAATGGGGGAGATACTAAATGAGTATTTTGCATCAGTATTTACTGTGGAAAAGGATATGGAAGATATAAACTGTAGGTAAATAGATGGTGACATCTTGCAAAATGTCCAGATTACAGAGGAGGAAGTGCTGGATGTCTTGAACGGGTAAAGGTGGATAAATTCACTGGACCTGATCAGGTATACCCGAGAAATCTGTGGGAAGCTAGAGAAGTGATTGCTGGGCCTCTTGCTGAGATATGTGTATCATCAATAGTCACAGGTGAGGTGCCGGAAGACTGGAGGTTGGCAAACATGGTGCCACTGTTTAAGAAGGGTGGTAAGGTCAAGCCAGGGAACTATAGACCAGTGAGCCTGATGTCGGTGGTGGGCAAGTTGTTGGATGGAATCCTGAGGGACAGGATGTACATGTATTTGGAAAGGCAAGGACTGATTAGGGATAGTCAACATGGCTTTGTGTGTGGGAAATCATGTCTCACAAGCTTGATTGAGTTTTTTGAAGAAGAAACAAAGAGGAATGATGAGGGCAGAGCAGTAGATGTGATCAATATGGACTTCAGTTAGGCGTTCGACAAGGTTCCCCATGGGAGACTGATTAGCAAGGTTCGAATTCATGGAATACAGGGAGAACTAGCCATTTGGATACAGAACTGGCTCAAAGGTAGAAGATAGAGGATGGTAGTGGAGGGTTGCTTTTCAGACTGGAGGCCTGTGACCAGTGGAGTGGAACAAGGATCAGTGCTGGATCCTCTACTTTTTGTTGTTTACATAAATGATTTGGATGAGAGCATAAGAGGTACAGTTAGTAAGTTTGCAGATGACACCAAAATTGGAGGTGTAGTGGACAGCAAAGAAGGTTACCTCAGATTACAACAGGATCTTGATCAGATGGGCCAATGGGCTGAGAAGTGGCAGATGGAGTTTAATTCAGATAAATGCGAGGTGTTGCATTTTGTGAAAGCAAATCTTAGCAGGACTTATACACTTAATGGCAAGGTCCTAGGGAGTGTTGCTGAACAAAGAGACCTTGGAGTGCAGGTTCATAGCTCCTTGAAAGTGGAGTCACAGGTTAATAGGATAGTGAAGAAGGTGTTTGGTATGCTTTCTTTTATTGGTCAGAGTATTGAGTACAGGAATTGGGAGGTCATATTGCGGCTGTACAGGACACTGGTTAGGCCACTGTTGGAATATTGTGTGCAATTCTGGTCTTCTTCCTATCAGAAAGATATTGTGAAACTTGAAAGGGTTCAGAAAAGATTTACAAGGATGTTGTCAGGGTTGGAGGATTTGAGCTATAGGGAGAGGCTGAACAGGCTGGGGCTGTTTTCCCTGGAGTGTCGGAGGCTGAGGGGTGACCTTATAGAGGTTTACAAAATTATGAGGGGCATGGATAGGGTAAATAGGCAAAGTCTTTTCCCCAGGGTCAGGGAGTCCAGATCTGGAGGGCATAGGTTTAGGGGGAAGAGTGGAAAGATATAAAAGAGACCTAAGGGGCAACGTTTTCACACAGAGGGTGGTACGGGTATGGAATGAGCTGCCAGAGGAAGTGGTGGAATTGCAATGTTTAAGAGGCTTTTGGATGGGTATATGAATAGGAAGAGATTGGAGGGATATGGGCTGAGTGCTGGCAGGTGGGACTAGATTGGGTTGAGATATCTGGTCATCCTGGACGGGTTGGACCAAAGGGTCTGTTTCCATGCTGTACATCTCTATGACTCTCTGAATCATTTTGCTTTGTACGAAGGTTGGCTCATCTGGTCAATATGTGATAAATGGTTTCTGAGTGTTGGAATGATGACACCAGAAGGGATGCACCAAGTCAATAGAAAGTATCAGATAAACAGCATTATGTCACACAGCACCATGATCATCACAGGTCTGTGTGAAGTGATTCAACATGGCAATTCATAAATAAAATCCTCCTCCGTAAAGTTCAGGCTCTATGATGCACCATACGTATGCTTATGGGACAAATTACTCTGACAGCACAATGTATTGGCAAGTATGAAGATCTGGACTTCCAGATCATAGACTGCAACGAAAAGAGGCATACCTCGGCTGGAGCAAGTCTAAAGCTTGGACTGGTATTCCTCAATGTGTCAAAAGAAATTTGCAATGTGCCATAGCTCATTAAATCTCTAACTGCAGAATAAATCCTTGAGAAATATAATAATATGTTTCCAGCATCAGCTGAGAAAGTTCCAGCTGTCCTCTAGGCCTTCTATTCTCTCTTTCAGGAAGGCTTAGGGGAAAAAAAAACAGAGTAATAAAGAAAGGGACAACTCCTGCAGAATGGAATATGCCATGCAGTATTAGTGAAACAACCTGGAGAGCTTCGAGTATGCATTGACCCAAAAGACCTAAATAAAACTTTGAAAAGGTCTCAGTACCCTATGCCAACCTTTGTAGGTATTTTGCCATAACTTATAAAGGCAAAAATCTTCACGACTCTAAATGTGAATGATGGTTACTGTTAAGCGAAGTTGGATGAACAACAGATTTTGGACCACTAAAATTAAACAAAGAACTGTGAATGTTGGAAATCTGAAAGAAAAATAGAAATTGTTAGAAAAACCCAGCGGTTCTGGCAGCATCTGTGGAAAGAAAGCAGAGTTAACATTTCAAGGCCAGAGACCCATCTTGAGAATGGAAAAGGCAGTGTATATGCTAAAGATAGGAATGGGGGGGGGGGGGAGGGAGGGTAAAGAAATGAGCAGGTGGTATGATAGCTAAAAAGAGAGAATGACAGTTAGATAAAGAAAAGAGTGATAATATGCCAGAGAGAAAGAAAAGTTGATAATGTTGACCACAAGTAGGTGAAAATGTGTTGGTTGTGCTGAAAGCAGTTCACATAGTGTCAGGGACTGGGATGTGGGGTTGGGTGAAAGACATAAAATAAAGTGTTCAGATTCTAAAGCAATGTTAACTCTGTTTTCTTTCGACAGATATTGCCAGAACTGCTGAGTTTCTCTGGCAATTTCTACTTTTGTTTCAGATTTCCAACATTTGGAGTTCTTTGTTTAATTTTAGTGGTCCAAAATCTGTTCAAGTATTGAGTCTTGAATGCTGCAGGGTGGCCAAATTGAAAATGAGATGCTGTTCTTCCAGCTCGTGCTGAGCCTTGCTGGACCCAAGACGGAAATGTTGGTTAGGGACTTCACTTCAACACACCACTGTATTATAACTCTGCCTATCTGCTCACTCCTTCCCCATCCCTACCCACTGTCTTCAGTAAACATATACTTTAGCTGCTATCAGTTCTGAAGAAGGGTCACTGTACTTGAAATGTTAACTCTAATTTCTTTCTATAAATATTGCCAGGCCTTCTGAGTTTCTCTAGCAATTTCTCTTTTTGTTTCAGATTTTGGACCACATTTTGGACACCCTTCAGGAGTTGTGGATGTAACTTGGCATTTTCTTGGTTCCAGGGGAGTATCAATGCAGACAACATGACAAAGTTGCTTCCAAATGAAAGTAGTACTGGATGACCTGCTAGTTTATGGATGTGGAGGCACAATGGAAGCAGCTCTGGCTGACCATATTAACAATCTACTGTGACCTCTAGGCAGAGCTCACCAGATTCATCTGAAGCTGAACAACAAAGAAAACGTAATTAATGATAGCTGAAGTCAAACAGATAGGTCAAAATGTCCTGGGGCTTAAAAAAGATGAGGTAGAGCAGCAATGCAACAACTAAAGATGTAAAACAAACGCAATAATTTGCTGGATTCATCAGCGATTTAGTAAAATTATTGACTAATTTGTCATTGGAGTATGAACCATTAACCCAATACACAACCAAGTGACATTCAGGCACAGAATATGGAGCAGCATTCAACTAAATCAAGCAAGTGTTGATGAAAGTCCTAGTACTATAAAAGGACAATGAAAGTGAAGAAGGCACCCTGCAGCATAGTACCAGTGAGATAGGACTTGGAGCAATGCTCAAGTACCATGGACAACTCGTAACATTTGAATAATAAAATGAATGATGTTTGGATTAAGTTAAGAAAGAATACTTAGCTATTATATTTACCTGTGAGCACTTTCATCACTTTCTGTTTGGAAGAGAAAAAAATGACAATTGAGGACAACTAAAAGCCATTTTGAAGTATTTTCCTTAAGCTGCTCTAAACAAACCTACAAAGAATGTTACTTGGTTACAGAAATAGTCTGTAAATAACATACAAACAAGAGGAATAAATGAATAATGATGACACATTGTAGAGAGCATCATTCCCTGTACAGAAATAAGGGATGCTACGATAGAGTGTGAAATATCCTAGATCCAACCAGATGCAGAACCTTGATATTCTCTGTAAATTATCAAACTAATAGAGATTCTGAATTTAGGGTGTAGGTTTGCTCACTGAACTATAGGTTTGATAGCCAGACGTTTCATTACCTGGCTAGGTAACATCATCAGTGGCGACCTCCAAGTGAAGTGAAGCTGTTGTCTCCTGCTTTCTATTTATATGTTACATAAACAAAAAAAAACATAAATAGAAAGCAGGAGACAACAGCTTCGCTTCACTTGGAGGTTGCCACTGATGATGTTACCTAGCCAGGTAATGAAACGTCTGGATATCAAACCTACAGCTCAGCGAGCAAACCTACACCCTAAACCTCAACCTGAGCTACAAACCTTCACAAACCTTGCAACACATTGAATTTAACAAGTAGAAAATCTGAACTGCATACACACATTAATATACTTTGCGCAAGTGCCGTTCCATTCACATGCTCTTCAATTGCAAAATTTTGCTAGTATCAAATTTGCACATGCACTGTTAGGCCCTATGTCATCAAATAGAATTACAATGATTTATATACAAAGGAACTCTGTTTCCACAGAAAAGAAGTGCATAATTTAAACAGAGTTCAGCTTTATATGATGAAACAGGTTATAGAATCTTCAGGGGAGGGCAAGGGGTACTTACATTGCAGGTGGGAGAAGGTGAGGGAAAGGGAAAGCACAAAGGATTGATGAAAGGAGTGGAAGAAAGGAAAATGTGAGAGAGAGGAGAAGGAGAGATGGACAAGGGGAGAGAGGAGGAAGTAGAAAGGGAAGGATGGAAGGGGACAGAGATGGTGAGGGGAATGGAGAGTGATGTGGCAAGTTGGGGATCAGTGATGGGGGAAATGAGAGGGTAATTGGAGGAGTGGGACTGTGATGTGGGAAAGCCAATGGGGAAAGAGGCGACAGTGCACAACTTCCTCTCTCCCCCATCAAAGTGCCCCCGTCCCATCACTGAGCTCCCCCTCCAAAATTATCGACCCTATCTCTTCTATTACACACCTCCTCTCCTTCATTTTGTTTGCATCTCAGACATAATCATGCCAAACCTTAAGCCTCACTGCTTTGTCTTGGTAATTACACTTATTTCATTGCCGCCAATTTTGATATTGGCAACAAACCCTTGTTTAAATGTGCTTCAGAACTAATGAACATGCATGCATGAAATCTGAAGCAGTGCTTCAATACATGCATATGATGTCAAAAACATGGTCTTGAATCGAACAGACAAGCACGTTGCTCAACTGAAACAAACTATTCAACAAAATATAACTCTCCAAGTGTTGCAAGAAGTAGTGATGATGGAAGCATCAAGAATGCATTTACTGCTCTTACAGAGTTGTGGCATACAGAGATGAATTGCCAGCCCAAGGTGACATCTTGCATAAGGGAAATAAGAATCAATAGCCCTAAGGAGTTAGCAGAAGAGATATTTAAGAACAACCATGCAAGCCACTGAGGAATTAAACCTGAGCAATAAAATTAAGGAATATAACACACAATGACCAAGATAAGCAATTTAACAAATTGCTGATGACACATAATGTCATAGACAGACAAAAGATGAAGCTGGGAGCAAATGTGTTCACTCTTGTAGGTATGGTTATCTTGTCAGCAGATATAACTATTCTGATTACTGAGAGGTAGACTAATTAATTTCAATAACTAAAGTGAGATTGCAGATGCACCTTCAGCCTTTATAGGGTTCCTGACATTCTGAAAAGCAACACTTCTCGAAATGGAAGAATAGAGGAGTTAAAATATTATTTAAATAGAGAAAGACCGCAAAAAATGCAGTGGGGGATTTTGAGAACCTTGTATATAAACCACAAAAAGCTAGCATGCAAGATCATCAGATAATAGGGAAGGCAAATGGAATGTTGGCCTTTATTTCAACTGGAAAAGTCTTGCTGAAACTACACAAGGCACCAGTTAGATCACACCTGAAATACTGTGATCAGATTTGGTTTAGATTAGATTCCTTACAGTACGGAAACAGGTCATGTGGACCAACAAGTCCTCACCGACGCTCCGAAGAGTAACCCACCAGACCCATTCTGTCTCATACTATGGGCAATTTAGCATGACCAATTCACCTGACATGCACATCTTTGGATTGTTGGGGCGGAAACCGGAGCACCCAGAGGAAACTCACACAGACACCGGGAGAATGTGCAAACTCCCCCACACAGACAGTTGCCCGAGGTGGGAATCAAACCCGGGTCCCTGGTGCTATCGAACCTACAGCTCAGCGAGCAGTGCTAACCAATGAGCCACCATGCCGCCCCAAATTTGGTCCCATTACCTAAAGAAATACATATTGGCATTGGAGGCAATCCAGAAAAGGTCACACATTGATTCCTGCCATGGGGGTATTTTCTCATGAGGGAGGTTGAGTAGGTAGGGCCTATAGTCACTGAGCAAGAGTCGACCTTACTAAAATATAAGATTATTAGGGGAGGGACTTGAAATATTAACTCTGCATTTGTCTCTCTTCAGATGTTACCAGATCTGTTGAGTTTCTCCAGTATTCTCTGTTGGTTTACAGATTTCCAATATCTGAGTAGATGCTGAGAAGTACTGGGGCGGCACAGTGGCTCACCATGTCAGGAATGTGGGTTCAATTCCACCGTTGTGCTACTGTCTGTGTGGAGTTTGCACCTTCTTCTTGTGTCTGCATCAGATACTTCCTTAGTTCAAAGATGTGCAGGCAATACAGGGATGATTAGGGGTTCTTTGGAGAATCAGAGATGTCCAGCATGGAAACAGGCCTTTCAGTCCAACTTGTCCATGTTGACCAGATATCCTAAATTAATCTAGTCCCATTTGCTAGTATTTGGCCCATATCCCTCTAAACTCTTCCTATTCATGCACCCATCCAGATGCCTTTTAAATGTTGTAATTGTACCAGCCTCCACTACTTCCTTTGACAGCTTTTTCATATATGCACCACCTTCTGCGTGAAAAAAGGCCCCTTAGGTTCTTTTTAAATCTTTCTCCTCTTACCTTAAACCTATACCCTCTAGTTTTGGACTCCCCTACCCTGGGAAAAATACCTTGGCTGTTTACCCATATATATGATTTTATGTATAGGTTGATATGGACTCATACCCCTCATGATTTTATAAACCTCCAAAAAAGTCACCCCTCAGCCTCTGATGCTCCAGGAAAAATAACCCCAGCCTATTCAGTCTCTCTTATAGCCTCAAATCTTTCAACTCTGGCAACATTCTCGTAAATCTTTCAAGTTTCACAACATCTTTCCTGGGAGACCAGAATTAAATGCAATATTCCAATAGTGGCCTAACCAGTCTACTGTACAGCTGCAACATGACATTTCAACTCCTATACTCAATGCACTGATGATAAAGGCAAACGTATCAAATACTTTCATCACCATCCAGTCTACCTGCAACTCCACTTTCAAAGAGCTATGAACTTATACTCCAAGGTCACTTTGTTCAGCAACACTGCAAAGAACCTTACCATTAAGTGTAACATTGCGCCCTGATTTGCCTTACCAAAATGCAACATGTTACATTTGTCTAAATCAAACTCCATCTGCCACTCCTCAACCCACCTAATCAAGGTCCCATTGTACTCTGAGGTAACCTTCTTGACTGTCCATTACACGATCAATTTTGGTATCACGTGCAAACTTATTAATTTTGTCTCCTATATTCATATCCAAATCATTGATATAAATGATAAAAAGCAATGGACCCAGCACCGATCCTTGTGACACACCACTGGTCACATGCCTCCAGTCTGCAAAACAACCCTCTTCGAACCAATTACAATTACATATCTAAATGGCTAGTTCTCCCTGTATTCCACATGATCTAACCTAACTAACCAGCCTACCATGCAGAACCTTATCAAATGCAATATTGAAGTCCATATAGACTAGGTCCACCACTCTGCCTTTGTCAATCTTCTTCATCACTGCCTCAAAAAACTCATTCAAGTTAGTGAGACATGATTTCCAATGCCAAAGCCGTGCTGTTTATCCTTTATCAGTCCCTGCCTTTCCAAATATATGTAAATCATATCCTTCAGAAACCCATCTAACACTTGCCCACCACTGACGTCAGGTTCACTGGTCTATTGTTCCCTGCCTTTTCCTTACCACCTTTCTCAACTCGTGGCACTATGGTAGTCAACCTCTAGTGTTCTGGAACCTCACCTGTGGCTGTCAATGATACAAATATCTCAGCAAGGGGCCCAACAATCACTTCCCTAGCTTCCTACAAAGTTCGAGGGTACACTTGATGAGGTTTCCAGGATTTATCCACTTTTATACGGTTTAAAAAATCCAGCAGCTCCTGCTCTGCAATATTGACACTTTTTAAGATATCGCTATTTATTCCCCCCCAATTCTCTCGCTTACATATCTTTCTCCGTAGTAAACACTAATGCAAAATGCTCATTTAGTATCTCACCCATCTACTGCATTTCCACACGCAGGTTGCCTTGCTGATATTTAAGGGGCCCTATCCTCCCCTTAATTACTCTTTTGTCCTTAATATATGTAGAATCCCATTGGATTCTCCTATTTATCAAAGCTATCTTATGTCCCATTTTTCCCACGCTGATTTCCCTCCTGAGTATACTCTTACTGCCCTATTACTCTTCCAGGGATTCACATGATCCCTGACATATGCTTCTTTCTTTTTCTTAACCAGGACTTCAATTTTTCTAGTCATCCATCCGTCCCCAAACCTACCATCCTTACCCCTCACCTTAACAGGAACATAATGTCTCTGGACTCTCATTATCTCATTTTTGAAGGCTTCCCATTTTCCAGCCATCCTTTTACTTGTGAATAACTGCCCCCAATCAACTTTTGAAAGTTCTTGCCTAATACTGTCAAAATCTACCTTTCTCCAAATTAGAATTTTAATTTTTAGATCAGGTCTATCCTTTTCCATTCCTATTTGAAAACTGATAGCATTATGATCACTGGCCCCAAACTGCTCCCCCACTGACATCTCATTCATTTGCCCTGCCTTGTTTCCCAAGAGAAATTCAGGTTCTGCACCTTCTCAAATAGGTACATCCATATACTGAATCAGAAAATTTTCTTGTACACACTTAATAAAATTCCTCTCCATCCAAATCCTTAACACTAAGGCAGTCCCAGTGTATGTTTGGAAAGTTCAAATCCCCAACATTACCACCTTATTTTTCTAACAGATACGTTACAAATTTGCTTCTTAATTTCCCACTGACTATGGGGTGGTGTCTATAGTGCAATCCCAATAAGGTGATCATCTCTTTCTCATTTCTCCTTTCCATCCAAATACCTTCCCTAGGCATATCCCTAGGAATATCCTCCCGAACTTCTATAATGTTTGAGGTGGGGATAGCCACAGGACTATCTGCCTATCTCTCCTACCTTTCCTTGAGGTAACCCATCTACCTGGCTGTATCTGTTGTTTTTGTACCTTCTATCACACCCCAGCGGCTGTAACTTCCTTATTACTGCTAACTGCTGCCTCAACCTATTAATGTGATCTGATAGGATTCTCAACCAAACACACTTCCTGCAGATATTATCATCAGTAACACTGAAATTCTCCCATATCCAACAGGAAGGGCACATCACTCTACTAAAGGCCATCTTTGCACCTTAACAATCTACAGACCCAGAAAATAAGCACAGTCTTACTGCTCTAAAAAGCACTGCTCTCAGTTAACTTTATACCTATGTTTTCTACTTTAAGAAAGTTCAATATGAGACAGATCTCACTAAATATTCAAACAAAACTATTGTAGATTTACAAAAAAAAGTAAGGTTAGTCTTTAAAAAGAAAACTTAGCTCTTCCCATGTCTTGAACAGTACTCTAAAGGTCCCTCCAAGGTTAAATGTGAATCTCACTGTTTATTTTTCTTAGACTGAATCCCCATGCCCACAGATACTTCTTATTAAACAGCACAAGCAGTCAGCTGTGCAAGTTCACTTCCTGGTCAGTCAGCTGTTGCAAGTTTCATTCTCCTTTTTCACCTCCCATGTGGTACCTGCACTCTCAATTCCTTCTGTTTTAAAAGTAACTTTGTTTTGTTCCAAAACAGTGTAACAGCTTATAAAACATAATTTCTGTTCCAAGAATTCGAGGAGATCAGCACCAACATTGAAAAAAACCTCAAAAAAAGTGCAACGCTTACAACCACAATTTTCTCCCATCTTCCATCTTGGAGTACCTAGAATCCCTCCAGTATGGACTTGATAGGCCAAATAGCCCGTTTCCATACTGTAGAGATTCTATGATTGTAAGTTGTTTCTCCTTGTGGGGAGCCTATGACCAGAAGGCATAATGTTAGAGTAAGGGGTCACTCATTTCAGACAAATTTCTTCTCTCAGACAATAATTTGTGGAATTCTTTATCACAGAGGACTGCAGAGACTGTGTCATGAAGTATTTTCAAGGCTGATCTATATTTTTAAGTGATTCAAGAGTTCGTCTGCAGAGCAGACTAAAAGGGCCGAATTGCTTACTTCTGTTTCTACATTTTATGGTCTGAATTGTAATTCTGATGCAGCTGGTTTTGTATTTTCCATGTAGGCTTCTCAGATGATCACAGCATTTTAGTGTTCTTTAAAAAACTGTTTAGTTCAGCGAAATCTCATGTACTGAAATCAAATGTTGACTATGGAGAGAGTTGAATACTCTCAGTCTATTTTACTATGGTAATAAAAGCAAGAAACACACAACATCGAGAGATGCAAAATTAATGGCTCAGATGTATGAAGTTGGGAGTTTGTTGAAAATCAATTGAATTTAAATGTTGGGCAGGATTTTTTCATATCAGTAGACATCCCAGCAATAGTCAGAAATGCGTGTTGGCAACATGTATGGTTGGTTGGTGGGACTTAGCCCTGAACTATAATGGTGACAATTAATGGAGTTGCTTCCACGCACCACTGAGAATAGCTCCAGATCACCACTTGGAAGTGGCCAATGCTGAGGAAGTCAGGGGCCAAATAGCCTATATTAATATAAAAAGGAGGTCCTCGAAGCCTTTAGAGAGATGAAGACTGGATACCACAATAATGTGAATGGCTGAACATTTACCAATTATTTGCACTCTGCGCAGAGCCATACTTCAGGCTTTCACTAGAATATTTTCTCATGTCCCAGTCCACGCAATCTGCTAACACTGCAGTATGGCTCTTCGCATAAAGCTACAAACCACATATACTACAAAGCCTACAACAGGTCGGCAGAAAAAATTCTAACACTATTAAATCTGTTCGTGCTAACCATCTGAAGAAATCTTTGAAGATGTTGCCTTCTGTGCCGACTGCCTGAATTTTAATTTAAAAAAAATCACTGCCTATGTTGTCGCCTCGATTCAGCTGGTAACCTTTCACAAACTATTTGGAGGATAGGTCCATCATCGATATTTTGACAGCATTGTAAAATAGTCCTTAATAGGGCCTTTATATGTAAAATCCAAAAGAACTGTGGACGCCGTATGTCAGAAACAAAAACGGAGGTTGCTGGAAAAGCTTAGCAGGTCTGGCAGCATTTATGAGGCAAATTAGAGTTAACGTTTCAGGTCCGGTGACCCTTCCTCGCACCTCAGGGAGTTCTGAGAAACGGTCACCGGATCTGAAATTAGATTAGAGTGGTGTTGGAAAAACACAGCAGGTCAGGCAGCATCCGAGGAACGGGGATGCTGCCTGACCTGCTGTGATATTCCAGCACCACTCTAATCTAGACTCTGATTTCCAGCATCTGAAGTCTGACTTCGCTTCACAGATACTGCCAGACCTGCTGAGCTTTACCAGCAACTTCTGTTTTATTGCCTTTGCACATTATAAATGACTTCTCACCTCTTTGTAGTAACAAGCCTGCTCAAGTCCAACAGTTTTGAAGTGAAGGTGCTGGCGTTGGACTGGGGTGGACAAAGTTTAAAATCACACAACACCAGGTTATAGTTCAACAGGTTTTATTTGGACTGCCAAGCTTGTAATTGCAAATAAATTTGTTGGACTATAATCCGGTGTGTGATTTTTAACAATTTTGAAATTCAACAGTCGTCGAAAAATAACTTGATAAGATTGTCTCTTGTCAACCATTTCTCTCTCCACAGTTGCTGCTTTCAGTAAAAATAAACAAAAAGACAAGAGGAAGTCGGAGTAAATATTGAAATTTAAAAATAATCAGATGTGGCAACAGCTAAGGAAATCGAAACGGAGTTCACCCCTGGACTCGAAACCCAGATTCAGAATTTCAAAATCTCCAGCATTTGCTTTCGTTTGTGTGTTTTCACCAGGTTACATTACCATTTGCCCCCAAACCCCTATTACTTTCAAAAGAAGAAATAGTCATATGTTGAAATGAAACATTAAAATGGTCTTGTTCTGAGGAAAGGTTACGGGACGGGAAATGTTAACTCTGGTTTCTCCCCACAGATCCTGCCAGACCTGTTGGGCATTTCCTACAATTTTTGTTTTTGTTATTTTGAGCCTTGCCTGCACAAGTCCAGGAATAAGCCGCGGGCACTCGGAGCGGCTGACGAACGTCAGGATTAACCGACAGCCGCCTGGGCGCGCATGAGCATTGGTCGCTCACAGCTATCTCGCGACATCCCGTGCCGCTCGCGCTCCCTCGCGAGTCGCCGCTAACGCTCCCGCCCTGGACGGCTGGGCCCCGATGGAGCAGGAGGCCTCTGCAGGATGAGGGAACGGTAAGGAGACAACTCGGTTAACGGGCAATATCGAGGGAGGAGGGTGGAGAGCTGTACGTTTCTTTGCCAGGGAGGGGTTGCGGGCTGAAAGGAAAAAAGATAATCTTCGTCAGACAAAATCCGGAACGACACACCGGATAACAGCAGAACGTACCCACTTCTTCTGTTTGAAACCATTGAAGGGCACGATGGGTAGATGCAGCACCCCGTACCCACGGGGCTAGTGGTTGTTGAAATGGGAAGAGTTCAAAACGATTCGGGGAGACTACATATCCCGGCAGACATTATACTGCTTGGTTTGCGCATGCGTACCATGAGATCTGCTTTGTTGCTGAATTATTTGCCCTCCCTGACGCAGAATAGTTGTTCATTCTTGGATAAGTCTGTGCTGTTTTTATAAGAGCATTGATTGTAAGGGTAGGGTAGAGCGGGTTAAATTTTAGTTTCACTGATGAATGGAAGTTTGTTTTGAGGTCAAACAGATTTTGTCTGAAATGTTAACATTTTAAGTTTTGTCACAAATATGTTTGTTTTAATCATTGAATTTTATGTTGTCATTTCACTTAATTGCTAAATGTGTTTTAGATTTGATCTAATTAAATAGATTTGTTCGTGAATTTCTGCATATTCTTCTCAATAATTTGTGTTTATATGTTCAGGGAACTGAAGAGGTAGTGTTAGGTAAGTTAATGAGGCTAAAGGCCTTGCCCTGATAGAATGCCTCCCAGGGTATTAAAGAGGATGGTGAGGGAAACAGCAAATGTGCTTGTGGTGATTTATCAAAATTTGCTGGACTCTGGAGTGGTTCTGACAGATTAGAAAATAGCAAATAGTGAGGAAAATGTTGGAATCTATCACTAAGGAAGAAATAGCAAGATACCAAGATAGAAATTGTCCCATTGGGCAGACAGAGTGTGGGGACATGGAAAGGCAGGTCAAGCTTAACTAATTTATTGGTATTCTTTGAGGACATTGAGAGCAGTGGACAATGAGGAACTGGTGAAGAGAAAAGCTGCAGTAATGAGTATAGTGGATTCTTTCTTGATTATGTGTTTTTGGAGGTAAGTCTCTTGATTAAACTTAAAATATAAGCCATAGTTATTAATTTAACCTGGGGCAGTGTTTGTAGAGGAATAAGATGGTGTTATTTTCTGGGTGTGTAGCTTGTGAAGGAGCAAAAATGGCCTTTGCAGTGATATATGTACTTCTTGTCAGATGTGGGAGTTTAAAGAGAGTTTAAGGGTTACTGCGGATTATATCTGCTATAAATGCTGTTGGATGCGACTCTTAGCAGATAGAGTGGATTGTTTGGAGAGACAGATAGAAGTGATGAGGAATTTGCAACAGCAACAGTATGTGACGGATGGCAGTTATAGGAAGGAGGGAAAGTCTCAGGTACAGTCACAAAGATGGGTTAACTCCAGGAAAGGTAAGAGAAGTAGGCAGCTCGTGCAGGAGTCTTTAGTGGATATACCCATTTCAAACAGGTATGCTGTTTTGGAAAATGTAGGGGGTGATGGATTCTCAGGGGAACGCAGCACAAACAGCCATGTTTCTGGTATTGAGACTGGCTCGAATGCAACGAGGGGTACGTCAGCTTCCAAGAGATCAATTGTGTTAGGGGATTCTGTAGTCCGAAGTATAGATAGACGTTTCTGTGGCCAGCAGAGAAAAAGCAGAATGGTGTGTTGCGTCCCTGGTGCCAGGATCAAGGATGTCTCAGAGAGGGTGCAGAATGTTCTCATGGGATAGAGGGGCCAGCAGGAAGTTACTGTCCATATTGGAACTAATAACATTGGAAGGGAAAAAGTTGAGATTCTGAAGGGAGATTACAGAGAGTTAGGCAGAAATTTAAAAGGAGGTCCTGAAGGGTAGTAATATCTGGATTACTCCCAGTGCTATGAGCTAGTGAGGGCAGGAATAGGAAGATAGTGCAGATGAATGCATGGCTGAGGAGCTGGTGTATGGGAGAAGGATTCACATCTTTGGATTATTGGAATCTCTTTTTGGGGTAGAAGTGACCTGTACAAGAAGGATGATTGCACCTAAATCGGAAGGGGATTAATATACCGGCAGGGAAATTTGCTAGAACGGCTTGGAAGGATTTAAACTAGTAAGGTGGGGAGGGTGGGACCCAGAGAGATAGTGAGGAAAGAGATCGATCTGATACAGGTACAGCTGAGAACAGAAGTGATTCAACAGTCAGTGCAAGCAGGGACAAGGTAAGACTAATCAATTAAACTGCATTTATTTCAATGCAAGGGGCCGAACAGGGAAGGCATTTGAACTCAGGGCATGGTTAGCAACATGGGAATGGGATATCATAGCAATTACAGAAACATGGCTCAGGGATGGGCAGGGCTGGCAGCTTAATGTTCCAGGATACAAATGCTACAGGAAGGATAGAAAGGGACGCAAGAGGGGAGGGGGAGTGGCATTTTTGATAAGGGACAGCATTACAGCTGTGTTGAGGGAGGATATTCCCAGAAATCCATCCAGGGAAGTTATTTGGGTGGAACTGAGAAATAAGAAAGGGATGATCACATTATTGGGATTGTATTATAGAGCCCCCAATAGTCAGACGGAAATTGAGAAACAAACTTGTAAGGAGATCTCAGCTATCTGTAAGAATAATAGGGTAGCTATGGTAGCGGATTTTAACTTTCTAAACATCGACTGGGACTGCCATAGTGTTAAAGGTTTAGATGGAGAGGAATTTGTTAAGTGTGTACAAGACAATTTTCTGATTCAGGATGTGGATGTACCTACGAGAGAAGGTGCAAAACTTGACCTACTCTTGGGAAATAAGGCAGGGCAGGTGACTGAGGTGTCAATGGGGAAGCACTTTGGGGCCAGCGACCACAATTCTATTTGTTTTAAAATAGTGATGGAAAAGGATAGACCAGATCTGAAAGTTGAAGTTCTACATTGGAGAAAGGCCAATTTTGACAGTATTAGGCAAGAACTTTTGAAAGCTGATTGGAGGCAGATGTTCACAGATAAAGGGACAGCTGGAAAATGGGAAGCCTTCAGAAATGAGATAACAAGAATCCAGAGAAAATATATTCCTGTCAGGGTGAAAGGCAAGGCTGGTAGGTATAGGGAATGCTGGATGACTAAAGAAATTGAGAGATTGGTTAAGAAAAAGAAGGAAGCATATGTCTGGTATAGACAGGATAGATCGAGTGAATCCTTAGAAGAGTATAAAGAAAGTAGGAGTATACTTAAGAAGGAAATCAGGAGGGCAAAACGGGACATGAGATAGCTTTGGCAAATAGAATTTAAAGAGAATCCAAAGGGTTTTTAAAAATATATTAAGGATAAAAGGGTAACTAGGGAGAGAACAGGGCCCCTCAAAGATCAGCAAGGCGGCCTTTGTGTGGAGCCACAGAAAATGGGGGAGATACTAAATGAATATTTTGCATCAGTATCTACTGTGGAAAAGATATGGAAGATATAGACTGTAGGGAAATAGATGGTGACATCGTGCAAAATGTCCAGATTACAGAGGAGGCAGTGCTGGATGTCTTGAAACGGTTAAAGGTGGATAAATCCCTAGGACCTGATCAGGTGCACCTGAGAACTCTGTAGGAAGCTAGAGAAGTGATTGCTGTGCCTCTTGCTGAGATATTTGTATCATCGATAGTCACAGGTGAGGTGCCGGGAGACTGGAGGTTGGCAAATATGGTGCCACTGTTTAAGAAGGGCGGTAAAGACAAGCCGGGAACTATAGACCGGTGAGCCTGACCTCGGTGGTGGGCAAGTTGTTGGAGGGAATCCTGAGGGACAGGATGTACATGTATTTGGAAAGGCAAATCGGGATAGTCAGCATAGCTTTGTGTGTGGGGAGATCACGTCTCCCAAAGTTGATTGAGTTTTTTGAAGAAGTAACATAGAAGATTGAGGACAGAGCAGTAGATGTAATCTACATGGACTTCAGTAAGGCGTTCAACAAGGTTCCCCATGGGAGACTGATTAACAAGGTTAGAGCTCATGGAATACGGGGAGAACTAGCCATTTGGATACAGAACTGGCTCAAAGGGTGATGTTGGAGGGTTGTTTTTCAGACTGGAGGCCTGTGGCCAGTGGAGTGCCAGAAGGATCAGTGCTGGGTCCTCTACTTTTTGTCATTTACATAAATGATTTGGATGCAAGCAAAGGAGGTACAGTTAGTAAGTTTGCAGATGACTCCAAAATTGGAGGTGTAGTGGACAGCGAAGAGGGTTACCTCAGATTACAACAGGATCTGGACCAGATGGTCCAATGGGCTGAGAAGTGGCAGGTGGAGTCTAATTCCGATAAATGCGAGATGCTGCATTTTGGGAAAACAAATCTTAGCAGGACTTATACACTTAATGGTAAGGTCCTAGGGAGTGTTGCTGAACAAAGAGACCTTGGAGTGCAGGTTCATAGCTCCTTGAAAGTGGAGTCGCAGGTAGATAGGATAGTGAAGAAGACGTTTGGTATGTTTTCCTTTATTGGTCAGCGATTTGAGTACAGGAGTTGGGAGGTCATGTTGCAGCTGTACAGGACATTGGTTAGGCCACTGTTGGAATATTGCGTGCAATTCTGGTCTCCTTCCTATCAGAAAAATGTTGTGAAACTTGAAAGGGTTCAGAAAAGATTTACAAGGATGTTGCCAGGGTTGGAGGATCGGAGCTACAGGGAGAGGCTGAACAGGCTGGGGCTGTTTTCCCTGGAGCATCGGAGGCTGAGGGGTGACCTTATAGATTTTTACAAAATTATGAGGGGCATGGATAGGATAAATCGACAAAGTCTTTTCCCTGGGGTCGGGGAGTCCAGAACTAGAGGGCATAGTTTTAGGGTGAGAGGGGAAAGATATAAAAGGGACCTAAGGGGCAACTTTTTTACACAGAGGGTAGTATGCGTATGGAATGAGCTGCCAGAGGAAGTGGTGGAGGCTGGTGGAATTGCAACATTTAAGAGGTATTTGGATGGGTATATGAATAGGAAGGGTTTGGAAGGATATGGGCTGGGTGCTGGCAGGTGGGACTAGATTGCGTTGGGATATCTGGTTGGCATGGACGGGTTGGACCGTAGGGTCTGTTTCCATGCTGTACATCTCTATGACTCTACCTGCGACTCCACTTTCAAGGCGTTATGAACCTGCACTCCCAGGTCTCTTTGTTCAGCAACACTCCCTAGGACCTTACCATTAAGTGTATAAGTCCTGCTAATATTTGCTTTCCCAAAATGCAGCACCTCGCATTTATCTGAATTAAACTTCATATTGTGAACAATACCATCCCCATCAAGTCTCCATGAAACATTATGATGTTAATCAGCGCTTAGCAACTGTCTTGGACCTGAAGGGATTACAGAACACCAAACAGTTTCCCCAATTTGTATGAACTTGTTGAATACCTTTTAACAGGGCTGCTCTCCCCTTAACTGACAAGATGTGGAGATGCCGGTGTTGGACTGGGGTGGACAAAGTTAAAAATCACACAAAACCAGGTTATGGTCCAACAGGTGTATTTGGAAACTCTAGCTTTTGGATGGCTGCTCCCTCATCAGGTAGCTGTGGGATAGGATCATAAGGCATAGAATTTATAGCAAAAGATTATAATGCCATGCAACTGAAATGATATATTGAACAAACCGAGATTGCTGTTAAGTCTTTCATCTTTTAGAATTGGTTGCTGGTTTTGGTTCATTAATATGTAAATTCCAGAACTCCTTTTAAGTTACATTCTCTAGATAACTTAGTTTTATAAGACAAAGGTGATATCTCAGCTCAGACAGTGCATTAAAGATGTGAGGTTAGAGTCTGTCTGTATCCCAATATTGAGTTAGACTGGCTCTCTTTCCAAAGTAGGAATGTATAAAATAATACATGGATGGAATATCTACACTGACTGCCTGCAGATTGTGCATTTTTTGAGCAAAATAGAATGTATCTGCAAATATAATTCTGTGAATGCAAATTCACCCCATAGACTTGTGTGTGCGCGTGCATGAGAGAAAATGTGTACGTATGAGTGTATGTGAGAGTGCGTGTGATGGAGTATAAGCCTTTGAGAGAGTGAGAATCTGAGTGGTGTTTTTGTATGTGTCTGAGAGAGGGTCTGTGCAAGTATGAGAGTATGTAAGAGTGTGTGTGTGCTTGTGTGTGTGTTTGTAATGGTGCTTCTGTGAAACTGCGTGAATGAATGAAACTCTCACAAGCAAATAGTAAACAAATCTGATTGCTGTATTCCTGATGAAGGGCTTTTGCCCGAAACGTCGATTTTATTGCTCCTTGGATGCTGCCTTAACTACTGAGCTCTTCCAGCACCAGTCATCCAGAAACAAATCTGACAACCTAGCTATGGTAATCAGTTTCATATCTTTTGTTAAGTACAGGTATAATTTCTAGCTTATTGAGAGCATATAGGCCCTCTTTAGTAAATGTTACCTTTAGTAACATTTTACTAACTTGAAAGACGTATGGACTAACACCCCTTAATTATGCAAGCAGACCAGACACTCTTAATCCTATCAGTAGCCAGCATTTAGCAAATATTTACGACATCTTCTGTTTCCTCAAAGCTTTGTGCACACTATAGTGATGGAATTTTAATATATGTAAGAACTGTGTATAAAAGGCTCTTGTAAGAATTGTATTTCAGGATTCTATTGCCACCTCAAACTTGTACTACTGTGGTTACTGAATAAAGAGGCTATTTTCACCACTCACCAATTTCGATCATTATTTGAACATGATCCCACAAGGTCAAGAGACTGGGTAATTTACATACCTCTAATTTTATTACTCTGGATTCTTCTAGTCAACCTAAGTCCATTTTAATGGCTTTGGAATTTGTTGGGAATGTTCATGCAGGGGTTGGCCATTTTGGAAGCTGATGTTTTAAATCATTGAAATGCTGTGTTTTCAGGATTTTGTTGCTAGCTTTAGACCAGTTTTGTTGATTTTTGCTTGATAGATAAGATATTGGTGCCTCCAGAAGATTATCATGATTTTACGTTATATCAGAATATTTCAAATAAACATTCTACTTTTTTCCAATCAAAATGCCTCTACAGGGTACTTTAATTCTTGGCATGAATTAATTCACTAATAATATCAAATAAATATACACAAGTTGAACACAATAGTGAAAAAGCAGCAAAAATTTATGGTTTCTATGAGTTCCCATTAATTCTGACTTTTCTTAAGGTGGGAAGTGGATGGAGGTAGGGTAGGGACGTAGGTAGTCTGCTGGATCTTTTGCTCCACACAAGTATTTTATGGCTTGAAATGTTTAGCAATTTACACGGATGTTGCCAGGATTGGACGATTTGAGCCTTAGGGCGAGGCTGAATAGGCTGGGGCTGTTGTCACTGGAGCATCACAGGCTTAGGGTTGACCTTATAGAGGATTACAAAATCATGAGGGGCATGGATAGGATAAATAGACAAAGTCTTTTCCCTGGGATGGGGGAGTCCATAACTGGAGGGCATAGGTTTAGGGTGAGAGGGGAAAGATTTCAAAGAGACCTAAAAGGCAACTTTTTCATGCAGAGGGTAGTATGTATATGGAATGACCTGCCAGAGGAAGTGGTGGGGTACAGTTACAATATTTAAAAGCATTTGGATGGGTATATGAATAGGAAGGATTTGGAGGCATATGGGCCACGTGCTGGCAAATGGGACTAGATTAGGTTAGAATACCTGGTTGGCATGGATGAGTTGGATCGAAGCGTCTGTTTCCATGCTTACATCTCGATAACAACCACTCTGGAGCGTAACTTGAATTCATTGGTTACTGGCTGATTCATTTAGATAATTAGATCTGTACTGTGGTCATGTTTACAGTTGAAATCGCTGGAGATTTTGAGCACCAATAATTTTCTCCAGGATTTGGCATTATTTAACTGATTCTTTTTTAAAGTTACTATGACTCATTGAGGTGTTGCAATGGCAATCATGCCTCATGATTCCTCGAGTACTTATGATCTAGAAAGATTTAGTCAAGCTATCCAAAGTCCTCAGCCTGATGCATTCTGGTTAAAATAAAACTCTCACCACATAACGGAAAATTAATTTTATTATGGACAGGTTGACTTTAAATAATAGCAATCCGGAAATATAAATTGCTCAGTTATAATAGTAGCCTTTCGTAAATTCTACCTTTCCAAATGGACAGAGACAGAATAACAGACAAAACTGGCAAATTATCAGGGAAGTGCAGTTCAATAGCACTAGACAAGACCACAAGATTTGATGAGTTATTTCTCTCAGTTTCTTCCTTTTTTTAGTGCTTTATTATTGGCACAGGATTGTTTGCAAACTGATGGTCTCTTTAAATCATTGGTTCAGAATTATTCTTATCACTGTTTTTAATGGTGTTCATGGTGTTTTCTTTCTCCTTCGTCTTGGCATTTGCAGTGGGGGCAAAATTGAGTGGGAGGCACCCATTTATTACTAGAAATCTTCTGGTACTTCCACATGAGAGAGAGAGAGTGAGAGAGAGACAGACAGACAGACAGACAGTTTTCGGACAGTTTCTCTTTGTGGGCTCAGTAACTCTCTTGCATCCCTGCCCCCATCCCCTGCCAACACAAAGACCGAAACCATGATCAGCTCATCAGGGGTAAATCAGAACTGCCAAGCAGTTTTCCTCAAGTTCAGAATCCATCAGCTCTTGTGGTGTCGGCTTCTGCTCCTACCATTCCAGAAAAATGCAATATTATGTACAGCTTTCAATGTGGTCCAGTAAACAAGATTTTTAAAACTGCACTAGACTCTGGTTTATAGCAGGGACTAGGGCTGATGCCCGAAACGTCAATTCTCCTGTTTCTTGGATGCTGCCTGACCTGCTGCGCTTTTCCAGCAACACATTTTCAGCTCTGATCTCCAGCATCTGCAGTCCTCACTTTCCCCTTCCTTTTTTAGTCCCAGTTCCAGAAAAGTAAGTAAATAGGTGTGATCTTTACAAAGTTTATTGCTGAATCTTTTAAATCAGGCTTTAAATGGCCTTTTATTAGTGTATTGACATTTAGTGATACCTGAAACTTAATTACGAACATATTTTATTTGATCCTGCATACTCTGGATTCATTTCTATTTTAAATCATATATTTTGGGTTTTATGTCAAAGTGGGGAAGTCTGTTAGAAGTATTCGCAGTCATGTGCGATATCCTGGACCTACTTTTGATTGAAGGACTTTTGTAGAAGAGAATTGTCAAGTGTGGACAAGTTGGGCCGAAGGGCCTGTTTCCACACTAAGTAATCTAATCTAAAAAAAACGCAATGTGATTTTAGTCAAATTTATTTTGTTAGGAAAATCTTTCTTTAAAAAAAAATCTAGTTTACAGTTCTGAACAACTGTGTTTAAACATATAAATACTTTGGAATTATCTGCAATTAAATTGGCCTCTTTGACCCTTTAAAAAGGTGATACATCGCAGATTCCAGGAAGATGTAGACAGACTGGTGAAATCCGCTGATGCATCTCAGACGAAATTGAATGCAGAAAAATGTGAAAGCTTTTCACAAAACAAAGTGAATTGTGCAATTTTGAAAGTGATGCATGAATGCAAAGAACTGGTTGTGTACTTAAACAAATCTTTGTTAGCAGAACAGTTTGAGAATGTAGTTTTAAAATTAATATGGGATCTTTGGCTTTGTTAATGAAGAAATAAAATACAGATGGTAAGCAGTTCTGCCAAAAGTTTATTACACTCTGATTTGGCCTCAACTGGCATTTTGTGTTCAATTTTGGTCATCACAATAGGAAGAATTTTAAGGAATGAGCAAAGGTGCAGAAGGAATTGAACAGAATGGTACAAGGAATAAGGAATTGCAGATATTTGGAAAGCTTGGAGAGACATAGAGTCATAGAGATGTACAGTATGGAAACAGACCTTTCGGTCCAACCCGTCCATGCTGACCAGATATCCCAACCCAATCTAGTCCCACCTGCCAGCATGATCACCTTCTTTGCTCAAAAGAGGACAGGAGATTTGATTGAAGTCAATGGGAATTGCAGGGACACTGCTGGTTGGATTTGTGTTTTGTACTAAGGAAGATGATTGTGGTAGTTGGAGTTCAATCATCTCAATCCCAGGACATCACTGACGGAGTTCTTCTGGTAAGATATTTTCCTGTCAGCCTGCTCAGAGATGTGATTACACACTTCTGGAGCAGATGGTACTTGATCCTGGACATCTTGGCTCAGAGTTAGGAACATGACCACTTTACCCCACAAAACCTTTAATTAATCTGGTTCGTGTACAAGTCCCAACATTCTTTATCTGCTATATGAATGGACTTCTGTCCATCATAATGGTTAGCCAATAGCATTAAACTCAAAACTCTAGCCCTTCCTAAATTCCACCTTCACAAACAGATGGACAGAGATGCAATCCCAGTCAAAGCTGGGAGAAAAATCAGGGAAACGCAGTTTGTTAGCACCAATCTGGACCACAGGTTTTGATAAGTTGTTTCTTTTGATTTCTTTCAATTTCATTTGATGCTTTATTGTTGGCACAAGGTCGTTTGCAGACTGGTGTTGAATTTAATCAGAATCTTCTTTTCACTGCTTTTAATAGTGGTTGACTAAAGATCCAGAGAGAGTGACAAGTTCTTTTAATCTGGAATGCATTGCAAGAAGGGAGGTCAAAGCAAATGCATAAGTTACATTCAAAACAGAATTGAATAAATATTTAAGCAGGAATAAAATAACATAGTTCTGGATAAACAGCAGGAGGCTGGAATGGTTAGATATCTCCACCAAAGAGTCAGCACAGGAATTGTTCCACTATGTGTTGCATCGTTTTATCATTATTTCTTTTAAAACAAATTCACTTAAAATTCATTGGAAGCTTTAAGAACTGACAAAATCCTTTCTAGAGTCAAGCATGCAACGTTCTCACATAGTTGATGTTGATATCAATGTTACCATTGGAAAGTTGATCTTTTTTGTTCATCTGTTCAGCATTAACGGAGATTTTTACACATGCTAACATGCAATCTTTTCCCACCTGTTTATTGTCAAGTATAACTGAAATTGCTTTTAGAAACTGCAATCTGAATATATTAGCAGCATATTTGTAAAAAAAAATAGACTAATTATTACCTTATGGTTTTGTTATAGCACAATCTAGTTTTAATTTAAAATTACTTTTGGTCTGTTTCATGCAATTACAAATCCCTGTCAAATAAAAATCTCAGTTTTTAACTCATTTGCAATTGAAGCTTTATGTTATAGCACATGGAAAGTTTTAGAAGATTTTCATTCAAAGTATTTCATTTTTACAATAGAACAAACATTTCTAGAAAAATAATAGCAAGTTCATAGTGTTTGGAGTTTACTTTGCACAAGATCCAAACATTTCCTGTGAACATGAGATGAGCCACGAATTCCAAATTTTTGTAAAAGCGAATGAGCTTAGAATATGGCAGCTAGAGTAGTGATTTGTGTGGTATTTATCATGTGGCATTGCAGGAATCACAGGTCTATTAGCAGAGCTGGAGTTGGTTTAATGTGTGAGCCTGCTATCAGAACTCAGAAGAGGGGCTGACTTGCTAATGACAACTTTATTGAACCAAAATTGTTCTTTTGGTTTTTTGCTTGGTGCTTCCTTCAATCATACCCACTTCAACTTGTACACTGATTAACGAGCCCAAGTGATATCGATATTAACATCGATCAAATTCCCAATTTAATAAACTTCAATGAGCCATCATTATTATTCATGTGAAAGCCAGTAGATACTGTCACTAAAGGATATACAGTACTCCACAATCTTAAGCTGCCTCACCTATCAGAGTACCTCAAGGGCTTTATCTTATTGATGGTTGGAAACTGAATGCTGATTTCTCGCTACTGCTTTTGATCTACTGGCAGTGATAGCTGGAGAATTAATTAACTTTCTGTTGTATAGCTTGCTAGTCTTTGAAGTTAATGTTTAATTAATTTGAAATGATAAAACTTATTTTCATTCAAAAAGGTTTTCAATTTTAATGGTCTTTTGCCTGTTTGATGCAAGTCTATCAATAGTTATTTACATGGGACTCATCAGTAGATGGTCTATGTGAAAATTAGACACCATGGTAGCTGTTCCAATATAACATCAGAAAAAATTTAAAACATTGAAAATAGATAAATAAACACACTGCCTGATTAATAAACTCTGATTTCACTTGCCTGTCTCAAGCTTGGACATCAGTTTAGTCTTGATTCAACCCAACTTGTATAAATTTTATCGTAACTCTGTTCAATCTAACTTTTTCTCATGTTATTATTTATCTCCTGATACGTTTCAATATTTAACCACCTTGATTTGCAGCATAGCTGTACAGCTGTACAACATGGAAACAGACCCTTTGGTCCAACTATCCATGCCGACCAGATATCCTAAATTAATTTAGTCCCATTTGCCAGCATTTGGTCGATATCACTCTTAAACCCTTCCTATTCATATTAATTTCCAATAAATGCATTTTGGATGATCCTCCGAATCCAAGCCATTTCCTCTTTTTTTTTGAGATTTTATTTTGCAAATATATTAGCAAATTTTTTTAACGTTGCAAACATAAAGTTATTGAAAAATAGAATCAATAACAAATATCAGTATAACAAAGAGGAAAAAAACCCACAAATTACAAAACAACTGTCTATTAACTACTGACCTGCCCTATAATACAAAACAAGCCCTAACACTGTGCAAAGCAACACCAATAAATAAGTAAATAACTAATAGATCAAAGAAAAGAAAGAAAAGCAAAAGAAAACACAAAACCCCCACAAAGTACAAAACAGCTATGCTCAGCACAAAGCTCCCAAACAAAAGAACAGGAGCATTGTATATATACCTGTATTAACTCAGGAGTCCCCCCTCCAGGGCCCAGGGCTCGAGAAACCTAACCATCCTGCTTAAACAAATGCCCTAGTTAAGATAGCCGTCAAATCTATATGCAAATAACTCAAGTAGGTCTGCCATGTCATATAAAAATGGTCTGTTGTGTGGTGCACCATGTTTGTAAAAAAGATCCAAGGGAATGTGCTACATAATTAATTTCAGCCATCCCAGCAAGCCCAGCAGATTCTCAGACAACCAGTTCAAGATATTCGTCCGTGCACAGTATGCAAGAATATTAAATAGTTTATTCCCATGCCCATCCAAAGATAGTAAATTCGGTAGACCTAAGAGGAGAGATATCATGTCTACTTTAACTTCAGTCCTCAATACCGTCCCTATCTCTCCTGCCGCAGCACTCCAATAAACACGGAACCTGTGGCATGTCCAGAAGCAATGGGTAAGAGTACCTACGCTTATTTTACATTTGGGGCACATTGGAGATGCCTCTTTTTAAAACTTCTCCCAACGGTCCGATGCCAGATGAACCATATGTTCTCCCATGTTTCAGAAGAGATCTTCACTCCAAGCTCTTGCTCCCAGACCTTACAAAACCGGTTAATATCCTGCCAGGCCCTGCCACCCAATAGGCGATAGAGGCCACTAACCGCAAGCGTGCTTGTGGGACGTAGCAACAACCTCTTTGTATCAGGCATATAGCGCTTAGTGAGAAGCATAGTTGTCTTCTGGATGAAATCCCTAACCTGAAAATAATGGGCAGCCCATATTTGCAGCTCAGTTGCTCAAAAGACACAATAAACTCTCTCCCAAACTGGAAACTTCTCTCGCTGTCCATAGTTTGAACCCCGACTCCATCATCCCTGGCCGGAACCCTGGCATACCAACTATGGGCGTAAGTGGCGAAGTCTTCGATAAGCAACCCTCACTCTGACACATCACCGTCCATGCCTTGACCATACTAATGACAATGGGGTTCCGGCAGTGTCCATTACTGTGCTCGTCTTATCCATGAACAACAGGTTAATGAGAGGGCACTTACCTGGGAGGCCTCGATATCCAGCCATATTAAGTTCAGATCGTTACCTCCTGATGTCTGGGAAATCAACTTCTCCCCCTCCTTGAGGCAACTGCAATTTTGTAAGTTTGATGAGGGCCGCCCACGACACCAGACAAAGGAACCAAACCAAACCATCCCATAAGTTTCTGCAGTGTTGACCTGGGAAACATTTCAGGGAGCATACGCACGGGATAAAGCAAAAGAGGAAGAACGAGAGATATTTGGCCCAACCATGAAATTGGAAGAGCCTCCCATCTCTGGAGATTCCACCTAATATTGTCGAGCAAGTGAGCAAAGTTAGTCCGAAAAGACAGATCAAACTTGGGAGTTAAAATTCCTAGGTATCGGAACCATGCCCGTTACCACTTAAAAGGGAACTTAGGCCACCTTTAACTTCTGCCACATCCTTGAGGTTCCCCAAATGCATAGCCTCAGATTTTGCAAAGTTGATCTTATATCCTGAAGTAGCCCCAAATGAATTGATACGTTGTATCAAATGGGTTATGGAGGTCATCGGGTTCGATAAAAACAGAAGGACATTCATCCGTATACAGCGTAATCTTGTGTGCCCTCGATCCCACTTCCAGAGCGGTTATGTGGACATTCTGATGAATGGCCTCTGCCAACAGTTCTATCACCAATGTAAACAACAACAGTGAAAGGGGGCAGCCTTGACGACTACCCCTACCAATCCTAAAATTCCCAGACTTCACCCTGTTGGTGATGATCGCAGCCAGAGGATGACGATATAAAACCTCCACCCACCTTGCAAAGACCCTATCCAACCCAAACCGTTCTGAGACATAAAGATATGTCCATTCCACCCGGCCAAATGCTTTCTGTGCGTCTAAGGAAATCACCAACTCCTGAATTGATCGTTGCTGACAACCTTGGATCATATTCGGCAACCTTTTTATAAAGCCTGTCTGGTCCTCTTTAACAATATGGGGCAACACCTTTTCCAATCTCAGCACCAGGATCTTGGACAGAATCTTGAAATCTGAATTTAATAGAGAGGTGGGCCTGTAGAAGCTCAATCCTCGGGAACCTTCCCCTTCTTAAGAATTAAGGAAATACTAGCTTCTCTCAAAGATGATGGTAAGGATTCATGCATATAGGAGTGATTGTACATCTCCAACATCGACCCTGACAGGATCCTTATAAACTCCTTATAAAGCTCATCTGGGAGACCATCAGGGTCAGGTACCTTCCTACTCTGAAGTTGCCTAGCTGCCTTCTGAATTTCCTGAACTGTCAAGGGGGCATTAAGGAGAGAAGCCTGTTCCAAGCGGTCCAGGTTCTTAAAAAAGGCCTCAATTTTAGCCCTCCTGTCCTCGCAACCTTCAAACCGATACAATTCGGAGTAAAATCTCTGAAAAACCTCATTAATCCTTTTGGTAAAGACCCCCGGTGCGCTCTCGGATTGCAGTACAGTAGCGCCTCGACATACGAACGACCCCGTTCATGAACAAATTGGTTTACGAACAGGATTGTATGTAAAATTTTGCTTCAACGTACGTATGAAATTCAAGGTATGAACGCAAAAAGCCTGTGGTTTTATTGTCATTGTTCTGCTTTGCTACGTGCGCTTTGAATATCCAAACAATGGGAAAATTGATTCAGTTCGCGCACTTTTCGGTTCGCGAACCGGGTTCCGGAACGGATAAAGTTCGTAAGTCGAGGTGCTACTGTAATGGATTGGGAGCACGCTTTTTCCTAGTCAGGTATACTAATACTTCCTTGGCCTATTCCCATATTCGAACAGCCTTTGTTTAGCAAAAGCAAGTCCTTTCTTTGCGTTTTGTGTAAGTATTGATTTTAAGGCAGCTCGGAGGGCTGTGATCCGCTGTAGCTTAGTCATTGAAAGCTGTGCAAAATGTGCCACCTCGGCGGCTTTCAACTACGTCTTGAGTAGATGCTGCTGTTCTCCCATCTGTCGTTTCCGGCTAGCCGAATAGGAAGTAGCTAATCCCCTAGCAAAGGCCTTAGCGATCTCCCGTAGCATAGACGGACTACGAGCTGTGCCTGAGTTGATAGCCAGGAATTCCTGAAACTCTTTCAAAAAGTATTCCACAAATTTGGAATCCTTAAGGAGAAAAGGATCCAAATGCCAATGCCGCAAACCTAGCCCCTCACTCTTAGCCTTAACCTCCAAATATACTGCTGCGTGATCAGAGATAGCTATATTTTCAATTTTACAACCCATAATTAATTCCAAAAGGGCCGAGGGAGTCAGAAAAAGATCAATCCTCATGTGATGTTTATGTTGGTTTGAAAAAAAGGTGAAGTCACCGCTGGTAGGGTGAAGACCTCTCCAAATGTCCACCAGCCCCCAACTCCTCGCAGCCACCTGCGAAGAAATAATTGGGGGCCCACTAGACATCCTGTCCACTGTTGGATCCGAAAGACAATTAAAATCCACCACCCCCGCCCCCTCCCCAATAATAATGTGCCGTGTTCCAAGGGCACTCAGCTTAGAGAAAGCACTAATGAAAAATTTGAGGAGATGTGCCGGAGGACAGTAGACATTTAAAATACCATATTCCTTCCCATGTATCAGGGCTTTAAGTATTACAAACCGTCCCTGCTCACCTTTCACCTGCTCTAATAATGTGATCGGAAGATTTTTCTGGATAAGTACTGCCACTCCCTTACTTTTAGTAGTAAAGGATTAAAAGAATACCCGGTCATAATCCCCTCTATTGTAATTTCAGGTGTTCCCCCATCATTAAGATGGGTTTCCAGCAACAAAGCGATATCAACCCTTTCCCTCTTAAGGCTAGAAAGCACTTTTATCCTTTTAACAGACAAATGACTTCCCTTGATGGTCCAGCTGCACCATTTAATAAGACACTTAGCCATATCCCCTTCCAGAGAACCTTGATCCCCTGGGTGGGAGAACTCAGCTTACAAAGCACCGAGCACAAGTAAATAAAGACTCAGAGTTGAAGAATTATGTATACAAAAACTACTCTCTCATAACTACAAACAACTATTACTCCCAAAACACTTGAGCTATAGGGAGAGGCTGAATAGGCTGGGACTGTTTTCCCTGGAGCGTCGGAGGCTGAGGGGTGACCTTATTATGAGGGGCATGAATAGGATAAATAGACAAAGTCTTTTCCCTGGGGTCGGGGAGTCTAGCACTAGAGGGCATAGGTTTAGGGTGAGAGGGGAAAGATATAAAAGTGACCCAAGGGGCAACATTTTCACGCAGAGGGTGGTATGTGTATGGAATGAGCTGCCAGAGGAAGTGATGGAGGCTGGTGCAATTGCAATATTTAAGAGGCATTTGGATGGGTATATGAATAGGAAGAGTTTGGAGGGATATGGGCCGGGTGCTGGCAGGTGGGACTAGATTGGGTTAGGATATCTGGTTGGCATGGACAGGTTGGACCGAAGGGTCTGTTTCCATGCTGTACATCTCTATGACTGCATGACTCTAAATGCCCCCATCCCAGTATTGTCCCTCCTGTCTTTTCTGTATCCCACATTAGCAAGTGTCATCTTTTGTGCTCTACCTTCAGTAATTTCAGTGTTGACCACACACTCAGTGAGGCACAGGTTGTGACCAGAATAATTTGTATCAACTCTGATTATCCAATTGCACTTAGCATCCTATATGCACATAGCCAACCGCCTTCCTGAATCTATGAATCTTTTGTCGTCTTTCTTCAGCGGGTTGAATGTCTTTGCAATTGTCTACAATGTGGTAGAAACAGTCATCGAATAATTTTAAGAGGAGGGTAGATTGATTGATCCTTGACTAGCAAGGGAGCTAAGCTTTACTTGGGGAAGGTTAGAGTGCAGTATTGAGGCCAAAACCAAACCAGCCAAACTGGCAAAGTAGACCTGAGAGGTAGAGCAGCCTTTAATTGAAATATGCATGATATCTAAACTGCTGCTTCTCAACAAATTTAAGAAACTCTCTCTGAAAATTCTTTCAGAATGAGTAAAAAGAAGTTATGCAACCTGTGATAAATCAGTGATGCCAGAGGATGAATAGCAGTTGGTATGGACTGTGTTGATGTAAAGCTATGAAGGCAATATCTTAATGTCTAACCAAAATGTCAAGGAATTATTCACTAGGTCTTCCCTGAGTCTCATCTGGTTATCTTTCACCTGACAGAAACAGCATCTCCCTGGCAAGGATTGTCCTCTGCAAGGACTGCCCTTTGATTCTGAATACTTGTTGATGTGTGTCTGAGTTTGGGATGGCAATCTATGCTGTGCACGTTTAGCCTATGAGCATGGGACAATTACTCATGATGTCAGAGTAACTGTCTCCCCTTGCCAACCTTCATCTAAAGGTCAGTTTTCATTCTGTTTGGGTGGGGAAAAACACACCATTTCTTAAACAATGTATTGATAATGGTGCCAGATAATTATTTGTTTCAGCTTATGCAGTTGAGTGGTGTTGGTGGTATTCTTTGTCGACTTACTTTCATCTTTGGATTAGGAATTTTTTTATATTTAGAAAAAGGAAGTAATTGCTATAGCAACTATTGTGTGAGGTCACATGCTACGTAGAAAGTACTAGAACAATTTAAGTTTTCAAGAGACTGCAGTTTCCAACAGCACCAAATTTTGGAGAGCCAACCCATAGACTAGTCAAGCAACACCTGTCAGTCAGTGTCTCAATGTATCAGATGTCATCACCTTTCCTGGCTCTGCTGTGTCCACTGGGCGGACAGAGCCATCAGAAGTAGCAACACTGTAGAGTCAGGAATGAGTTTTCAACATTGACTCCAGAACTCATGAAGTCTCATGGCATCAGGCAAAGCATAGACAAGGAAACTTGCTGTTGATTTAACATCTACTACCCTTCCTCCTCAGTACTGTTTCATGTTGGACATCACTTGAAGAAACCTTTGAGAGTTGCATAGAATGTGCTCTAGGTAAGGGACTTCAGTGTCTATCACTAAGAGTGGCTCGTTAGCACCACTACTGACTGACTTGGTCAAGTCAGGCAGCATGTGCGAAAGATTAACCTGTGCTCTGACAATCTTTGTGTTCCACCACAGCCATGTTAGAGTAGGCTTGCAGCAGGTGCAGAGGGAAAATTATACTTGAACTTGTCCTTACCAGTCCACCTACTGCAGATGCATTAGTTTTTTATGGTTAATAATAGACTTTAAAAAAATCCAGCAATTCAAAACTGACTGCCCATGAGGTGTTGTCAGCCATCAGTAGCAGCAAAATTGTATTCAACCACAATCTATAATCTCATGGTGTTTAAGTCCCCCTTCTAGCATTCCCATCAACCTGGAAGATCAACTATGATTCAATGAAGAATATAGGAGGCATGCCAAGAGCAGCACCAAACATACTTAAAAAGATGTTAACATGGTGAGCCTATGACATGGGATGACTTGTATGTAAAAAGTAGAAGCAGCATGCAGTAGAGAGGGCTAAGCCATTCCATAAACAATGAATTGGATCTAAGTTTTGCAGTCCTGCCACATCCGGTGAGGATAGTAGTGCACAATTAAACAACTAACAGGTGGAGTATGCTCCTGAAATATCCTTATTCTCAATGATGGGTGAGCCCAAAATATCAGTGCAAAAGACAAGATTGAAGCACTTGCATCCATCTTCAGCCAGAAGAGCCGAATGAATGACCATATCTACTTTTCCATGAGGTTTTCAGCATTACAGGTACCAATATTCAGCCAATTTGATTCGCCCAGCCTGATCATCATTGACGGTCCCTCGCAGGATTCTCTTCCATTCTCAAGGTGAGTCCACAGGTGGATGAAGAGTCTGATGCAACTTCTGTGGACTCTGCTACGCTTGGAGCAAAAGGTGGTCGTAGAAAGGGGTGGGATGGAGTGTTGGTGTGGCAGCATGCCCCTTATTGTCATAAAAATGATGGAAGAAGTTATTGACAGTGCTGTCAGGCAGCATGTGCAAAAGACTAACCTGCGTTCTAACACTCTATTTGTGTTCCACCACAGCCACGTGGTTCCTGACCTCATTACAACCATAGTTTCAATCCAGACAAAAGAGCTGAACTCCATAATGAGTTGAGTGATTGCTGTTGACACTGAGGCAACATTAAATCAAGTATAGAATCTACGAGATCTGGCAAAACTGGAGTCAATGACAATCAGGGCAAACCTCTCCACTGTTGGAATCTTTCCTTACACTAAGGAAAGTGTTGTGGTTGTGCATGTTGGAGATCAGTACACCACCCCTAGGACATCATTGTTGAAATATCTCAAAGTAGTGCCATAAGTATAATGTAACAGAAATGCCTGGCAAAGCCACCTATAAGAAGAGAGGGAATCTAAAACATTGCTCCTTGACATTCAATAGCATTGCCATAACTGAATTTTCCACTGTCAGCATCCTGAGGGTTACCATTAACCAGATCTGAATTGCAACAGCCGTAGGAATACCGTGGCCACGAGCAGATCAAAGGTTGGAAATTCTGTTTTAAGTAACTCACCCACCTTTCTCCACAATACCTATCCACAAAGCATGAGTCAGGAGTATTGTAATACTCTCCACTAATCAGATGGGTCTAAAGAAGGATCATTGAGCTCAACATTAACTCTGTTTATTCTCTGCGGGTGCTGCCAAACCTGCCGTGTTTCTCCAGCAATTTCCATTTTTTCTTGTGCGACTATACTTTGGTAAACATTTCCTTAAGATATACTTGCACAGTACAGAAACTGAAATATCATAGAATCATAGAATCCTACAGTATGGAAACAGGCCATTTGGCCCAACAAGTCCGTACCGACACTCAGAAGAGTAACCCACCCAGACCCATTCCCCGATCCTATTACTCTACATTTATCCCTGATTAATGCACCTAACCTACACATCACTGAACACTATAGGCAACCTAGTATGGCCAATCCACTTAACCTGCACATCTTTGGACTGTGGGAGGAAATTAGAGGAAACCCATGCAAACTCCACAGCCTGAAGCTAGAATCAAACCCAGGTCCCTGGTGCTGTGAGGCAGCAGTGCTAACCACTGATCGATCAGAAACTCATGACACCATGATTAATAGCAAAGCAGAACTCCTATTCTCTGACTGGGGATTGAGCCCAGGCCGTGGTGGTGATGAAAGTTGTAAACCCCCTACTAGAGAATTGAATCTGGGTCTCCTGCATGACAGGTGAGGACACTAACTGCTGTTCAAAAGAAATATTCTAGTACACAATTTAGAAACAACTCGTTAGCTCCTCTCAGGAAGTGTCATTTTATAACCTGATGGGCAGACCCTAACTCGTGCCAGTTAACCTTTCAGATACTAACCTCCTTTATACAAAGATGATGAGCTACCTTCTTCCCCTGTTGCAGTATGTATCCTGTAGGTACATTCATAGTGAGTCTTTTGCTGATGAGACAATGGGCTGTAATTGGTCAGAATTGATTTGTCTTGATGTAGCGAGGCAGTTGCCACATTGTGCAGTAGCTGGAAATGGACTGGCTTGAATACATGCACATTTTATTCTGGAGCACAGATCTTCTGTGTTCCAATTGCAATGTTGTTGGGACCCATAGCCATTGCAATATTGTGTCCTCCACTTGGTATGCATTTATATTTCTTCATATTGCATGGAGTGAATTTATTGTTTAAAGATTTGGAATCTGATGCTGGGAATGTCAGGAAGAGGCCAAGATGGATTACACACTCAACCTCTTGGCAGATGAGTTTTCAAATGATTCAGCCTTGTCTTTTGCACAGATGTGCTGCAAACTTCATTTATGGATGAAGGTATTTTTGGACTTACCTTCTCCAGTTACTTTGTCCACCAGTATTCACAACTGAATGTGGCAGGATTTCAGGGTTTTGATCTGATTCATTGGATTTGTCAAGCTTAGTTTTTCTGTCATTTACAGTTTCTGCTTTTGATCACGACCTTGCATTGTAACTTCACCAGTTTGGTACCTCATTTCTATATATGACTGGTTCTGGACCTACGATGCCTACCCATATTCTTCATTAGCTTGGTCCTCTGGTTTGATGGCAATGATAAAGTAAGGGAAGTGTTGTGTCATGAGGTTGCAGTTGATAGTTGTACAATTCTGTTGCAGTGATGGCCCACAGCACCTCAAATGCAGATTTGGCTTACTGGATCTGTTCAAAGTTTTATCACCGCTTGCTTGAGGTTGTCCTTTCTGTGGAAACAGTACTTGATATTCATTAGGACATAGTTGTACTCTTGCCAATACTGTTACAGCAGATGTAATATCTGGATTGGTGAGAATGAGGTTACCTTATTTTAGTCTTTCTGCCATCAAGAATAGTGCCTTCAGCTGTCAAGACTCAAATTTGGAATTCCCTCTTTATTTCTTTCTCTTTTCTCTTTTATTATTTCACTTGAAAATATATCTTTGGTCATTTGTTTTAATATCTCCATAAGTAATTTGTTTCAAATTTTGTTTGCTAACATTCCTGAGAAATGTCTTGGTATTTTATACTGCTAAAAATGCTATATAAAAATAAGTTCCTGTTGTGTTGCTCTGCCATTAACTTTGACAAAAAAATCTTGACTTTTGTGACATTTGTTATTTACACTCCCCTTGGTCTTGAAGGTAGTTGTTTTCAGAATGCAAAGCTGTTTTGACATATTGATATGCAAATTGTAAAGAGCCTTTCAGTATTTGAATGAGAATGTTATCCTTCCACAGAGACTGTTCTTCCTGAATACTGTGGTTCATTTCCAACACCTCCCCATACTTCAACCACACCTTCCCATACAATCACAGAAGTGTAACATCTGCCTATTTACCTTCTCCCTCCTCATTATCCATGGCCAAAATACACCTTCCAGGTGAAGCAGCAATTTAAATCTACTTACAGGTCTGGTGGTCTCTTGACCTCTGGAAACAACTGACTGGATCTGACCCGACGAAGACCAGGATTTCCTGGAGCACCCGACTGCATGAACCAACAGACTTTGCAGATGCTGGAACTGTGACCATGACAACTAAGTAACCAGCCGCTTGTTTGTTTCTTGAAGGCCGACCCAAATGTCGATGGGTCCACTCTTACTGCGTAGGGTTACCAAATGTGGACTTGATGCCCGACCCAACCTTGTGGATACCCAACATTGAGGCCCGCCCAGACCGATAGCAAGATTCTCTGGACTGCCCAAGGCTGCGACCGGTGCTTAGAACCCCACGTGTTCATCGTATAAAGTATTTAAACATTCTCGTTTAAATAAACATTTTACCTGAAAGCATTCTCACATTTGTTATTTTAAATTAATATGACGTGGGCAGTGAAATGTAAAATTGAAATGAACAGTCCAGTTAACATTTGCTGTGAGAATGCTTTGTGAACATATCTAACCCAATATTAAATCAACCATAAAGCAATGCCATAATAGCTGCTATAACTGTGGAGTATTATTTTCTGCAAGAGCTTTGTAGAAAGTGGTACCATCCTCAAGTTGCTTGCGCTGGAAAACCATCTGCAGCCAATTTTCCATGGAAACATAGTAGCAATAAAATTGACAAATTACCAAAGCGTCTAACGAACCTCTTATAAAATCATAGAATCCATACAGTGTAAAAGCAGGCCATTTCCCCTGGCTAATCCACCTAACCTGCCCGTCCCTGGACACTCTAGGCAATGTAGCATAGCCAATCCACCTAACCTGCACATTTTTGGACTGTGGTAGGAAACCAGAGCAACCAGTGGAAATCCGTACAGAATGTGCAAACCCCACACCAGCAGTTGCCCAAGGCTGAAATTGAACCTGGGTCCCTGGTGCTGAGGCAGTAGTACTAACCACTGTGTGCTACCATGCTGTCCCATTTTCGTATTTTCTTCTACAATGTGATTGTTTCTTCTTGTTTGTTTTATAAGCATTAAGAAATTATGGCACAGAAAATGCTATTTCACCTATTGAGCTCATTCCAGTTCCCTATAGAGCAATTCCATTTGTATCACTTATCGGTTCTATCCCTGTGACCTTGGAAACTCATTTTCTTTTAGTGCCCATCCAATTTCTTTTCAATATAATTGTTCATCTTTGCTTCCATGGTCCTCTGACAGTGAATTCAAGGTCATTACAATTTGGTGCTTCAAAATATTATTCCTTTTATCACATTGCATCTCTTGACTAGACTAAAAATCTCTGTCTTTAGCCCTTTTGCCATTGGCTAATTTTAAAAAAAGGTTTTCTTCTATCTTGTTTCAACCTATCATAATCTTTTCCAACTTGATATAACCACCCAAACTCAAAGGAGAACGATCCAGCATCTCCCACCCTAACCTTGTAAATAAAATCCCTCATGGATGTAAGTTTGCTTGCTGAGCTGGAAGGTTTGTTTTCAGATGTTTCGTCACCATACTAGGTAACATCAGTGAACCTCCAGTGAAGCACTAGTGGTATGGCCCTCTTTTTATTTATGTTTAGGTTTCCTTGGGTTAGTGATGTCATATCCTGTGGTGATGTCATTTCCTGTTCTTTTTCTCAGAATGGTTACCTACTATGGTGACGAAACGTCCGAAAACAAACCTTCTAGCTCAGCAAGCCAACTTGCATTCAGAACTGTAACCTGAGCTGCAAATCTTCTCAAACCTCGCTTAAATCCCGCATGCCTGTAATCATTTGGTCAACTTATGTGTACCCTTTCAAGGATTCTCATGTTCTTCCTAAAGTTTGGTGACAAGAACTGGATGCAGAATTCTAGTTGTAACCTAACCAGAGCTTTCTAAAGATTCAACACAATTTTTTTGTTTTCACATTTGGGTACCCAGGACTAACTTGCTCCTGACTTGATTTACAGCCTTAGTTTAAATATGGGCAAAAGAGCTGAACTCCAAAAGTGAGGTGAGTGTAACTGCACTTGACACTAGTTCCATATTTGACCAAGTTATTCTAATTGACCCTCAAGATACCCGAGCAAAACAAGAGTTGATGGGAATAGGGAGAACGCTGGCCATTAGTTTGAGAGATACCTAGAATAAAGGAAGATAGTTTTGGTTATTGGAGTTCATCCCAGCCACATGACATAACTATGCGAGTTCCTCAGAATAGTGTTCTAGGTCCAACCATCTTCAGCTTCATCAATGACCGTCCCTCCATTAAGGTGTGCGATAGGAAGGTTTATTGTGCATTCAGAAATGTTCAGTACCATTCATGACTCCTCAGGTACTGATACTGTCCATGTCCAAATGCTGCTAGACCTGGAGAACTGTCCGCTTTGGGCTGTTGAGTGGTATATTACATTTGTGTTATACAATTGTCAGGCAATAGTTGTCTCCAGCAAGAGAGAATACAACTATTGTCAATTGATATTCAATGGCATTGCCTTGGTTGAATCCCTCCAGAGGATTACAGTTGACCAAAAACTGAACTGGGCCAACCGTATAAATACTGTGGTCTTGTGGTCAGGTCAAAGATTGGAATTTTGTTGCACTACTGCTTGGATAGGTGCAGTTTCAATAATATCAAGAGGCTTCACAATATAGAACAAGCCAACATCTTGTTTGAATAGAATAAAATATCCTTTAGTGTCACATGTGCTTCATTTAAAAGTATAATGAAAAGCTTTTACAATGTCTAACTCTAATGGCACCGTCTTAGGTATGAGTACCAAGGTACAAAACTTGGATACTAAAGAGAAATAAAAAGTAGTTGCATTACTTTACAGAGTTTAAAAAATAAGTTAGAAAGAAGGCATCATTAGAGGACTGACATTACAATCAGGTAAAAAAGTTTCCAATAAACATTACATTGTAGCAGCTCAGCTCAGAGCCTCAGCACATGGTCTGACTGCCTACATCTGACCCCAGTCCAACAGACCCCAGACCCATTCGGAGCTCCAGTCTGCTCTGTACTGGCACCCAGCTGCTGCAAGGTTATTTTCACGCCTCCTGCATGCTGATCTGGAGCTGCTCCCCTATGCACTCTCCTGGGACTCTGCTGCTGCTCCAGGTTAAGGGGAGAGAAAAAGTAAAAAAAAAAGAGAGAAAAAGAGAACAGGTGGAGCAGAGGAGCTCCGGCAGGAGTGTGTTACTTTGCTGCCATCTTGCTGCATGTTGTTACACTCTACCTTTAACATTCACTCCATCCACCATGGATGTACAGTAGCAGTGATGTGTATTATTTACAAATGCACTGCAACAAGTCACCAGCACTGCTTAGATACTATTTTGCAATCTCACTATGTCTATCGCATAAAAGGGTAGTAAATGCATGGGAACACGATGACTTGTCAAGAACATGAAGAACATGAGAATCCTTGAAAGGGTACTTGACAAAATCAACAATGCTCCTGACTTGCAACCGTATGGCTGTTCCCTCAGTGTTGCTGGATCAAAATCCTGGAACCCCCTCCACAGTAGCATTGTTGGTGTATCTAAGCCAAATGGATTGCAGTGGTTAAATGTGGCAGCTCATCACCACCACCTCCATGACAGTTGGGAATGGGTAATAAATGCTGACCAAGTCAGTAATCCCCATGTCCCATGAATGGATGGATAAAACCATGTCAGTTCTTGAATATTTATTAACTATTGTTATTATATCATACTACCTTCAGAGAACTTTGCCCATACGTCCCAGGTTCTTCTGTTCGTGTACATCTATTTAACAGTGCATTAAATCTCATTCTCCCATCCAACTTTTTTATATTGTGCTGATCACAGCTCCTTCCTTGAACTCTTTATTCCCTTGCAGTTTTCTTTCTGGTGCCACCTAATACTTCTGCTTTAGAAATACAGTGCATTCTTTTGCAAACATTGCTGAATTACTTTGGGAATTCTTAATTTAGGTATTGTTGTTGTGTGATCATATGATTTACTGTTGACATAACATTTTGAAAATTTAAATAGGAACAAGTTAGGCTTTTCCTTCCCTTTTAAGGAAACATTACAATGTATTTCAGATGCTTGACACTGGGAGGCTTTCTCTACTGACACTACACCATGGGTGTTGATGTAAATTTAATTGTTTTACCCAATTCCTGTTATTACCAATTGTATGCCTTGTCTACATTAGACTTAAAATAATAAAACTCTATGGTTAACACACTGTAATGTGATATATAAATGTTTAATCCTCTGTGGCCCAAAGTATATGCAAAAGCAAAAAAAAATTATATTTGCAAAGATTCATTTTAAACAACACTTTGGGTGTGAAGGCAAAAAGATCAGATTTGAGGTGCCCAGATAGTAGTCAGTTGGACATTCTGGTACATGAAGATATGTACAGATTTTATCAAAAAATGCTAACATGAAGATATGGTGGCTTTGGGGACTTTGCAAGTGCTGCTGTTTGAGAAATATCAGCAAACTCTTGTGGAGGAATCTCCTGCAAAAGCAGTTTGATTAGAGCTACAGTCACCACACTGGACCCAGAAAAAGATTTCTTTTTCCAGAAAAAGGAAAGCTGAATTGGGAACCTTTTTTCAGCAGACCTCTCCCCAACTCCTCCAAACGATATCTAAAGTAGAAACTCTAATCTGGCAGGATGTTTCCGGTGAGCAGGCTGTTACCACAAGACTTAAATCTACCAAAAAATGGTTTGTTAAAATTAGTTTGTGTTTTTTCATTGACCTCTTCGAAAACTCGAACGAAGTTTCCACAATATGAATTTCAAGATGATGTCCTCAAAATATATTAAATCTGTTGTCTCCATGACATTATACAATTATACTAAGACTTCTTTATTATTGTATTTGCAAATCCCTTTGTATTAAATTCTTAAATGCTTGCATGCTAGCTCTCTGACCTTAATGTTCAGGGGCAGCCAGGTCCTTCTGAATACTGACAATTCCCAATTTATATTTCTTTCTTTTATTGACCAGAGTATTGAACACAGGAGTTGGGAGGCCATGTTGCGGCTGTACAGGAGATTGGTTTGGCCACCTTTGGAATATTGCGTGCAATTCTGGTCTCCTTTGGAAGAATGTTGTTAAACTTGAAAGGGTCAGAAATTATTTACAAGGATGTTGCCAGGGTTGGAGGATTTGAGCTATAGGGAGAGGCTGAATAGGCTAGGACTGTTTTCCCTGGGGTGTTGGAGGCTGAGGGGTGACCTTCTAGAAGTTTATAAAATCATGAGGGGTGTGGATTGGATAAATAGACAAGGTCTTTTCCCTGGGGTCGGGGAATCCAGAACTAGAGAACTTAGGTTTAGGGTGAGAGGGGAAAGATATAAAAGAGACCTAAGGGGCAACTTTTTCCATCCAGAGGGTGATACGTGTATGGAATGAACTGCCAGAGGAAGTGGTGGAGGCTAGTAGAATTGCAACATTTAAAAAGCATCTGAATGGGTATGTGAATAGGAAGGGTTTGGAGGGATATGGGCCGAGTGCTGGCAGGCGGGACTAGATTGGGTTGGGGTATCTTGTCGGCATGGACGAGTTGGACTGAAAGGTCTGTTTCTGTTCTGTACATCTCTATGACTCTACCTGCACTTCACATTCATGCTTTTATATTTTGTTTTTGTATACCTGTTAATGTTTTGGAGTTCAATGTTTGTTTTGAGTTAAAACTTCCTGTTTGCATATATTGGAGCAATCTTTGATATGATGAAGGATTTCCAGAGTTTGTTTTCAAACATTCAGCAGATGGAATGGACACATTAAATGTTTTATCATGTTCATTTTCAGGTTGAGTTTGAGGGCAGCATATTTTTAATGTATTTTGGTACCAGAGAATGATTTTTAAAATTCTGTTGGCAGCAGTGTGGAAAGCCAATAAAATGTAACTGCAATGTAGGTGTGTATTTCAGATTATCTAGTTCCATAAGAGTATTTTTAGCAATATTCAAAATGATTTTAAAAGTATAAATAACTGAAATTTGAATGGTGAATTGCCCTTTTCTGCGCGCTACTGCACAATCTTTTATGTTACATTAGCTTTCCTAATTGATGCAAACCATCTGTTATTTTGAATGTGTTATTTTTTGTGAACAAAGCTTTACTAATATTACAATAGATATTGAACTTTTAATTCTGTTGTTAATTACAAAAACTGAAGACTTTCCCTTTTACAGCTATTTTCTTTCTTCCCCTGGTTTCCTTAGCGCACACAGCAAGCAAACCAGTTTGTGAATGTTGTCTTCCAAATTCTTAGTTTGAAGCAGCTGTTGAAGGCAGAGGGGCAATTTCATTTCTTTTCATTTTGTGTTTTTTTCCAGTTTTTGTATTCCAGCTTCTGTATTTGTATTGCGCTGTACTTTAAATGTCCTTATGTTAAACTATGCTTGTTTGTTTTAACTGTTGATTTTAAAAAAGTGTATTCCCTAATTTATGTCCAAACCTTACCTTTCACCCATGAGTCTGCAGGCTCTTGGTATACAACACTGGCATAGCTGGAAGTATTCTTTGTACAGTGTTTTCTCTGTCTTGAGTTCCTTGTGTTGATCCACAAGTGCCTTATGAGAATTCTAATTTCAAAGCTGAGAAGTTATTTCTCGCTACTAAAATGAAATGAAGCATGTTTTATTTTTGTCTTTACTTTTGGTAGCTCAAAATATCTAGAGGCAACCTTCCTTGAATCGTAAGTCTTTTGCTCATAGAGACTCAATAAACATGGCTGAAAAGAACCTGCTGATAAATTACTATAGTGTCCGAGGTAGGAATTTGATGGGATGCCCTGTATGTTGTTCATCATCCACTCCCCCAGCCTACATTTACTCCTCTTTGAATAATGCATCAATTTTATACTTGTCATCCTTATTGCCAGGTTCTTTCCTGGCTATGCTGCTCCCCTGTGTAACCTCCATGCTAATATGCAACTCTGTGGATATAGCTGTAGTATTGTAATCTGCTATCTGAAGAAGAGCTTTTGAAAAAAAATAATATTTTCATCTATACCATCACCCCCTCAGGAAGTAAAAAGAGAAATTGCTGGAGAAATTCAGCAAGTGTAGCAGCTTCTGTGGAGAGAAAAGAGTCAATATATCTTGAGTCCTTCTTTAGGACTGAATGCCTGCTGCATTTTAGAAAGTCTCTAATCTAATTGCTGGTTCTGTTAGACAGTTATTTTAAATTTGTGTCACCTGCTTATTGACTACTCTGTCATTGAAAGAAACACTGGAAGCTTTTTTTACTATTGCAGAATCCATCTTGACTTTCAACATCTTTAGTCAGGATAGTAGTGTTGGAAAAGCATGGCAGGTCAGACAGCATCTGAGGAGTAGAAGAATTGATGTTTCAGGTGTAAGCCCTTCATCAGGAATGAGGCTTGTGGGCTGGGGGTGTGTGTGAGAGATAAGTGGGAGGGGGGTGGAGTTGGGGGAAGGTAGCTGAGAATGTAATAGGTAGATGAAGGTGGGGGGAGAAGGTGATAGGTCGGAGAGGAGCGTGGAGCAGATAGATGGGAAAGGTGATGGACAGGTCAAGAGGGCGGTGCTGAGTTAGAGGCTTGGGACTGGGATAATGTGTGGGGGGGGGGTGGGTGGGAGGGAGGGGATACGAGGAAACTGGTGAAATCCACATTTACCCCGTGTGGTTGCAGGGTCCCAAGGCAGAATATGAAGCATTCTTCCTCCAGGTGTCAGGTGGTAAGGGTTTGGCGATGGAGGAGGCCCAAGACATACATGTCCTTAGCGGCGTGGGAGGGGGGTTGAAGTGTTTAGCCACGGGGCAGTGGGGTTAGTTGGTGCAGGTGTCCCAGAGATGTTCTGTGAAACGATCCACAAGTTGGTATCCTGCAATTTTAAGTGAAATTGTTTTAAGCAGAACAAAAATGTTCCCCATTAAAATCAATGTAAAAGCTGTTGTTAGGTTCTGTTATGCTTCAGAAATAAATAAACATGAAAACATCATACTCTAAATTGAAATACTTCGCTAAACATATTAGTAATTGATATAACTTTCTAAATTAGCATTTTTAAGAATATGAAAGTAGTACAGTGTAGTAGCTTTCTGTTAGCCTCCCAGTCGCTGCTGATCCTGATTCCTGAGTCCCTCACTTGCCACACCTCCTGCCCTGTGGCACTCATGGTTACTGTAGATCCTTTCCTCTTTCCACCCTTTTGGTTTGCAGTCTCTTCTGCTCCTAACACACCTTTTTGCTGTCTACCCTTCAATTTGCCACTTCTCCCAATCCCTAAATCATCCTCTGACTGTCATCTAACTTATGGTCTCTTTGTGTTGCTGATTCAACCTCTTACCCATCATTATGCTCATCAAACTTCTTGCTTCCTGACTCCAACTAAGCTGCATCCTCTTGTACGTCTGTGCTAGTCTCTCACACCCTTACTCATAATGATGTTTCAGGAGATTGAATTAGCAAGTATGTGTGTTTGGGAATAGGTTTTGTAATAGTAAAGATTGGTAGAAGGGAGCAAGGTAAGGTGGAAGCCAGAGATTTGCCAGCGAGAGACTGGGTTAGGAGTAGATGAGGCCACATCTTTGAGAGGGCTGACAGCAAGTGGGTGGTTTAGGAAGTGAGAGAACCTACTTCTGATTGGGGTTTCAGACATGCATGAAACAATATTAACACTAAGCTCTCAATGCTAAGTGTGAATACCAGTCGAACTAAATATCTGAAGTTAAGTTAAAAATGAAACAATATTATGGTTCAGCGATAAATGGAGACTTAAATGTAATGATTTTCTGTTTTACCTTCTGTTGATGCATTCTACAAAATCCAGTGCTAAGGCTGTGTTCTCTCTAAGTTGTGAGGTTGTGATGTAACCTGAAAATTCTTGTGTAGTTTTAATTGGCCCCTTTTAAGTTACCATCCCTGCAAAAAAAAAAGAAAGGCCTGCATACTTAACTGAATCAGCTAAGCACTTTGAAAAGATATTAAGAGGATATGTTGGTGCTCAACAGCATTAGTTTTCCCAGCGATCCTGTTGATGACATTCTCTTATACCTTTTAGTAACAAGGACTGAACCTTTCTTGTTGCTTTTAGTTGTACTGGCATCCTGTGTGATATAATTGTTATTTTGCCATATTACTTTAAAAAAAGGTTATGATGATAGGCCATCCACCCAAACTATTCATTTTTGTGTCTCCAGAGATGTTATCAAACTTGATGGGATTTTCCAGCATTTTGTTTTAATTTCAAATACACAGCATTCACACTTTTTTATACTTTTTGACTGTAACCTGTAATAATTTCTATGTGCGTATTTTAAAGCTGTTCCTGGCTTAGAACAATTATGCAATGCACTTTTTGACAATACAGCACCCAGAAAATTAAGGACTTCAACGCTTTTGTTATTTGGTTGGTTCCAATTGTTGGATAAGTATTCTATCAGTAGATTTTCTTTTAATAATAATCTGCTTCTGATGTATGTGTGTGGTCAAACAAAGTGCACATTGAAATGTAAAAGTACTTGCTGTTAAGTTTTACCATCAAAAGTCAATTATAATTCTAAATCTAATAATGAAAATGTGTGCTGCATCATTGGTGAAGTTAGGATTAGTCATGCCAAATTCAAGCATTGAATCCTGCAGTATATTATGAATAATATTGGAAACAGAAAAAGACGGGTGAGAGCCAGTTTCCACGCTTCTAAATTTAGCCTCTGACATTACAGTGAACAAAGCAGATTTGCAAACTAAATCTTTCAGGTATATACTTCTCAGTAGGTGAATTGAATTCCTTTTTACTCAACTGCATACTCATGTGCCTCTTAATCATTCTCAGCACTTATATCATGCAACCATTAACATCTGCCTTTCACCACCCACCGAAGTGTGTAAGAAAAGTTAAGGGCTGGTGTTTGTCAGTATTGACTCAACTTGAGACATAATAAATACTATTTTTATACAAACCACATTTTAAAGTGTTGGAAATACAGGGAACATTTAGACTACAAATACTCACTGTTACAGTATGTGAACTCCTCTGCTCAGATTGTTGAAGGGAAGCAGTGTTGGAACCTGGGCAGTTAGAGGGAAAAAAGACCTGAGACCTGTAGAAGTTTATTTTTACGAGGAAATGTTCTGTGTTTAAAAATTTCTGCAGTGCTGGTTAACCATATAACTTGTGCTGTTGAAGTCTGTCATCCTCTAATGTTGAGGCTTCTGTATGTTCTATTGTGGTATAAAATATGGTCTGTTGATTTTCTAGAAAAATCATTATCTGATTTAGCACCTGGTACTTTCATGGACTGAAATGGTTTTAAAAAACGAACCAAAAATACTGACTTTAAATGACTGATAGCATCACTTGTCCATAAGTGACCAAGTTTCAACTTGGATTAGGCAGCAGCAAATCAAACTGAAGTTGATCCATTGGCAGTGAAAGCAGCCAGAAAACTCTCCCGCCCTGCCCCCAATTTAGGCACAAAAAGGCCTTCATCATGTATTTTTGTTCACACCTTTTGAGAATGCTCAAATGTTGGGAATTAAAAGATCCCTTGCAATTATGAAGCAAGGAGACCATTCAGACAACACAAATCACACAAGCAAAGTTGTATTTCAAGCAGTTGCTTATGATAGAAGCCAAGATGGATTTTGACTGCAGAGCTAAAACCAGCTGGAGTTTTTGCCCTTTCTGCCTCTCGAAGAAAAAAATGCCCAGTGACAAAAAAACAGAACACCCACAACATAAAAGATAACTGAAGTAACCAATAATGTTGATGATCCAAGACAGGAGGTGTAATCTCAGGTTAAAACTTTGCACCTGAAGGACAGCTTTTGGACTTGAAATTGCATTTCCTTTTGTTGCTGGATATGCTCCCTTTTTAATTTTGTACCTGAATGTATGGGATTACCTCCAGGCTATATAAATGAGGTTGTGTGTTTGTTGATTTTCTCAGGGTTAGCAGGTAATACAATTAATATTTTCTTCGCTCAAGAAAACCTTATAATTGGCTCTTTATTGCTGCAGTTTGACATAGGAAATAGAGATGTACTGGGCACCTTGGCCCAGATGAATTCTATCCCAGGCAGCTGTGGAAGCTAAGGCAGGAAATTGCAGGAGCTCTGACACAAATTTTTAATTCCTCTGTGGCCACAGGGGAAGTGCCAAAGGACTGGAGAACAGCAAATGTGGTTCCACTTTTAAGAAGAATGGTAAAATTAAGCCAGGAAATTAGACCAGTGAGTCTCATGTCAGTGGTACGGAAAGTATTGGAGAAAATTCTGAAGGAGCATAATACCCACTTGGATAATACTTGAAAAAGCATGGGTTAATTAGGGATAGTCAACATGGCTTTGTCAGAAAAAGGTTAGAATTCTTTGTTAGAATTCTTTGAATATGTGATGAAGTATGTGGATGAGGAAGTCCAGTTTATATGAAGTTTAGGAAAGTTTTTGACAAGTTTGGGACTCTAATTGAGAAGGTTAAACTGCAATGAAATGCCAGAAACTGGCTTAGTAATAGGTCACAAAGGGTAGAAGGCTGTTTGAGTTGATGGAGGCTGGTGTCCAGTGGTGTACCATGAGGATCAGTACTAGCACCCTTATGCATTGTTACATAAATAAATGATATAGATGAAAATGTGGGGGGCATGTTAAGCAAATTTGCAGACAACACATAGATTGGTGGAGTGGTTAATAGTGACTAAGATTGTTGTAAGATACAGGAAGATACAGATGGTTTAATCAGGCAGATGGTATTTGACTCTGATAAGTGCAAAGTGATGCGCTTTGGAAACAGAAACAAGATGGAGTATAAAAGGAATGGCAGCATACTGGGTAGGTTAGAGGATCAGAGGGATCTGAGAGTAATTATTCACCGATCCCTGAAGTTGGCAGAACACGTGAATAGGATAGTTAAGGCATATCAGTTGGAGCATAGCGTATAAGAGCATGGAGGTAATGTTGGAGCTGTACAGAGTGTTGGTCAGACCACAACTGTAGTAATGTGTGCAGTTCTGGTCATCTCACTATGGGAAAGATGTGGTAGCTCTGGAAGCGTTACAGGCTGTTCGCTGGAATGGAGAAATTGACCTATAATGAAAGACTAGTTAGGCTTGATTTTTTTTCTTTACAGTAGAGGGGACCCAATTGAGGGGTATAGACAAGGTGAATAGAGAGCAGATTAAATGGTGGAGCAGATTCAAAGGGCTGATTGACCTAATTCTGCTCCTATATCTTGTGGTCTTATGACCTGCTTGTATTGAAGTATAAACTCAAACTTCAAGTAAGGTCCAAAATTAGATTAGATTACTTACAGTGTGGAAACAGGCCCTTCGGCCCAACAAGTCCACACCGACCCGCCGAAGCGCAACCCACCCATACCCCTACATTTACCCTTTACCTAACACTACGGGCAATTTAGCATGGCCAATTCACCTGACCTGCACATCTTTGGACTGTGGGAGGAAACCGGAGCACCCGGAGGAAACCCACGCAGACACGGGGAGAACGTGCAAACTCCACACAGTTAGTCGCCTGAGGCGGGAATGTTAATACCTGGACACAAAGGAGACAGTTGGCTTTGCTGTGCCCAAATTCTTAGGTTCTGTCAGAGAGATTTGGGAAAGAAGACTCTCAAACAGTTCTGCTATGCCAGGCAGGGAGGAAAGACCGATTCTTGTTTAGCCACTAAAGTGCAGGTGAGGATTGTTTTGCTGAAATGAAGGTTGTAGAGTTCTAATAATGACCGATGCGTTGTCAGAGGAAGTATATTTAAGTTGACACAGTAGATTGGGTGAAGTGCACTTTGTTTAAAAGGACACTGGAAGATTCCCCTTGGCGGGGCAAAGTGAAGAGATCTTGTTACAACTGGGAGGATCTTGGGACTTCAAACACCAAGTGTGCATTTATGCTGTGAGGACAGTGTAATCTTTAAACATAGCATAGAGTTTTCAGTTCTGGTTGGGAATTCATTGGGAATATTCATTTTGTACTTTAGTATATTAGTTGCCTTCTAAATAATGTTTAGTCCATGTTGATATTAGTTTGCTATGGTAAAACTGTTAACATTTGAAATCCTGCAATGCCATTTTCTGCATTGGTCACCTGTAATATCTCAAGTTGTTGATCTCTGTGGGGATTACATCACTTTGGGCTATCGTCTTTCATTCCTTTTGGAATTTACTCTACTAAGCCTAATTGAGCAGCAATGCAGAATTAGTTTGGGAAAAGCCATATCATGTATTTCTAGTGTTCTGAATAATTATCAGTGTCATTATTTGGTTTTATTATATGGAATTACCAGTTGATAATTTAAAATCTTTTGTAAAGTGACTGTTAACTCTTTGACTCCTCTGCAATATTTGAAACAATAGGAATTTCTGCATTGTAATGATGTATGCAGGTATTTTTAAATGAACACTTTATTTTCTCATCATAAGTAAATTAATCAGGTGCTCAGTTCTTGAAAAGTTTCTTAATGCAATTCAACTCAACAAAACTGGTACGTAATTGTTTCATTAATTCTTTTTTTTTCGCCTACAGCTCTAGTTTAATTTATAATGGATCACCATTCAAGAGAAAACGAAAGCATTGTCCCATCCCTTACTGATTTGGAAGGTTTTCTCACAGAGCACAATTCTAATGTTGTTTGGTTGTTTGTTGGTGAGTGCTTACATTTATTGGAAAATGTGTTTTTAATCTTTTAATAGGTTTGTTTTAACTGTTTAAATGCAATAGTTTGCAAGTTAATTTATTGTTTCTGCCATTAGTGAGATATTTTTTGTTATGTGGTTGTCTGCTTTTTATGGTAATTAGATAGATACCTTTTCTGAATTTTTCCATTGTGTGTTTATTTGGGTAGTGGGAGGAGAGTATGGTATTTGTCATACTGTTATCCTCGGGAGTTTATTTTATAGTTGGTTGGTTAGTTCTGGCTGATATGTGATGCAGAGTGATGATGACATCAACAGTGGTGGGTTCAATTCCCACATCAGCTGAGGTTACCATGAAGGACGCTCTTTCTCAACCTCTCCCCTTGTCTGAGGCGTGGTGACCCTCTGTTTAAACCCTCACTAGTGATCTCTTCTCTGTAATGAGAATGGTACTGTGAAGCGATTTTTGTAGTGACAAAATATGTTGCTGCATTTAGGAGTGTCTCCAGTCAAGCTACAATGATAAAATTTCTGCTTGTGTGGTATAGATTGGAAATGCTTTTCCTCCATCGGGGAATATGGCCCATGGTTTTCTGCTTTTAGTGTTGCCAAAGTGAGCCATGTGACTCCCAGGCTGTGGAAAGCAGCTTTCAAACTTTGGGCTACTGTAGGATTCACCTTCACACTCTTGCAACTGCCTCCTGCAGCCACAGAGAACCAGAACCCACTTAGTAGTAACCTGGTGGTGAAGAGGACAGGGGGAAGGAACATGTAGGTGGCTTAAGTTTGAGAAAATTTGAGTTAGTGAAAGGGAGATGGTGACAGGTCTGGTGCTTTGGGAGAAGGTGAAGGACTGGGTGAAAAAATGTAGATAATTATAGAGAGAGAGAGAGAGACAACATGGACATGGGGCCTTTGATCTCCTCCGGAGCCAAGCAGTGTCAGAAAAATATAGTTTTGAAGAACCAGTAAACAGTTGAGTGAAATCTGGGGATTGTACTGTGGAAAGCATGGAATTGGAGAATGAGGGTTCTCGCTGTTTCCTAGGAGAATCATAAATTCCAATGCATGGTGAAGTTTAATGCAGGAGGACTGAGTATGGGTTGTTTTCAATCTTGCTAATCAACTTTGGAGGAGGTGTTCTGCTCTTCCACACTCCACTTGGCACAGAAGGGGAAGCAAAAAACTTTCTCTGCCACTTCAGCTGTCTTCTGTTTATTAATGATCAGTGGTTAATTGCTGTTGAACCAGGATAATATTTTTTGGGTGCATTTTGTTGAATGATCCTAAAATAAAGAGCCTTATTTGCATATTTAAATTGATTGAAGACTGATTTTAGGTAATCACCAGGATGACAAAAATAATGATTGGGTTCAAGATGTTGCATCGAGGAATTGCTGCATGTTGAACCTGTTTGAGCGTGCATTTTAGCCCTTGGCCAAAGAAGAAATGGAAAAATTAGTGAGACTCTTGTGAATTTGGACTCTGTATGCCCAAATAACTGCTCAAGTGGCCAAGACTTTCAATTAGACCATCCCCTTGGGATGTAGAAACTTTAGCACAGTCTGGCCCGACTGAGACTTTGGCATCTCCATGTGTAAATATAGGATTTAAAATCAAAAGCATGCAGGTTGCTACTCATGGTAAGGTACCACCCATTATTACAGCTAGGAATTCTTGACCAATTACTTGGCTATCTGAAAATAAGAGTGAAGAATGATAGTCCAGTTTTCACTGAGTGTTTTTTTCCCTCCAAATTTTCTTGATGAATTGGATTACTAAATTAGTCATTTAACAGTTCCATGGAATAATCCAAACCTGTTGCTTTAAAGGATTTGTATATGTAATTCAGTTGTGAGGATTAACTTTATTTTGAACTTCAAACATCTGAATGTTATCTAGCAGCCATCTAGGTTCAGAACTAAAACATGCTTCTGCATTGTGATGTTCCTGAGGTTACTGTTTAAATTTACGGCTGCACTGAAATATGCATACAATATATTCATGTTTTATTGCATTGCAGTTGCCTTCTGGAAGTCTCTTCATTAATAAGTGGAGCATATTTGATCAATACTGTTGGTTTTGATTTCAGATTGAGATAATTTTGAGTGAGCAAAATTTCCTTTTGCGTTTTCAAAAGTAGTGCTGTCTTATTGTTTTGTCCACTTTTATTTTTGATTCCTTTCCATATTCCAAGAACTAGATGGATGCTTTGATGTGGTGGGACAATGGAGGGCAGGATGCAAAATACAATGTAGTGTAATGATAGAATTGGGCTAATAGTAAATTATCCTGTCAGGACTTGGTTCTGAATATCAAATAAAGAGCAACTGAAATTGAAAAAAAATGGATAGATTCAGCAGGTCCAACAGCATTTATGGTGAGAAAAACAGTTACTGGAAGTTGGTGACCTTTGTTAGAGTAGCTGTTTGAATAATGTGGACGTGCTGGTGTTGGACTGGGATGGGCAAAGTCAAAAGTTACACAACACCAGGTGATAGTACAACAGGTTTATTTGAAATTGCTTTTGGAGTGCTACTCCTTTGTCAGATGAAGTGGAAGGAAGTGCACAGGTACAGAATTTATATGCAGAGAGATATTGGCAAGATAATTCCAGGTAATTAATAATGTCAAAAGATAAATACAGATAGTGGAGTCTTGACAGGCTGAGTAACATGGGTTTGCAGCTCATTGGGCAAGTTGGTGTTTTCAGGAAGGTGTGAATGCAATGCTATTTGCTTGTCTGGTGGCAATACCAGTTTAATGAAGTAAATTGCAGCGTGAATAGTGATTCAGTTATGTTTTTATCTTTTCCTCTTCCTTTTTCTTATGTTGCCCATGTTTTATACTCTGCAGTTGCTGAATTTCCCTCCCCTCTGTTCTAATATTCTGCCTTCCCCAATGTTTCAAGCTATTTAATAAGCTTTTCATTCTAGAAGTAACATCTCTCAACAGGAAGGATGTGTCTGAGCTTTAGGTTTTTTGCTTTTGTAAAGGGTGTGAATGCTTCTAGCTATCAGTAATGAATCATGACTAACACAAAGTTTAACTTTCTTTTCCTGGTTTCTAAACTTGATAGTCATCTTAAATGTTGGCTAGTCATCTTGTAAGGTTGGATTAAGTTATAAATTTAAGAAAGAATTGAGATTTGATGATAAAAATAATCTCTGTAGGAAATTATGATGTTTTATATTAATGTTCTCTAAGTTTGCATGTCAAAATGATTATACGTATCTTATGTACAAGGTAAAGTCACCTATAGTCTTATCAGATCATTGGGCTGCGCTCTCATTAGAGAGAGAGGGACGAGGTGGTGGTGTTTTAACTTGAGGGTCATCATACCTTAGGTGACAGGGAAGGTTGAAGAGGAGAGTCCTTAATGGTAACTTCTGCTGGTGCCAAATTGAACCCAGGCCGTTTGCATTGCAAATGAGTTGCACAGCCAGTTAAGTTAAGTAACCCCCTACTTTTTAATATGTGTATCATTGCAATCTGTTTGTTTTCTTGGTCTTTTTTACTTAGCAAATTCATGGCTGATATATCAGTTTAAGAACTTTTTGGCCATTCAGTCATCTGGGCACAGAATTATTCATGTTTTGGATGGCAGTATTAAGGGACTGTTGCATGGCATCTGAGGCCATTCTTTAATTTACGTGTATGTCCTGTGTTCACACACTTCAAGCTGTAATTCATTGGATAAAAAAATTGAGTGTTTTGCTGAGGTACTCTATTAATGCAAGCTCTTTCTTTACAGCCACAATCCTATCATGTGGATGGATCATTTATCTAACTTACTACAATTCCCGTAATTTAGGATTGATACTGACTTTGGTTCTGAACAGGCTGTATAAAAATGGATATGTTCACATTGGTAAGTTCTTAAAATAAATTTAGTTTATCATCAGCATTGAGACACCTTTTGAGGATTTATTCAGAAGAAAAATTAATATTTGTTTGTTCCATTTCAGAGTCAGGACAAATCGATTTTTATTTCATTTGAAAATAATCTGTTTTCCTGTATTTTACAAAAGCTAATAAAATGCAAAAGAACATAAAAAGCATTTTCAGAATATGAATTTACATGTATTCAAACCTGCTTTCCAATCAATTTCTATTTATGAAACCGTACGCAACTGAACTGTACAGTATGAAAACATTTTCAATTAAGCATTGTTATTCAAGCATAAGCCATATAGCCTCTGAGCTCAGCTATTGAATAAAACCTTGTTTCTTCATATTCGTTTCAACAAATCTTTTGATGCTCTTGTATCAGATAAGCTGATTAATTATCTACCTTTCTAATAGGTTCATTTTCATTCTCTGTACTATCCGGAAAGGTCATGTTTCGTGAAATATATTATATTAATGAAGATGTGTCGATCAGGTAGGAACTGATTCATACGGAACTGAAAGTTGAGTAATTTTAATATAAATTCCTTTTCAATTTTGCCAGTGTGAATTTAAAAAACTTGAGTTAAAAGTCATAGAGATGTACCAAACGGAAACAGACCCTTCGGTCTAACTCGTCCATGCCAACCAGACATCCCAACCCAATCTAGTCCCACCTGCCAGCACCTGGTCCAGATCCCTCCAAACCCTTCCTATTCATATACCCATCCAGATGCCTTTTAAATGTTGCAATCTTACGAGCCTCCATCATTTCCTCTGGCAGCTCATTCCATACATATATCACCCTCTGCGTGAAAAAGCTACCCCTCAGGTCTCTTTTATATCTTTCCCTTCTCACCCTAAACCTATGCCCTCTAGTTCTAGACGACTCCACCCTAGGGAAAAGACTTTGTCCAATAGTCCTGTCCATGCTCCTAATGATTTTATAAACCTCTATAAGGTCACCCCTCAGGTTCTGATGCTCCAGGGAAAACAGCCCCTGTCTAGTCAGCCTCTCCCTATAGCTCAAATCCTCCAACCCTGGCAATATCCTTGTAAATCTTTTCTGAACCCTTTGAAGTTTCACAACATCCTCCAGAGAGGAAGGCGATCAGAATTGCATGCAATATTCCAAATGTGGCCGAACCAATGTCTTGTACAGCTGTAACATGACCTCCCAACTCCTGTACTCAGTACTCTGACCAACAAAGGAAAGCATACCAAACGCTTTCTTCACTATCCAATCTACCTGTGAGTCCACTTTCAAGGAGCTATGAAGCTGCGCTCCAAGGTCTCTTTGTTCAGCAACACTCCCTAGGACCTTACCATTAAGTGCCTTGACATTGTTTACAGAAATTTACATGTACAGAATGCAAATTAGGAAATACTGTGAAATGCTTATGATGTAGGTTTCTTTTTAGAAAAGATAAAATTGAGTTCTTAATTTTCTGTTTTTGCAATTTCCATGTGGCTATACTGTAGATAGCCTCCTCCAAAGGTCCTCAGCATCATAGATGCCAGTCTTCAGCTAGTTCAGTTCATTCCACGTAGTACTAAGAACTGGTTGGAGACACTGCAAAGGCAGTGGGCCCTGACAGTATTACAGCAATAATATGGTGGTATGACAATGTGGTATGTCCTGAAAATCAGGGCCTCTCCAACCCAGTCACGTTACCACCCTAATAGTCTATTCTGAATCATCAATAAAGTGATGGAAAATGTCAGCAACAGTGCTATCAAGCAGCATCTGCTTTGCAACAACCTGCTCACTGGCGCCTGGTTTGGATTCCACCAGGGCCATTCAGCCCCTGATCTCATTACAGTCGTGATTGTAGCATGGATAAAAGACCTGAATTCCAGAGATGAGGTGAGAATAATTGCCCTTGACATCAAGGCTGCTTTTGACCAAATGCTGCTTAACCACTTCCATTGAGAAGGACAAGGGCAGCAGACACATGGGAACACCACCAGTAATAAATTTTCTTCAAGCCCCTCACCATCCTGAGTTGGAAATAGTTGATTGGAATTGAATGAGTTTTATTAGATTAGGTTAGATTCCCTACAGTGTGGAAACAGGCCATTTGGCCCAACAAGTCCACACCAACCCTCCGCAGAGTAACCCACCCAGACCCATTCCCCTCTGACTAATGCACCTAACACTATGGGCAATTTAGCATGACCAGTTCACCTGACCTGCATATCGTTGGACTGTGGGAGGAAACTGGAGCACCCGGAGGAAACCCACACAGATATGGGGAGAATGTGCAAACTCTACACAGACAGTCGCTCGAGGCTGGAGTTGAAGCTGGGAACCTGGTGCTGTGAGGCAGCAGTGCTAACCACTGAGCCACTGTGCCACCCCAATTGTCACATGTACTCCAAAGTACAGTGAAACATTTGCAGTCACCGCATTGCAGCACCATCTTCGGTAAAATGGTACCTAGGTACAGATACTTCAGATCAAATTCTTAGGAAACAAAAAAATAAATTAGAACGTTAAGAAATAAGCAATCTAACATTACAGGTCATAGGAATAAGTCAGTAAAATAAAAAGTACAAAGTTCAGAATATCAGTCTTTTTGACCCAGTCTGCGCTGGCAACCACCAACATAGGAATCGCCCCACTTCAGGCACCATCTCTTCACCGCTAGGCCCACTTCACTGAAGCCACTGAATCCATCTAGCCCTGCAACCAAGTCTACTCGCTCTGCTGCCACGCCAGGCTGTCACCAGGCCATGAGTCCTGCTTTGGCTGCAGATATGACCTTGGTGGGAGCGCCATCTTGAAGAGTCCACTGCTGCTGTCGGAGGATCTTTGTCACTGGGCCTGAATGCTGGGAGAACAATCCCGCTGTAGCTGCCACAGGCCCCGAATGCAGTCTCTACTGCCGCCGTTAGCCCCGAAAACTGGGAGAACAACTTTGCTCCTGGCCCTGATCGCCAGGATCCTCACTGCCACTGCCTCCGATGGCCTGGAGAAGCCAAATCCACCATTCCACATGTGGCCTGCTCTCACTGCTGTGCTAGTTCTGCTGACCAACCTATCATAGAAAAGATGAAAAAAAACACACTTCTCCTTCACAGAAAATAGTACAATAATGCTCTGAGGTAGCAGAAGAGCTGCTTCAGAACTGCTTCAAGTTGGCGGACGAGACCATATCTATAAACCCAGCGGACAATTTGGGCGAGAATGTCGCAATGATGTGTTCTCAGCGTCCTACTGTATTCCCTGTACACTCTCAACTGTGTAGCCAAATTCCAACTGAGTGCCATCTACAAGTTTGTATGGTAAGACTGATATTAAGCAATGATGAGTCAGAATGCAAGGAAGGAGATAGAGGATTTTGTGTCATAGTGCAATGATAACAAGCTTTCTCTCAATGTCAGCAAAACACAAGAACTGATCATTCCTTTCAGGAAGAAAGGAATGGATACGCTCCTACCTACATCAATGGAGCTGAGGTGGAGAGGGTCGAGAGTGCCAAGTTCTTTGCAGTGACGATAACCAACGATCTGTGGGACCTCCTACATGATGCGACGATCAAGAAGGCACAACAATTCTACTTTCCCAGATGGCTTCGGAAATTTGGATGTCCATAAGGGCCCCTCACCAGTGTTTATCGATGCAATATTCAAAGCGTTCTATCCGGGTGCATAACAGCCTGGTATGGCAATTGCTCTGCCCAGGACTGGAAGAAACTGCAGAAAGTTGTGTTCCTAGCCCAGAGCGTCATGGAAGCCAACTTCCCATTCATGGATGCCATTTATACTCCTCGTTACAATAGAGAATCTGCCAACATTGCCAAAGACTCCTCCCAATGCTCTCTTCCAACTTCTTCATCAGGAAGAAGATAGAAAAGCTTGAACACACCAACAGGTCCAGGGACAGCTTCTTCCCTGCTGTCATTAGACTGCTGAATGGACCTGGAGAAAGTGAGGACTGCAGATGCTGGAGATCAGAGCTGAAAATGTGTTGCTGGAAAAGCGCAGCAGGTCAGGCAGCATTCAAGGAACAGGAAAATCCTGAAGAAAGGCTTATGCCCGAAACATCAATTCTCCTGTTCCTTGGATGCTGCCTGACTTGCTGCGCTTTTCCAGCAACACATTTTCAGTGCTGAATGGACCTCTCTAACTTCAAATACTGTTGATCTTATTAATGTTGATCTTGCTTTTGCCTCTCCTATGCAGCCATAAACTGGTATGCTTTGCTCTGTTTGCACACCCTAAGACCTGTATGTCCTTGTTTGCTATGATCTGCCTGTACTGCTTTGAAAAGCTTAATTTTGCAAGTACTGAGGTATACGTGACAACAATAAATCTAATCATGAACTGAAGCAGTTCAAGAAAGCAATAAATGCTGACTGCCAGTGATGCCCATGTTCCAAAAGTGAATTTTTAAAAAAATGGTCTTTTGAAAATCGCATTGGTATTGTCTTAAGGTAGTGAAAATTAGGGTGACTGTTACTTCATTGACATATTGAGATTTGTAACTTTCTGTATTAAATTATGATAGTGTATAGCATTCATCATAATGTCTTAATAAAGCCTGAAATGGGATCTTAAGAGTTTGTGACCGGTATTTGTGGTAAATGATAATATCTAACTGGTTGCGGGTTTGCAATGACAGGTAGTGATGATACTAAGTATAGTATAATCCTGTATTTGATGGCTAGTGTTTGGGATTTATAGATAACAATTGGTACCTGATGGAACTTGACTTTTAATTTTGATTTTATGTGACAAATATGCCAGTTTCTGTTTAGTTTTCCATTATTTCTTGATTCCTATACAGACTCAATTTGACAGAGTAGCTGAATCTTTCCCAAATCTCTGATCATGACTCTATGCTATTCACCGGGAGATGTTTGAAATCTGCATGAGACATAATTTAGTCTTTTATTGCACTTGGGATGCAAATAATCTGCTTCAGTCAATGAAATAAAATGGATTTTTAAAAGTTTGATTTATTATTGTTAGTATCACTGTCGCGTATTGATGTCCTATTGTTTTTCTAGACTTAATTTCTGAAATTGCTTGTTGAAACTTGCTGCTTGTACATTAGCTGTAATAAGCTTATTGAAGTAACTGAAACAATAATGTTGAAATTACAAGAAAATTATTTTTATGCAATATGCAAACGTTACACATAATTATAGTTTGAAATGCAATTTTAACAGTATTAACTTTCTCAGTTTTCATTATATATGTGTATTTACTTTGTCAGAATCCAGGATGGGTTTCTCATATTCAGGTGGTGGAAGATGTACAATCCGAAACAGAAACAGCATGGTGAGTTTTTTACTTCTGTAATTTTGTTTTAGTGTTTACAACTTATTTGGTGCTTTAGTGAAAACCATAGTGTTGCATAGTAAGCTTAATGGTCTAGTAGTTATTTGACACGTCATAGAGATTTACAGCATGGAAACAGACCCTTCGGTCCAGCCCGTCCATGCCAACCAGTATCCCAACCCAATCTAGTCCCCCCTGCCAGCACCCGGCCCATGTCCCTCCAAACCCTGCTTCTACATATACCCATCCAAATGCCTCTTAAATGTTGCAATTGTACCAGCCTCCACACTTCCTCTTGCAACTCATCCCATACACGTGCAACCCTCTGTGTGAAAAGGTTGCCCCTTAGGCTTCTTTTATATCTTTCCCCTCTCACCTTAAACCTATGCCCTCTAGTTCTGGATTCCCCGACCCCAGGGAAAAGACTTTGCCTATTTACCCTATCATGCCCATCGTAATTTTGTAAACCTCTATAAGGTCACCCCTCTCAGCCTCTGACGTTTCAGGGAAAACAGCCCCAGCCTGTTCAGCCTCTCCCTATAGCTCAAATCCTCCAACCCTGGCAACATCCTTGTAAATCTTTTCTGATCCTTTCAAGTTTCACAGCACTCTTTCCGATAGGAAGGAGACCAGAATTGCATGCAATATTCCAACAGAGGCCTAACCAATGTCCTGTACAGCTGCAACATGACCTCCCAACTCCTGTACTCCATATTCTAACCAATAAAGGAAAGCATACCAAACATCATCTTCACTATCTTATCTACCTGCGACTCCACTTTCATGGAGCTATGAACCTGCACTCCAAGGTCTGTTTGTTCAGCAACACTCCCTAGGACCTTACCATTAAGTGAATATGTCCTGCTAAGATTTGCTTTCGCAAAATGCAGCATCTTGCATTTATTTAAATTAAACTCCATCTGCCACTTCTCAGCCCATTGGCCCATCTGGTCCAGATCCTGTTGTAATCTGAGGTAACCCTCTTCATTGTCCACTACACCTCCAATTTTGGTGTCATCTGCAAACTTACTAACTGTACCTCTTCTGCTTGCATCCAAATGTAAATAACAATAAGTAGAGGACCCAACACCGATCCTTGTGGCACTCCACTAGTCACAGGCCTCCAGTCTGAAAAACAACATTCCCACCACCACCCTCTGTCTTCTACCTTTGAACCAGTTCTGTATCCAAATGGTTAGTTCTTCCTGTATTCTGTGAGATCTAACCTTGCTCATCAGTCTCCCATGGGGAACCTTGTTGAACGCCTTACTGAAGTCTATCTAGTTCACATCTACCGCTCTTCCCTCATCAATCCTGTTGTTACTTCTTCAAAAAACTCAATCAAGTTTGTGAGACATGACTTCTCACGCACAAAGCCATGTTGACTATCCCTAATTGTCCTTGCCTTTCCAAATACATGTACATCCAGTCCCTCAGGATTCCCTCCAACAACTTGCCCACCACTGACATCAGGCTCACTGGTCTATAGTTCCCTGGCTTGTCTTTGCCGCCCTTCTTAAACAGTGGCACCAAGTTAGCTCCAGTCTTCCGGCACCTCACCTGTGACTATCAATGATATAAATATCTAAGCAAGAGGCCGAGCAGTCACTTCTCTAGCTTCCCACAGAGTTCTCGGGTACACCTGATCAGGTCCTGTGGATTTATCCACCTTTACCCGTTCAAGACATCCAGCACATCCTCCTCTGTAATCTGGACATTTTGCAAGATGTCACCATCTCTTTCCCTACAGTCTATATCTTCCAGATCCTTTTCCACAGTAAATACTGATGCAAAATACTAATTTGGTGTAAGACCATAAGACATAGGAGTGGAAGTAAGGCCATTCGGCCCATCGAGTCCACTCTGCTATTCAATCATGGCTGATGGGCATTTCAACTCCACTTACCCGCATTCTCCCCGTAGCCCTTAATTCCTGGTGACATCAAGAATTTATCATTCTCTGCCTTGAAGACATTTAGCGTCCCGGCAATGAATTCCACAGGCCCACCACTCTCTGGCTGAAGAAATGTATCCGCATTTCTGTTCTCCCCCATTTTCTGCGGCTCCACACAAAGGCTGATCTTTTGAGGGGCCCTATTCTCTTCCTTGTTACCCTTTTGTCCTTAATGTATTTTTAAAAACCTTTTGGATTCTCCTTAATTCTATTTGCCAAAGCTATCTAGTGTACCCTTTTTGCCCTCCTGATTTCCCTCTTAAGTATACTCCTACTTCCTTTATACTCTTCTAAGGATTCACTCAATCTATCCTGTCTATTCCTTACATATGCTTCCTTCTTTTTCTTAACCAAACCCACAATTTCTTTAGTCATCCAGCATTCCCTGTACCTACCAGCCTTTCCTTTCACCCCGACAGGAATAAACTTTTTCTGGATTCTCATTATCCCATTTCTGAAGGCTTCCCATTTTCTAGCCGTCCTTTTACCCGCGAATATCTATCCCCAATCAGCTTTCAAAAGTTCTTGCCTAATACTGTCAAAATTGGCCTTTCTCCAATGTAGAACTTCAACTTTTAGATCTGGTCTATCCTTTTCCATCACTATTTTAAATCTAATAGAATTACAGTCGCTGGCCCCAAAGTGCTCCTAATGACCCCTCAGTCAGCTGCCCTGCCTTATTTCCCAAGAGTAGGTCAAGTTTTGCACCTTTTCTAGAAGATACATCCACATATTGAATCAGAAAATTGTCTTGTACGCACTTAACCAATTCCTCTCCATTCTAAACCTTTAACTCTATGGCAGACCCAGTCTATGTTTGGAAAGTTAAAATCCCCTACCATAACCACCCTATTATTCTTACAGATAGCTGAGATCTCCTTACAAGTTTATTTCTCAATTTCACTCTGACTATTAGGTCCAAAATACAATCCCAATAAGGTGATCATCCCTTTCTTATTTCTCAGTTCCACCCAAATAACTTCCCAGGATGTATTTCCGGGAATATCCTCCCTCAACACAGCTATATTGCTGTCCCTTATCAAAAATGCCACTCCCCCTCCTCTCTCGTGTCCCTTTCTAGCATTTGTATCCTGGAACATTAAGCTGCCAATCCTGCCCATCCCTGAGCCATGTTTCTGTAATTGCTATGATATACCAGTCCCATATTTGTAACCATGCCCTGAGTTCATCTACCTTCCCTGTTAGGTCCCTTGCATTGAAATTAATGTAGTTTATTTTATTAGTTCTACCTTGTCCCTGCTTGCCCTGACTGTTTGACTCGCTTCTGTTCTCAACTGTACCAGTCTCAGATTGATCTCTTTCCTCACTATCTCTCTGGGTCCCACCTCGCCACCGTACTAGTTTAAATCCTCCCAAGCAGCTCTAGCAAACTTCCCTGCCAGTATATTAGTCCCCTTCCAATTTAGGTGCAATCCATCTTTATTGTACAGGTGACTTCTAGCCCAAAAGAGATTCCAATGATCCAAAAATGTGAATCCTTTTCCCATACACCAGCTCCTCAGCCATGCATTCATCTGCTCTATCCTCCTATTCCTGCCCTCACTAGCTCATAGCACCGGGAGCAATCCAGATATTACTACTCTTGAGGACCTCCTTTTTAAATTCCTGCCTAACTCTCTGTAATCTCCCTTCAGAATCTCAACCTTTTCCCTTTTCCTATGTCGTTGGTTCCAATGTAGACAATGACCTCCTGCTGGCCCCTCTCCCCCATGAGAGCGTTCTCCTTGAGACATCCTTGATTCTGGCACCAGGGAACCAACACACCATTCTGCTTTTTTGCTGCTGGCCACAGAAACATCTGTCTGTGCCTCGGACTACAGAATCCCCAAACACAATTGATCTCTGGAAGCCGACGTACCCCTCGTTGCATTAGAGCCAGTCTCAAAACCAGACACTTGACTGTTCGTGTTACATTCCCCTGAGAATCCATCACCCCCTACATTTTCCAAAACAGCATACGTGTTTGAAATGGGTATAACCACAAAAGACTCCTGCACTAGGTGCCTACCTCTCTTACCCTTCCTGGAATTAACCCACTTATGTGACTGTATCTGAGACTTTTCCACCCTTCCTATAACTGTCATCCATCACATACTGTTGTAGTTGCAAATTTCTCACTGCTTCTAACTGTCTCTTCAACTGATCCATTCGATCTGATAAGATTCGCAACCAACAGCATTTATGGCAGATATAATCCGCAGTAACCCTTAACTCTCTTTAAACTCCCACATCTGATAAGAAGCACATATCACTCTACTAATGGCCATTTTTGCTCCTTCACAATCTACACACCCAGAAAATAACACCGTCTTATTCCTCTACAAACACTGGCCCAGGTTAAATTAATAGTTATTGCTGATATTTTAAGTTTAATCAAGACACCTATCTCCAAAAACGTATAATCAAGAAAGAACCCACACTATTCACTACTGCAGCCTTTCTGTAGTCCACACTTAAAACAACAATTAACTTATCTGATTCCATGTTGTGAACTTCGCTCAATAGTTCCTTCAAGATTAGTTATGAATTTCACTGTTTGTTAATTTTCCCAGATGCACTCCGATGCCCAGTGATATATGAATTTAAGCAGCAAAGGCAGTGTCAGTTTCTTTCGCTCTCGCTTTCTCTCTCTGTCTCCTGTCATGTGCTTCATTTGTCTGTGTTTCTCCCTTTTAAAACTGTTGTTGTTTTGACTTTTTTTCTCCAAAGCTCCGAAACAATGTAACAGCATATACAACAGTATTTACTGCTCCTGGAATTCGAGGAAATCCCCTCCAGCACCAAAAATACCTATGAAAATTTTTTCTATCCTCCATCTTGGAGTACCCAGAATCCTTGTCCAGTTCCTAGATATGGATTATCTTTCAGCTTTCCATCTTCATAGGTGTTTAGTCATTTATGATATATGATTGCAAAATAGTCAATTTCGTCTGTAAATCAGTGACACAAATTATGTTGTGATTTTATTGTTTTGATTATGAACATGCTATTGTTTCATTATCACATTGACACTTCCTCAGCTTAGCTTCTTCACAACAGCTATTAACACATCTCCATTCCTAAAATTGAAAGAGACATGTATTGTTATTAATGTATAGGTACATGAACATTAACAGTGTTGATATCCACTCGTCCAAAGTTGTGTGAAAAGTTATGGAAAGACAGTCGTACACACAATAATACAGTACATCTTACATGGTATATACATCCATTGTACATGTCATTCCACTTGCTGTGCAGCTTAAGTTGCAGTTTCCATAGCAAGGTAATGTTGATTTGAGCAAAAATGAATCAGAGATAGCAACTCGAATCAGTTTACTATTGAAACTAAGTGATTACAGGCAGTTGTATCCTATTTCTCCTGCAATATTAACTAATAGCTGTGATTACGGCAAAGCTTTATCAGCCATTTTCTTCTTCTACATTTTCCTAACCTGAACTTCAAAAGGGATTAATTCCTTGATATAATATTTTATAGGCAGTGACTGATTCACTCTAACACTTGACTTGAATGCCATTCTTTGTGTGAGCTTGGAGTCTTATCTGAGAAGTGAAAAACAGTTTATTAATGAATTTTACCAACCTTTTTCTATCCCATTGCTGTCGTCCCATTTTCCACCTCCATGACTATGAATACATCAAACCCTGCTGCCTATATTCTGCAAATCTCTGCAGTTCAGTCTTCTAAGCTAGAGAAGTGATTGCTGGGCCCCTTGCAGAGATTTTTGTGTCATCGATAGAGGTGCTGGAAGACTTGGAGGTTGGCTAACCTGGTGCCTCTATTTAAGAAAGGTGGTAAGGACAAGCCAGGGAACTACAGACCAGTGAGCCTGAGGTTGGTGCTGGGCAAGTTGTTGGAGGGAATCCTGAGGGACAGGATGTACATGTATTTAGAAAGGCAAGGACCGATTGGGGATAGTCAACATGGCTTTGTGCATGGGAAATCATGTCTCACAAACTTGGTTGATTTTTTTGTAGAAGTAACAAAGAGGATTGAGGGCAGAGTGGTAGATGTGATCTGTCTGGACTTCACTAAGGTGTTCGACAAGGTTCCCCATGGGAGACTGGTTAGAAAGGTTAGATCTCATGGAATACAGGGAGAACTAGCCATTTGGATACAGAACTAGCTCAAAGGTAGAAGACAGAGGGTGGTGGTGGAGGGTTGTTTTTCAGACTGGAGGCCTGTGACCAGTGGAGTGCCACAAGGATCGGTACTGGGCCCTCTGCTTTTTGTCATTTGTATAAATGATTTTGTTGCGAGCATAAGAGGTACACAGTTAGTGAGTTTGCAGATGACACCATAATTGGAAATGTAGTGGACAGCAAAAAGGTGTACCTCCGATTACAACAGGATCTTGATCAGATTGGCCAATGGGCTGAGAAGTGGCAGCTGGAGTTTAATTTAAATAAATGCAAGATGCTGCATTTTGCGAAAGCAAATCTTAGCAAGACTTAGACTTAATGGTGAGGTCCTAGGGAGTGTTGATGAACAAAGACACCTTGGAGTGCAGGTTCATAGCTCCTTGAAAGTGGAGTCGTAGGTAGATAGGATAGTGAAGAAGGCATTCGGTATGCTTTCCTTTATTGGTCAGAGTATTGAGTACAGGAGTTTGAAGGTCATGTTTCAGCTGTACAGGACATTGCTTAGACCACTGTTGGAATATTGCATGCAATTCTGGTCTCCTTCCTATTGGAAAGATGTTGTGAAACTTGAAAGGGTTCAGAAAAGATTTACATGGATGTTGCCAGGGTTGGAGGATTTGAGCTATAGGGAGAGGCTGAACAGGCTGGGGCTGTTTTAATTGGAGAGTCGGAGGCTGAGAGGGGTGACCTTATAGAGGTTTACAAAATTATGAGGGGCATGGATAGGATAAATAGACAAATTCTTTTTCCTGGGATCGGGGAGTCCAGAACTAGAGGGCATAGGTTTAGGGTAAGAGGGGAAAGATATAAAAGTGACCTAAGGGGCAACATTTTTATGCAGAGGGTGGTACATGTATGGAATGACTTGCCAGAGGAAGTGGTGGAGGCTGTTACAATTACAACGTTTAAAAGGCTTTGGAAGGATATGGGCTGGGTGCTGGCAGGTGGGACTAGATTGCGTTGGAATATCTGGTTGGCATGGATGGGTTGGACCGAAGGGTCAGTTTCCGTTCTGTACATCTCTATGATTCTGTGACTCTATAACTCAGTATTGCTCAACATCTGACTTTCAGTGCATCTCTTACTACTACTACCCCACATTTTTGTGCTGCTGCCTTCAGCTATCTAGACCTCAAGCTCTGGAAGTGTCTTAGTCAAATTCTCAGCTTCTCAACCTTTTTCTGTCTTTTAAGAACATTCTGAAAACTTAGTAACATCACTGGACTAATAATTTAGAGGCTATTACTCTGACGACCTGGATTAAATATCCATCATTGCAGTTGAAGAAATTTTAAATTCAGTTGATAAATCTGGATTTGAAAGCCAGTCTTAAACATTGATCATAATCATCAGTTATCATTGTCTAAAAGCCATCTGGTTCACTAATGTCCTGTTGCAAATAAAATCCATCATTCTTGCCTGGGTGTACAAGTGACACCAAACCCACTGGGCAATATAGTTGACCCTTAATTGCCCTCTGAAATGGCCTATGAACACTCTGTTATGGGGCATTCATTATTGGGTAACAAATGCTGCCCTTGCCAGGAATATCCACCCATAGGAATAAATTTAAACAAATTTAAAATGCTTTAGTCACTGCTAATGTCATCTTTGACTCCGTGTTGATGTGCATCCTTGAAGTGTCTTAGGATGTTAAGCTATGTTAAAGGTGTTCTCTAAATGCAAGCTGTTGTCCTCAAGTTCGACAGCTTTAAAAATTCTTTCCAGCTCGTCCACAGCTCTACTTAACCTATGTTGAAAGGCCTTGAATCTTTAAAAGAATGCTAACAGCTGTTGTCTTAATGGATTTATTTGTTTTTGTTGCTGGTTGGCTGCTTCATTATTTGAATAGTAGGTCAAACCAAGCTATGAGAAATTTAAAAACACTTGGTTTCACAGCTTGTAGCTGAGTTAAGTAATATTTTTATTTGTAATAAAATCACATGAATAACATTCCCTTTCCTTCAACTTAATTTTAAATGCCCATACCATCACCTTTTTAATTTCGTAACCAAGTGTAGTTAGAAATTAAATTGAAGAAAATTCTGGTCACCAAGCATTTCAGACTAATGTCATAAACTAGTCAAATTTTCTTTATCTTAAATATTCAAAACAAAAAGAGCTGGAGAAATTCAGGTCTGATGGCATCTGTGGAGAGAGAAACAGAGTTAATGTTTTGAGTTTGTTATGACTCATTTTTCAGACCTGCAAGAACTGCTGAGTTTCCCTTGCACTTGTATTTTTATTTCAGATTTCCAACATCTGCAGTGTTTTTTAAAATTTCTGTTCCTGTAATTAGATTCAGATATTTATTGGAGGACGTGAAACATCATCAGCATTCCTTAGCTGAACAATGCAAAATTGACCCTAATAATATGAGACATTTTAGCTTCCTCAGTTTTGTATTCTTAGTGATTTAGGGAATAAATGTAACATGACAGGAGTTTTTTATTGACTAAAGATTCGTTGTAACTGAGCTCCTAATCATATTTGCAATATTGGGGTGCCAAGCTATATATGACATTGATAAATGCCTGGGAATTGATTGCCTGTTTGTTAGGTTTAAATACAATATATGATACAGGTGCATGTTTCGGAGGTGAAACTGAAATTCTTTTGATGCATGTTGAATATTTAAATTGTAATAGCATTGGTAGTCATTGGCAAGCATACACTTTCATGTATTTTGGTAGGAAGGATGAAGAGAAACAATATACAAAAAAAATGCAATTTGGACGGCACGGTGGCACAGTGGTTAGCACTGCTGCCTCACAGCGCCAGAGACCTGGGTTCAATTCCTGCTTCAGGCGACTGTCTGTGTGGAGTTTGCACGTTCTCCCCGTGTCTGCGTGGGTTCCCTCCTGGTGCTCCGGTTTCCTCCCACAATCCAAAGATGTGCAGGTCAGGTGAATTGGCCATGCTAAATTGCCCGTAGTGTTAGGTAAAGGGATAAATGTAGGGGAATGGGTGGGTTGCGCTTCGGCGGGTCGGTGTGGACTTGTTGGGCCGAAGGGCCTGTTTCCACACTGTAAGTAATCTAATCTAATCTAAAGGGAGTACAGGAAGACAGACATCTGGGTGGGAATATGTGCATAAATAACTGAAGGTGCTTGAGAGAGAGTGAGAGGGCCTTAGATGTGTGGATAGTGATTAATAACATTAGTAAAGCATACAATATCCTAGGTTTTATTAATAGAATAAAGCAAAGGAGCAAAGAGATTATGTTGAACTTGTATGAGGCACTTAGTTTGGGTTTTGCTAGAACATTGTGTCTAGTGCTTTAAGGAATGTGAAGGTATTAGGAAAAAGTACAGAAGGTGTTTATGTCAATGGTTCTAAAAATGATGGATTTTAGTTATGCAGATTGAATGGGCATGCTGCCACTGTCCTCTTTGGAAGAGAAGGCTGAGCAGAGATGCGATCGAAGTGGACAAAGTAAATAGGGAGAAAATATACCACTTGTGAAAGGATCAAGAATGAGAAGCCACAGATTTAAAGTAATTAGTCAAAGAAACAAAAGTTAGAGGAAAATCTTTTTCATACTACAGGTAGTTAGGGTTTGGAATACATTGCAAGAGTGTGAGTTGGAAGACATGTTTAATGATGGAAGCATGTCTAATCAAGGCATTCATAGCAGAACTAGACTGTTCCTTTTCAAATAACCATGTGCTAGGTTATGGAGAGAAAGGAGGACAATGGCTGCAATTAAGATGCTACCTGTGAGATGGTGCTGTCAAGATGGGCTCAGTGGCCTCCTCCTAACCAATAACAATTCCATGAATCTGTGAAACAACTCATAAAGCAAATAGTTTTTCTGGACTTTATGTATAAAAGCATAGAATACAAAAGCAAAAAAGTTATGATGAATACTAAATCACTGGCTTGTTTCAAAGTGGGCACCACATTTCCAGAAGGATGTCATCTGTTTAGTGATGGTGTAGAAAAGAATTCTAAAAATTAGTTTAGGTGTTAAATAATTTCAGTAATGTAAATGAATTGGAGAAGTTTAGGCTGGCCTTTGTACAGAAGGATTGGGAGGAGATTCGATAGAAGTGTTCAAAATCATGAGGGAATCAGAGTGTGGATAAAAAATGGTTTTATAAAGCAAGTAGATAGGATCTGAAAAGCACTGTTTGAGAGTGTGATCAAACGAAGTTTTTAAAAGGGTCTTGGATAAGAAGATGAAATTCGCAAGAAAGCAGGGACGAAAAGTATTTTAGAAAGTACTAAATTAAGTTAGCTTGGATGATAAAATTAATGGCAGGAACAAGAAACTTGGAACAAAATGACAAAGGGGTTTGTGAGAACAAGCAACTTGATTTTAAAAAAGTTGTGTATGAAAATAAAGTTATTGACAATGGAGTGGTTATACTGGAACAGTATTTATTTTGGTGTAATATTAGCTAAGACAAACTGACGGCAAAATCGTGGGCGGCACGGTGGTACAGTGGTTAGCACTGCTGCCTCACAGCGCCTGAGATCCGGGTTCAATTCCCGCCTCAGGCGACTGACTGTGTGGAGTTTGCACGTTCTCCCCGTGTCTGCGTGGGTTTTCTCCGGTTTCCTCCCACAGTCCAAAGATGTGCAGGTCAGGTGAATTGGCCATGCTAAATTGCCCATAGTGTTAGGTAAGGGGTAAATGTAGATGTAGGGGTATGGGTGGGTTGCGCTTTGGCGGGGCGGTGTGGACTTGTTGGGCCGAAGGGCCTGTTTCCACACTGTAAGTAATCTAATCTAAAAAAAAGATTGAGAGAAATGATTGTGATCACGTCATTTGGGAAACATAGTTAGGAGGTGATCAAACCAGGGAACTTAACATTCAGGGATATTTGGTATTTCTGGAAAGAATCAAGAGGGATGGAAAAGGTGGTAGGGTAGTACTGTTAATAGATGAATTGAGGGCAGTTGTGAGGGACTGTTCTGCTGATGTAGAGTCCATTTGGGCTGAGGTTAAAACAGGAAAGGAGAGATGATGCTGATGGCAGTACGTATAGACCCCCAAACAGTAACTGCTCAGTCGGGAAAGGCTTTAAATCAGCAAATAGTAGGAGAATGTAAAAAGTATCAAGTGTTAGTTATGGGTGACATTTTAATCTTGTTAGGGGGTTAATCAGCATGGAAAGGGTAGTTATGACAACAAATTCAAAGATACATTTGGGATAATTTCCTAGAGCATTATGTCATGGAGCCAGATATGGTGGAGGATACCTTGGATCTGGTAATTAGTGTTAGGGCAGGATTAATAAATCACCTAGGAGGAGAAAGTGAGGACTGCAGGTGCTGAAGATCAGAGCTGAAAATGTGTTGCTGGAAAAGCGCAGCAGGTCAGGCAGAACAAGAGAATCGACGTTTCAGGCATAAGCCCTTCTTCAGGAAGGGCTTATTCCTGAAGAAGGGCTGATGCCCGAAACGTCGATTCTCCTGTTCCTTGGATGCTGCCTGACCTGCTGCGCTTTTCCAGCAACACATTTTCAGCTCTTAATAAATCACCTTCCAATAAATGATCTCATAGAAAGTGGTGACCATAACATGGTCAAATTAATATTCAGTTTGTGTGTGAGAAACTTGGGTTGGAAATAACTATGTTTAACTTTTAAATCATGGGAATTACAATAAAATGAGAACAGAGTTAGCTAAAGTGAACTGAGCAGGCATGACAGTAGGGAAATAGTGGTAGACATCTAAGGAGGTAAGTTGTGACTCTCAGCAAAATTATATCCCTGTAACAAAGAACTATTCTAAGAAAGGGATAAAGCAATCATGGCCAGCGAAGGAGATGAATGAGAGTTGTGAAGAATAGTCACTGCACTTAACTTGAAAAGTTAACTCTGCTTTCTCTCCACAGATGCTGCCAGACTTTATCCTGTAATTTTTGTTTTGTTTTCAGATTTCTAGCATCTGCATTTTTAAAAAAAAACTTTAACCTAGTTTTCTAATCAACCTGTTCAGAGATGTTATTATACACCTGGAGCTGACGGAATTTGAACACGCAGTCCTTTGTATTAGGACAGTATTAAGTTGAAACATAAAGAATATAAGGAGGCAAAAGTCAGTGACAGCCCCGAACATAGAACATAGAAAAATACAGCGCAGTACAGGCCCTTCAGCCCTCGATGTTGCGCCGACCAAAGCCCACCTAACCTACACTAGCCCAATAACCTCCATATGCCTATCCAATGCCCGCTTAAATGACCATAAAGAGGGAGAGTCCACCACTGCTACTGGCAGGGCATTCCATGAACTCACAACCCGCTGAGTAAAAAATCTACCCCTAACATCTGTCCTATACCTACCACCCCTTAATTTAAAGCTGTGTCCCCTAGTAACAGCTAACTCCATACGTGGAAAAAGGTTCTCACTGTCAACCCTATCTAAACCCCTAATCATCTTGTACACCTCTATCAAATCTCCCCTAAACCTTCTTTTCTCCAATGAGAAAAGTCCCAAGTGCCTCAGCCTTTCCTCATATGATCTTCCTACCATGCCAGGCAACATCCTGGTAAACCTCCTCTGCACTCGTTCCAATGCCTCCACATCCTTCCTGTAGTATGGTGACCAAAACTGCACACAATACTCCAGATGAGGCCGCACCAGAGTCTTATACAACTGCAACATGACCTCAGGACTCCAGAACTCAATACCTCTACCAATAAAGCCCAGTACACCATATGCCGCCTTCACAGCACTATTTACCTGGGTGGCAACTTTCAAAGATCTGTGGACATGGACACCAAGATCCCTCTGCTCATCCACACTACCAAGTAGTCTACCATTAACCCAGTAATCCATCTTCTTGTTACTCCTACCAAAGTGAATGACTTCACACTTAGCTACATTGAATTCCATTTGCCACCTTACTGCCCAGCTCTGCAACTTATCTATATCGCGCTGTAACCTGCCACATCCTTCCTCGCTGTCCACAACTCCACCGACTTTCGTGTCATCCGCAAACTTGCTCACCCAGCCTTCAAGCCCCTCCTCCAGGTCATTTATAAAAATGACAAACAGCAATGGTCCCAAAACAGATCCTTGTGGAACACCGCTAGTAACTGCGCTCCAAGATGAACCTATACCATCAACTACTACCCTCTGTCTCCTTCCAGCCAGCCAATTCCTTATCCAAACCTCTAATGCACCCTCAATGCCATACCTCCGTATTTTTGCATTAGCCTGCCATGGGGTACCTTATCGAACGCCTTGCTAAAATCCATATACACCACATCTACTGCTTTACCCTCGTCCACTTCCTTGGTCACCTTCTCAAAGAATTCAATAAGGTTTGTGAGGCACGACCTGCCCTTCACAAAACCATGCTGACTATCCTTGATCACATTATTCCTATCCAGATGTTCATAAATCCTATCCCTTACAATTCTCTCTAAGACTTTGCCCACAACAGAAGTGAGACTCACTGGCCTATAGTTACTCGGGCTATCCCTGCTCCCCTTCTTGAACAAGGGGACCACATTCGCTATCCTCCAGTCTTCTGGCACTATTCCCGAAGACAACGATGACATAAAAATCAAGGCCAATGGCTCCGCTATCTCCTCCCTAGCTTCCCAGAGGATCCTAGGATAAATGCCATCAGGCCCAGGGGACTTATCTATTTTCATCCTTTCCAGTATTCCCCGGACCTCTTCCCTGCGTACCTCAAGGCCATCCATTCTAATCACTTGTGACTCAATATTCACATCAGCAACAGTGTCCTGTTCCTGAGTGAATACTGACGAAAAGTATTGATTTAGTGTCTCACCAATCTCCTCCGCCTCCACACACAACTTCCCACTACTATCCTTGACTGGACCGATACCTACCCTAGTCATCCTTTTATTCCTGACATACCTATAGAAAGCCTTTGGGTTTTCCCTAATCCTACCAACTAAGGACTTTTCATGTCCCCTTCTCGCTGCTCTTAGCTCTCTCTTTAGATCCTTCCTGGCTACCTTATAACTCTCAATCGCCCCAACTGAACCTTCACGCCTCATCTTTACATAGACCGCCCTCTTCCCTTTCACAAGGGATTCCAATTCCTTATTAAACCACGGCTCCCTCACAAGACCCTTTACTCCCTGCCTGACTGGTACATACTTATCAAGGACACCCATTAGCTGTTCCTTGAACAATCTCCACATATCATTTGTGTTCTTCCCTTGAAGCCTATTTTTCCAATCCACGCATCCTAAGTCATGCCTCACCGCATCATAATTTCCCTGCCCCCAGCTATAACTGTTGCCCTGCAGTGCACACTTATCCCTCTCCATCACTAGAGTAAAAGTCACCGAGTTGTGGTCACTGCCCCCGAAGTGCTCACCTACCTCAACACCTGGCCTGGTTCATTACCTAGAACCAAATCCAGTATAGCCTCACCTCTTGTTGGCCTGTCTACATATTGTGTCAGGAAACCCTCCTGCACACATTGGACAAACACCGACCCATCTAACGAACTCGAGCTATAGCTTTCCCAGTCAATATCTGGGAAGTTAAAGTCCCCCATAACAACCACCCTGCTACTTTCACTCTTCTCCTGAATCATCCTCGCAATACTTTCCTCTACTTCTCTCGGACTATTAGGAGGCCTGTAGAAAACTCCTAACAGGGTGACCTTACCTTTCCTATTTCTAACCTCTGCCCACACTACCTCAGATGGCAAGTCTTCCTCCATCACCCTTTCTACTGCTGTAATACTATCCTTGACAAGCAATGCCACACCTCCCCCTCTTTTACCCCCATCTCTGACCCTACTAAAACATTTAAACCCTGGAACCTGCAACAGCCATTCCTGTCCCTGTTCTACCCACGTCTCTGTAACGGCCACAACATCGAAGTCCCAGGTACCAACCCATGCTGCAAGCTCACCTACCTTATTTCTTATACTTCTGGCATTGAAGTATACACACTTCAAGCCACCTTCCTGTTTACAGGCACCCTCCTTCGAGATCGATGCCATGTTCCTAACCTCCCTACACTCAAGGTCCTGTACCCTAAAGCTACAGTCCAGGTTCCCATGCCCCTGCAGAGTTAGTTTAAACCCTCCCAAAGAGCAGTAGCAAACCTCCCCCCAAGGATACTGGTGCCCCTCAGGTTCAGGTGTAGACCATCCTGTTTATAGAGGTCCCACCTTCCCCAGAAAGAACCCCAGTTGTCCAGAAACTGGAAACCCTCCCTCCTGCACCATCCCTGTAGCCACGCATTTAACTCTTCTCTCTCCCTATTCCTCGACTCTCTATCACGTGGCATGGGTAACAAACCAGAGACAACGACTCTCTTCGTTCTAGCTCTGAGCTTCCAACCTAGCTCCCTGAAAGCCTGTCTAACATCCTCACCCCTCTTCCTACCTATGTCGTTGGTGCCAACGTGGACCACGATCTGGGGCTGCTCCCCCTTCCCCTTGAGGACCCGGAAAACACGATCAGAGACATCACGTACCCTTGCACCTGGGAGGCAACATATCAATCGTGAGTCTCTGTCGCCCCCGCAAAACCGCCTATCTGTGCCCCTCACTATTGAGTCCCCAATAACCATCGCTCTACCTTTCTCCACCCTTTCCTTCTGAGCAACGGGGACAGGCTCCATGCCAGAGGCCTGAACCTCATTGCTTACCCCTGGTAACTCATTCCCCCCACAAGTATCCAAAACGGTATACTTGTTCTTGAGGGGAATGACCGCAGGGGGTCCCGGCACTGGCTGCTTCCTCCCACTCCTCCTCACTGTCACCCATCTCTCTATAACTTTCGGAGTAACTACTTCCCTAAAGCTCTGATCTATGACCACCTCTGCCTCCCGAATGATCCGCAGTTCATCCAACTCCAGCTCCAGTTCCCTAACACGGTCTTGGAGGAGCTGGAGATGGGTGCACTTCTTGCAAGTGTAATCGGGAGGGATGCTAATGGCTTCTCTCACCTCATACATGTTGCAAGGGGAACATTGCACTGCCTTCGCTGCCATCCCTCTAAAAGAGAAACTTTAAAAACTAGATCTAAAGAAACAAACAAGCAAAATGCAGCACTTACCTGCTTGTCACAACGATTCTTATTATTAGGTTAGAGGAGGAGGGCGGGTGGGAGGCTTTACCTCTGTAGTGCCTCGGGTTCCTCGCCTGCGCGCTTTTATAAGAAAAAAACCTTCCCAGGTAAGCTAGCGCGACACCAGCTTCCGGGTCCGCTTGGCGCTTTAAAAAAAACTTTAAATTTTAGCCGTTAAAAAAGCAATAACTGGACTATACCATGACTTAAAAAAAAACACCCAGACAGCTGTTACCTGCTCCGCTGAGAGAGTGAGCAAGATTGGAATAAATTCAGAACCAAGTAAAAGTAAACTGAAAAGATAAGAGAGAGAACATAAATCACAAGGACAGGCTAATGAGGAATATAAAAAATAAGAATGAGAGCTTCTTTAAAAAAAAATAAAAAAGGGAGAGTGCGATCAAATGAATGTAGGCTGCTTAAAAAATGATATGGGGAGATGGTTCTGGGAGCAAGGAACTGGCAGAAAAGTTAAACAGATACTTTGCCTTAGTTTTTAACCGTGGAAGGTACTTCGATTTTTGCATTAATACTGAAGAATATGGAGGAGGAATCAAGTATTATCGCCATCACTAGAGAAGTAGTATTAGACAAACTAATGGGCCCAAGGGCAGATAAGTCCCCAGGCCCTGATGGCTTGCATTCTCAGATCTTAAAAGAAATAGCTGCAAAAGTAGTGGATGCGTGAGTTGTAAATTTTTCGAAAGTCCTTCGATTCTGGCAAAGTACCAGAGGATTGGAAAACTACCAATCTGATACCCCTATTCAAAAAGGGAAGGAAGTAAAAAACAGTAAACTCGAGGCCATTTAGCCGAACATATATTGGAATTATGAAGAAGGCAGTAGCAGAACATTTGGAACATCATAATCTCCTTAAGCAAATCAGCATGGCTTCATGAAAGTGAAATTGTGTCTGACTAACTTATTAAGAGTTTTCGAGGAAGTCTCAACCAGACTGAGTAGAGTGGAACCAGTAGATACATTATATCCCGACTTCCAGAAAGTGTTTGACAAGGTACTTCAAAAGTTAAGTCATAAGATAAGAGCCTACGATATTAGTATGGATAGAGATTTGGCTCGTGGGCAGTACAAAGCAAGTGGGGATAAGGTGACTTGGGATCAGTGCTGGAACTATAAATGACTTGGAGGAAGGAAGTGAATGGACTTTAGCCACATTTGCAGATAACGTGAAAATAGGTGGAAAGGCAGGTTGCAAGAGAGATTAAAACAGTTTGTACAGAGATTTGACAAAAAGTTGTCAGGTGGAGTATTATGTGGGAAAATGTGAAATCCTTCATTTTGAAAGGGAGAGCAAAAGAACATTTTTATTTAATTGGAGAAAAAAACTGCAAAAAGCTGCAACACAAAGAATTTGCAGGTATTTGTGCATGAAACACCGAATGCTAGCACTCAGGTGCATCGGTAATAATTTCAAAGGGTTTGGAATATAAGAGTAAGAAAGTCTTACTGCAACTGTGTAAGGTGCTGGTGAAACCACATCTGCATGACCGTGAACAGTTGTGGTGCCCTTATTTAAGAAAATATATTATTTTGTGGGGGCAGTTCAGAGAAGCTCCAGTATGAAGGAATTGCCTTATGAGCAAAGGTTAAACAGGTTGGGACTCTACTGACTGGAGTTTAGAAAAATAAGAGGTTATTTCATTGAAATCTAGACGATTCTAAGAGGCTTGACAGGATAAATGCTCAGGAGATGTTTCCTTTGCTGGGAGAGTCTAGAGCCAGAGAGCACAGTATCCTGTTCCTTTATTTTTGGTTGTTGGGTATTTTAATTTATTGATATAACTGTTTTAAAAAAATGTATAACATTGAATCACCTGAACTTGATTTAGGTACCACAGTGATGAATGCATTTTGATTTAACATCCAATGCAGTCACAATTCTTATAAAGCAATTTTCTAGACTTTACTTATTCAGAATACCTTCTCTCTATTTGTTTTTGTTTTGTGCTTGTACAAGATGAAGATGGTTGTACTAAACAGTGGAATCAAGTGTGCCATTTTAAATTTGAGGTAAACCTCTAGCTGCTGTTTACTTACAAAATATATCAACTTTGACTTCAAGAGCATCTTATCCTGCATTTCTCACATTTCATCACACTAGGATTCATAGAATCCCGACACTGTGGAACCAGGCCAGTAGGTTTGAGTCCACACTGGCCCTCCAAACAGTATTCCCCCCACCAACCCTGACCTACCACCTCTACCCTATCCCTGTAACTGAGCATTTCTAATGGCTAAACCATCTAGCGTGGACATTATTTGGGCAATTTAGCATGGCCAATCGACTAACCTGCAGATCTCTGGACTGTGGGAGGAAACTGGAGCAATTGGAGGGAACCCATGTAGTCAGGGAGAACATGTAAACTTCACACGGGCAGTTGTCGGAGGGTGGAATTAAATCCAAATCAGTGGTGCCATAAGACAGCAATGCTAACCACTGAGTCACCATGCCGGAAGACTGTGCCCTTTTTGAATGATTATTCTGATTGGTGCCACACAGGATACATTTTATGCTTTGGAGCATTATTCATCAGGAATTGAGTTCAGATAACTTTAATTTATTTCAAGTTGTACCTTTATAGTCAAGACACCATCTGAACTAACTTAAGCAAAGGGCTGTGAAAGCTCTAATAGCGTAGGCTCTTATTTTATAACTTAACTTTTTGCAGTACCTTTTTAATTTCTACCTTTCAGGATTGTCTGCTTTTTTCAGGTGATTTTTGAACACTCTTTATTAATATTACTTTTATTCTATTTCTCATTTCAGACCAGTAATATCCAATGTTTAAAACTTATTTGAAGCAGTTGTCATTTCACATATGAACTTTGTACCTTAAGAATTGATCATGGAAAACAGGGAAATGTTTTGCATTGGTCCTCATGGTGGAGGACTGAAGTTCTGAAAAGTTATACTGGACTTGAAATTGTAACACCATTTCTGTCTCCACAGATGCTACCAGACCTGGAGAATTCTGTGTTTGCTCTTTATTTTTTTTAGATTAGATTACTTACAGTGTGGAAACAGGCCCTTTGGCTCAACAAGTCCACACCGCCCCGCCGAAGCGCAACCCACCTATTCTCCTTACCTAACACTACGGGCAATTTAGCATGGCCAATTCACCTGACCCGCACATCTTTGGACTGTGGGAGGAAACCGGAGCACCCGGAGGAAACCCACGCAGACACAGGGAGAATGTGCAAACTCCACACAGTCAGTCGCCTGAGGCGGGAATTGAACCCGGGTCTCTGGCGCTGTGAGGCAGCAGTGCTAACCACTGTGCCACCGTGCCGCCCTTTTTTTCTGTAGTGCTAATTTTACCCAAAAATGAATTTAGAATTGTATAAATTCTTACTCGCATTCTAAGAAATATTTTTTGATTTAAAAAAAAACTTGGATATGATTAATAATAGAATCTTTAGGAATGTATGAAACATCTAATTTTAACATGTAGTTATAGTCATAATTGGAAACCTCTATTCAGAGCTAAGAGAAGTAAATTATGTTTTTACAACAGTAATATTTATGCATTTACACCTATTGGAAAATAATGTTATATTATAACCACTTGAAGAAGTATAAAGCCTTTCACTTCACAATGTTCCAAAATGCTTCACATGATTTTTTTATGAAGTATGGTCACTGTTTTGAAAGCAAAATACAGATGGCTGATTTGCATGAATCAAGGGCTTGGGCAACAGACTTTTAATCAGTCTTTTGGACGCGTTGATTGGGAGATAAATGTTGCCCGGGAGAATGCCCTTACTCTTCTTTGAGTGCATTAAGTCCTAGTTTTCAGCTGCTTTATATAGTGTAATTTTGCTTTAGGATCATGGAAGTAGTGGGACCAGTGCATGCACACAGTTTCAAGACTTTTGCTTCAGTGCCAGGGCAAACTGGGCATGTGTGGCCAGTCTGTCTCCTACTTATCACTTTCCTGCCTGACTCCCCCACTTGCCACCATCCCTGAGGAGTCTTCTCGCTCCCTCAACTCTCTCCGTCCCTTTCCTCTCTGATGGCATGGGTTCAGGGGAAGGAGGACTGAGTGGAAGTGGAAAACAGAAGAGGGTGGCTTGTGGGAGAGGCAGGGTGGAACTCAATTTTAAAGACATATTTCTTTTATGTCTTTGTGTTTCAATAGCTTTTTTTCATTTATGAATACAAGAATTTGGGGATGTACAGTATTTCAACTTGGTATAATATTTAATGTTTTATGCTGCCTAGAAATATCCTATGTAGCTAGATCATTATTTGTATAATATAGAAATCTGATTTTGCTGAAAGTCATCGCACTTGAGGTTGCATTTTTAGGAATACAACAGTACCTTCAAGTCAGGAATTACTCTTACACCATTGAATCTGTATGTACACCTTTGTTTTAGTTTGTGAAAGATACCTTTTCATGAGAGGTTACACCTCTGACAATGTAACATTCCTTTGGTATTGCACGAAACCATCAACTTTGGCTGTGTGCTGAAGTCCTTTCAGTGGCACTTGAATCCATGAACTTCTAACATAAGAAAGAGTGCAGCTACTGTGCTGAGGCTGACAATAAATAAAATGTTATTTGGGGTGACGTTATAGAGGTTTATAAAATCATGAGGGAGGGGGCATGGATAGGGTAAATAGGCAAAGTCTTTTCCCTGGAATGGGGGAGTCAAGAACTAGAGTACATGGGTTTGGGGTGAGAGGGGAAAGATTTAAATTAGATTACTTACAGTAATTTTTAGATTTAAAAGGGACCGAAGGGGCAATGTTTTCATGCAGGGGATGGTGCGTGCATGGAATTAACTGCCAGAAGAAGAGGTGGAGGCTGGTACAATTACAACATTTAAAAGGCATTGGATGGGTACATAAATAGGAAGGATTGAGAGGGATATGGGCCAAGTGCTAGCAAATGAGACTGGATTAATTTCGGATTTCTGGTCGGCATAGACGAGTTGAATCGAAGGGTCTGTTTCTGTGCTGTACATTTCCATGACTATGACTCTATATCAGGAATTTGGATCAAGAATTAAGAATTCAGATATTGGTAATTTTGTTAGAATTAATGTTGAGCTAAGCTACCATTTCTTTTTTTAAAAAAAAGAATTGATTCAGAAGTGACATATTCCAGATTATTGTGCAACTTGTCAATTTTGGCCATGACACCTCATGTCTTACATTTAACGAAGATTGTATTACTGTTTTTATTTAGATCCAAAAGCAGAAACTAGATTGTATATAACGGTCAATGGCTTCGAATTCCATGTTTATAATCGTTATGACCTGTATGCACATTTACAAGAACTGTTTGGATTGGAACCAACGATTATCCCGAAAAGAGCAAATACAAAAATGAAGAAAAGCCGGGAGAAAACAAAGTCTAAACTCGAGAGGTATGGAAACTAAACTTGTATTTAGTATTTGCTAGTTAATTAGCTTGAATTGCTGAGAGTTGTGTTCCGAAACCAATGCCTTGTTTATGCACAGCTATAATCACTTGCTTAAAATCGATTACCAAATCAAACACTTGGATCCACAGTTCTACAATTAAATAGCTTACAATAGTGCATAGACATTAGTCTTCTGCAACCTGAGCTACAACAATGCCATAATATTCTTTAGGAAAACATTCAAGTATCTTTTAAAATTTTATTGCTAATAAGAAGAAAATCAATGCGCAAATCCACATTCTGATTGTGTATGCGCTGATTCTCTTGTACTATGTTCTGAATTGTTTGTAATTAAGTATTAGCTTTTTTGAGAAAGGTACTAAGATTGCATACCACAAAAATGATATTTTTTCTCTCTCTCCATTTAAAATATTTAGTGTATCTTTCGTTTTCTTTGTTGAGAAACTTTTCAAGAGTTAAAACCTGTTCTGCAGACAAATCCTGGGTTTAACAAATTGGAAAGAAGAGTAAGTCAATCAGATAATAAGCATTAGTTGGCTCACAGTAGAGTTTTAAAAGTTGTTTAAATGTAGGAGGAAGGCAACCTAACAGTAATACTGAAATCTCCAAGTTTGAAATTCTGGAGAAGAACTGATCATTGGAAATTTTCCAATATAACACCATTTCTGTCAAATGAGATGCTGGAGCAGCATATGTTGGAGGCTGACAAAGGACTAGAGAAGACAGGTTGAAGGAGCAAAGGATGTAATAACAGTTAAATAGAGATTGAAAGGACATTGTATGGTGTGGTAAAATTCAGAATTACAATTCTTGAGAATTGTGGGAGTGAAGACTGATGTCATCAGGTCTCATTGGAGCACAAAGCAGAATGTGGTGATAAAGCGTGATTCCTATTGAATTGAATAGAATGGAGCAATTGAAACATAATTCTTTGCAAAATCATCACCATTTGATTTAGAGGTAAAATGGAGCCCATTTCTAACTCTTCTGTAGAGAAAACTAAGCCCTGCAAATCTGGGCTGGGAGGGAGGATGAATGGGTAATAATTTGTCTAGTCTTGTCCTTTTGCATGTGATTTTTTTTTCTTTCATAAATCCAGACTGTGTGAAATGTATGTGGATTGTCTATTTCTGTGGGTGAGTAATATGTAAAACTTTCTTCTTTGTGCTCCGTGCTTGCCTGTAAGGTGTTGCCAAAATTGTGTTTCTGCATTTTGCATTTTTCATTTTGTATTTGTAGTTAGCTGTTGAATATATTGAAGTTTTGCTGTAACGTATTCTGGAGTTAAATTGTTGTGTCATTTTAGTACGCAGAGATAATTCAGAATGGTAGCTCCGAGTTATGTGAAATTAAAGATGCTGATAGTAAATGTGTTTATGTATGGTTTTATTATATCCCGAAGGTGCTTTGCAGAAAGTAGGTCTGCATTTGAAGTGCAATTGGTTTTAGATGGACAAATGTAGTAGATAATTTGCAAGGGTTGTACTCATCTATGGTGCGGTTGTCATAGAGATGTGCAGCATGGAAACAGACCCTTCAGTCCAACTCGTCTGTGCCGACTAGATATCCTAACATAATCTAGTCCCATTTGCCAGCACGTGGTCCATATCTCTTTAAACCCTTGCTATTCTTATACCCATCCAGATGTCTTTTAAATGTTGTAATTGTACCGGCGTCCAACAGTTCCTCTGGCAGTTCATTCTCGCACCACCCTCTGTGTGAAAACGTTGCCCCTTAGGTCCCTTTTAAATCTTTCCCCTCTCACCCTTAAACCTATGCTCTCTAGTTATGGACTCCCCCACCCCAGGGAAAATACTTTGTCTATTTATCCTATCCATGCCCCTCATGATTTTATAAACTTCTATAAGGTCACCCCTCAGCCTCTGATACTCCAGTGAAAGCAGCACCAGCCTATTTAGCCTCTCCCTAAGGCTCAAATCATTCAATCCTGGCAACATTCGTGTAAGTTGTTAAACATTTCAATCCATGAAACACTTGTGTGGAACAAAAGATCCAGCGGACTACCTATGTCCCTACCCTCCCTCCATCCACTTCCCACTTTAAGAAAACACTTCAGAATTAATGGGAACTCATAGAAACCATAAATGCTTTCTACTTTTTCACTATTGTGTTTATTTATTTGACATCATTAAAAATTAATTCATGCCAAAAATCAAAATACCCTGTATAGGCATTTTCATTGAAAGAAAAGTAGGATGATATATTTATTTGAAATATTCTGATGTAATGTAAAATCACAATAATCTTCTGGAGGCATCTATATCTTATCGGTTAAACAAAAATCAACAATAACAAATCGTGTCTAAAACTAGCAACAAAACCCTGAAAAACAGCATTTCAATGACTTAAAACAGCAGCTTCCAAAATGACCAATCCCTGCATGAACATTCCCAACAAATTCCAAAGCCATTAAAATGGAGACCGGTTGACTGGAAGAACCCAGAGATAATAACATTTGAGGTATGCAAGTTACCTCATCGCTTGACCTTGTGGGATCGTGTTCAAATAACGACTGAAATTGGTGAGTGGTGAAAATAGCCTCTTTATTCAGCAACCACAGTATTACAAGTTTGAGGTGGCAATAGAATCCTGAAATACAATTCTTACAAGAACCTTTTTATACACAGTTCTTACATATAGTAAAATTCCATCACTATGGTGTACACAAAGCTTTGAGGAAGCAGGAAATATCCTAAACATTTGCTAAATGCTGGCTGCTTGCACCAGGGTGACACAGTGGCTCATTGGTTAGCACTACTGCCTCACAGCACTAGGGACCTGCATTCGATTCCAGCCCTTGGGCGACTATCTGTATGGAGTTTACACATTCTCCCTGTGCCTGTGTGGGTTTCCTCCGAGTGGTCCGGTTTCCTCTCACAATCCAAAGATGTGCAGGCTAGGTGAACTGGCCGTGCTAAATTGCCCATAGTGTTCAGGGGTGTGTAAGGCTAGGTGCATTAGTCAGGGGTAAACATAGGACAGTAAAGTAGGAGAATGGCTGTGGGTGGGTTACTGTTTGGAGGGTCAGTGTGGACTTGTTGGGTTGAAGGGCCTGTTTCCACTCAGCAGGGATTCTATAATAATTAAGAAATGTTAGTCCTTTTGTCTTTGAAGTGAGCAAATGTTAATGAAGGACCTTATATCCTCTAAATTAGCTAGAAATTATACTTGTACTTAACGAAAGAATAAAGGATGTTAAACTGTGCTGAGTTGAAGGATTTATTTACTAATTGCCAATGAGAGTTTCATTCATCCGTGCAGGTTAACGGAAACACTGCTGTGTCAGTTAAGGGAATAGCGGCCCTGTTAAAAGGTATTCAACAAGGACATACTAATTTGGGAAGCAGTTTGGTGTTCTGTAATCTATTCAGTTCTGAGAGACAGCTGATGAATATTATAATGTTTCGTGGAGACTTGATGAGGCTGGTATTGTTTACACTACTGGCACCTATTCAGAGGTAGCTTTTGATGTAAAAATAGGCTTGATAAGGGTTTAAGGTGAATGGGTTGAAAGGGATGTTTTAATTTTAGTCTATTATAATAGTCAAATATTCCACAAAATGCAGTTTTATGAATGTAAATGAAAGAAACCATGTAATAGTAAACAACGAGTTAGTGAAGGGTGATGAATGAATGAATGAATGAATGAATGGGAACTCAGTATTAATGAATATAGTGAGCTGATGAGTGGGTTAGTAAAGAGAACCTTTAACACGATATCTCACAATATCTCTCGACCTCTTCACAAAATACTGAGATGACCGTACATGCGTACTCAGGTGAATGCGGAACAAAGTCTTTAGATGCAACCGGTTTGGATAGCAGACCACAAGAAAGTAATGCTTCAGATCATTATTGAATCATGTCTAAAGCATGGGCCCAGAATCAAGTTGCTATCGCTACCTTTGGGTAAATGGTCAGTTGGCAAAAGGGGATCGTGTGATGAGCTTTTTATTGTTTAAGCATCTGTTATCCTGCAACTCGTACAATAGTAGAAAAGGTGCCAAAGAAGAAGATTGCTGACATGAGATACTCTCATTCTCCATCCATCTGCAAGCTTAAAACTTACCAGTTGTTTGACCATTTGCACTACCAAGCATCAACCTAGCAACTGCGACTGACTCAGAAAGATTTAACAGACAATATACATCTTTTGTCATTTTAAAACATCACAACAAAGAAACCATAAAGACCCCTGAGCCCAATATGAAACAAGCCAAGGCAATGATTGACCAAGGTTTAGCTGTCTTTTTTAGCTTTTAAATCAATTGAATCTGACTTTCTACTTTATATCATTTGCGGGTGAGTGAGCGAATGGACATATTTTCATTATTTTAATTTAGATCAGATGTTAAATGCAATAAATTTTACAACAAAACCAGTGTGATTTGTACAGGCGCAACCCTTAAACAGTTAGTACCTTGTTGAATAGGTAAATATATATTCTTTTAAAAAAAGGTGCAGTTCTGGATCAGTGCTACACTGCCAGAGGTGTTGACTTTCAGATAGATATCAAACAGATTTTTCACCTGCATTCTTGGGCAAATGTAAAATAAAATCCTACATAATATTTTTCGGAGAGTAAGGAACCTTTCCCAGACCCCCCCAATTCCTGGCCAACATTTACTTGTTTAGTTGAAAGTCCTTGATTTAACTCGAGGGCAGACCTTGGTTTGTGGGGATTGTCTCAGATTATGTGTGCTGGGGATTCAGGGCAGGTCCCTGTAGCTTATTATCTATCGATGATGTGGAGGAGCCAGTGTTGAACTGGGGTGGACAAAGTTAAAAATCACATAACACCAGGTTATCGTCCAACAGGTTTATTTGGAAGCAAGAGCTTTTGAAGCGCTGCTCCTTTATCAAATAGCTGTGGAACAGGACCATAAGACACAGAATTTTTTGCAAAAGATTAGTGTCAGGCAACTGAAATGATAGATTGACCAGCAATCTAGGTTTGTTCAATATTCAGTTGCATGACACTAATCTTTTGCTATAATTTCTGTCTTGATAAGGAAGTGAAAATCTATTCAGGATCCATTAGATGAGGAGTGGATATTAGTCCATCAAATTGTTTACCACAGGGAGTTTTAAGAGTTTTTCTTGAGTTTCTGATGACAGATTATTTAGGAAAAAGAAAGACTCCGGCTAAAAGCATTGAGACACTTTTATTGTTCAGCATTGCGTGGAGATTTGGCTAAATTCTGTAAGACTTGTCACCCACGTCAGCTGGTTCGGAAACCTTAGCTGTTTGTTAAACCAGTGCCATTGATCATAACACCCACTTTTGATAAAGCATTTAGTGTGTTCTAGTGGATCGTGTGTGAACTTACCCAAAATCTCTAAATAAGGTGTCAATATCTTTTAAGGATCATGGATTTGTCTAGTCAACTTCCAGATGCTACCCTTTAAGAAAATTACTGCAAGGGTAGCAGTTGAAGGATGAATTCAGTTTTTCACCATGTGTGGCTTCCCCAGAGGTTCATTCTGATTAGGGATCAAATGTCATGCAGTGCGTTTTCTGGGAGGATGTGTACTTTAGGAGTGAAGCAGAGTAAGTCATTTTGATAACGCCCATAGTATTAGAGGGTATTGAAAGAATGCCATCACGCCTTAAAAATAATATTTCCTGAACTATGCCAATGACTGGAATTAGGGAATTATGGACGAAACGCTCCTGACCCCATAAGGCGCCTGGCTGTCATGAAATCTATCAGAACTTATCTGGACAGCAGGGCAAACACTTCTGCAAAAAAATGTGCCTGGACCTGGAGCAGTGAATCGGCAGCAACTGAAACCAGGAACTAACTGGACAAATTGGAATGCAAGCAGGAACTTCTCCACTGGGTCCTAAGTGCACTCTGTCCGGTAAAAAGCCACACAGTGAATTACCTGCTACACTGGGTCCTAAACAGACCCTCTGCAAAAATACACTAAACTGCAACCTACCTCTCCACAGGGTCCTAGGAAGGATCACTTAACTGAAAGCAGTCAGAATCCACTCCGCTAGACCACCTGACTACTTAAATGTAAGAAACCTGCGAGGAAGCAGGATAAGCGTGCCAGCCTGCTAGTAGGACCGAGACTACGTGCTTTCAAGACCCCCCTTTCTAACTTACTCCGAGCAAATTTAGAATCTCTGGAGAACAAGATGGACGAACTCAGATCATGGCTCAGCTTCCAGTGTAAACTGCAGGACTGCTGCGCACTCTGCTTCACAGAAACCTGGCTCAACCTATCCATTCTCAACTGCGCACTTCAGGCCGATGGATTTTCTATCCATCGTATGGACCGTACAGCGTCCTCGGTTAAGACAAAGGGTGTGGAGGGGTTTGCTTTTTAATCAACAACTTGTGGTGCATGGACATTGGACCCCTGGGCAGCCATTGTTTCCCAAACTTTGAATTCCTCACCATCAAATAATGCGCCTTCTGTCTACCACAGGAATTTACCGCTTCTATACTAACTGCTGTGTACATACCACCATAAGCAAAGATCGAGGAAGCTCGATGTGCTGTACTAACCACTGGAGACTGAACACCCTGAGGCCCTGTTTATTGTAACTGGCAACTTCAATCTAAGGAAGGTGGTGCCCAAGTATCATAAGAACATTACCTGCCCCACAAGGGGCCTGAACATTTTAGACCACTGTGAAAAATGCATACCGCTCTATCCCCCGCCCTCATTTTGGGAACTCTGACCACAATACCGTGTTTCTTCTCCCGGTTTAGAGGCAAAAGTTCAAGCAGGAGACCCCCCTCGTAGATATAGGTCCAGTGCTGGTTGGAGGAGGCAGAGGATCAACTCGGGTGCTGTCTTGAATCGGCTGATTGGGCCATGTTCAAACAGTCCGCAGTTTGGACAAGTACACCACCACTGTCACGGACTTTATCAGCAATTGTGTGGAGGACTGCATACCGAGGAAGTCTATTCGGGTGTTCCCCAACAGGAATCCCTGGATGAATCAGGACATACAGAACCCGCTAAAAAAATAGGCGTGAGGCCTTCAGATCAGGAGACCTACTCAAATATAAGGAATCCAACTATGACCTTCACAGAGCTATTAAGACAGCCAAGGCCAATACTGATCCAAACTAGAGACCCAGACAGGCACCCGGCAACTATGGCAAGGACTGAATGACATCACAAGTTCTAAAAATAGACAGTGCAAGATAACAGACGATGAAACGTCCCTCCCAGATCATCTCAACCCCTTCAATTCTCGCTTTAAGCAGAATTTCGGCGGAGAGGTAACAACTATTCCGACAAGTCCTGACGAACCTATCCCAATAGTCACTACATCAGAGGTCAGACAGTTTTCCTTCACGTGAATCCAAGGAAAGTGATGGGACCAGACGGAGTACCAGGCCGTGCACTCGAGGCATGCGCAGATCAACTGGCAGAGGTCTTCTCGGACATCTTCAAACTCTCCCTGCAGCTGACCACTGTCCCTGACTGTTTGTTTCAAGAGGGCCAATATCATCCCTGTGCCTAAAAAGGCTCATGCAGCATGTCTCAATGACTACTACCCAGTGGCCCTAACTTTGGTGGTCATGAAGTGCTTTGAAAGACTGGTCATGGCATTAATCAACTCCAGCGTCTCCACTACTCTTGACCCACTCCAGTTTGCTTATCCGACCAACAGAACCACGTCAGATGCCATATCTCTTGCCCTTCACTACTCCCTGGAACATCTTGACACCAAGAACAGCAACGTAAGAATCCTACTGATTGACTACCGTTCAGCCTTCAACACTATTATCCCCTTGAGACTGATTACTAAACTTAGTGATCTTGTGCTAAGCCCCACTCTCTGCAACTGGATCCTCAGTTTCCTGACCCACAGGCCACAATCAGTGAAGACTGGGGACAATATTTCATCCTCACTAACACCCCCCTGGCCCTAAGGGTGCATACTCATCCTGCTACTGTACTCTCTGTATACCCATGACTGCATAGCCAAACACCAGACTAATGCCATTTATAAGTTAGCTGATGACTCCACCATAGTCGGTAGAATCTCAGATGGTGATAATCTACAGATCACAGATGTGAGGTGTGGGACCTGAAAAAATGGTGCACTGAGAACAACCTAGCTCTTAATGCTGGCAAAACTAAGGAACTCATTATTGATTTTTGGCGGGATGTTACTCATGCCCCCCTACACATTAACAGCACAGAGGTGGAAAGTGTCAAGGTCATGGGAGTGGTCATCTACAACAAGCTTTCTTGGATTCTTCTTGTGGACTCACTGGTTTCAAAGGTCCAACAACCTCTCTTTTTCCTCAGGCAGCTGAGAAGATTTAGCATGACGGCGAATACCGTTGCCGATTTTTATAGGTGAGCCATCAAGAGCATTCTGTTTGAATGTATCACCTGGTGTGGCAACTGTACATTCAAGATCGGAGACGGTTACAGAAAGTGGTGAACTTGGCCCGGACAATCACAAAGGCCAACTTCCCGTCGATAGAATCCATCTACCAGACCTGCTGTCAAGGAAAGGCTGCCAGCATTCTCAAAGATCCATCCCACCCTGGCAATGTTTTTCTACAACCTCTACCTCTACCATGGGGGAGAAGGTACAGAAGCCTGAACACTCACCAGCTGGTTTTGCAACAGTTTCTACTCTATTGTTGTTGGAGTACTGAATGGACTCTCAAAACTCTTAATATTTGCCTGTACCTGTGTTTTTGTTTTTGCTGCTGTTTACCTATTATTTACTTAACTATACTACTTAACTCTGATCTGCTTGTATTGCTCTCAAGGCAAAGCTTTTCACTACGCTTTGTACATGTGACAATAAATTCAATTCAATTCAATTCAATTCAGTAACATAGAAGGCAGAATATTAATGAGTCAATTTGAGGCATTAATATGGCATTTAACAAGCTATAAGCCCCCTACAATTTGGTATTCGCTGCTGCTGCCACTCAGCAAAGGTGTAAAAGATTCAACGAGCTGATGTCGAGATTGGCCTCATTGGACTTCTCACCATAGCCCACTTTGCTCAGGTCACATGTTTTTATTGTGTTCTGTAATCGCTCCATGATTTTGAGGTTGTACATATTTATGTGCTTACTGTGTTCTGTGCTAATATTTTTACAGCATTAAAACTGAAACACAAGACCCTTCATCATCTTGGCGATCACTTATTCCAGTTATTAAAGTTGACATCAGTACAGTAAGCAAACTATTTTCTGTTTTCTTTCATTGCATTCTGTTGAGATCTCAGAATTTTTTTTGTTACTATGTAGTGATTTATCAGACAGCAGTTACATCAGAGATTCAAAAGTACCACTCTATGGTTGAACCTTTGCTTCTGTACTTAGCTTTGACTCAGATTTGGTTTACCATTTTCTTTTTCTCCTGTTCCCATTGTTTCCTTTGCCAGTCACTTTTTTAAAGTTGTCCCATCTGGTTCTCAACTCTCTGCCAAAGGGGTTAGTTTCTCCCTGTCTGTCTGGATCTTTCTTGATATTGATTGCCTCGTTGAAGTTTCCTTTCAACCTTCTGTCAGAAAAACAAACTTTGCCAAACTGTCCACAAAACTGAAGTCTGTCATCCATGTAAACATTCTTGTAAATATTCTCTCCACCTCCTTCAAAGCTTTCCCGTCCTTCCCGAAGTGTGGAACTATTGCCAAATAGAAGGTCTGTTTTTAAATGTATAAGGTATTGTGTAGCAGATATTGTTAGGCTTTTGAACTTGTTTGAGAAAATTTGAGAATTTAGTGGCTTGGTTTTCTCGTTTGTCTTGCATATTTGAATTTCTGTTCAGTGCTAAAGGCACTGTTATGAATAGTACAGATCACTCTTCACTACTAATTAAATATTACGTTACTAGGGTCGTTTGGCATTTGGAAACCGCTTTCTGCCCCAGACACTGTGCATAAATTTTGATGATGCTTTCCTGACATACACTACAAAACCACCTTCCAGCCATCTTGACCAATTTATGCACATTGTGAAGGGAAAATTGGAAAACGTTAGAGTCATGCTGGTTCCGAGTCCAAGACACGTTTCTATGCAAAACGATGAGTATGAAGAATTTGTTTTATATGGAATTTAAGACATTAAATGCAATAAACTATAGAGCTGGTACTCAATTATCAATGTTTAATTGTAAAGGACTGAGGTTTTGTCCATATTTATAGTTCTGAAATATTCCAGTTCTCTGATTATTGTGCACACATTTGTATTGCAACTCCAGTTGTACATAGACCACTAACCACCAAAGATCACAAGAATAAATTCAGTGTTTTTGTGGATGCCAACTTCTTGAATCTGATGTTTGAAACAGTAGACCAGTGCAATAAATTATATACATGTATAGCAGTGCTATGCATACAAAAATACAATTTTTTTGTCATGTCACAGTAGATAGGACATTTATTTTAGTTAAGATGTCCGTTAATAATGCATATAATTTATTTTAATTATTCTCTAATTTCTCAGCAAACTAATGTTTGTGGTGTACAGCATATTTAACTTAAATACAGGAGGTATTAAAATGTTTGAGAGAAATACAACATTGTCCAGAACATGTAAGAAACTGTTAAAATGCAATAAGCTTTACAATCTTCTTTCAAGAGACAGATTGAATTTTGTTAGGTTAGTCATGCTTGTTTGGTGCTTCAGAGCTCAGGATTAGAAATAGTCTGGGGTGCTGTTTTTTTTCCTGGTGAACTGTCCTCTCTGGGGCATGTGTAGCACCTTATAAAATAATTTTTGGAAATCCAAGTATGCAACAGCCCTGCTGGTTGCCCCTTTCTACCCTACGTTCTGTACTCAAAAACTTTAATGCATTTATTGAACATGATTTCACTTTTGTAAGACCATTTTAATTTTGTCTGATCTTACATTGATTTTCTAAACGCATTATTAATACTTGTAAAGAGATTCCAGCATATTCCCATGATGTGATACCAGTAGTTCCCTGTTTTCTTCTTTTCTTCAATAGCTGTGCTATATTTTGTTAATTAGCAAACTCCTGCGTCTGTTTTAGGATGTAGAGAATTTTGGAAAATTGTAACAAGAGCATCCACTATATCTCTGCAGTTATCTCTTTAGAAGACTAGGATGTGGTTTATTAAGCCTTAGTGAATTGTTAGATTTTTGTTCCTTCGTGTAACTATTACCTTTTCTCTGATCTCAATACCTCAATTTCTTTGCCATTATTAACCCCTTGGTTACTGTATTTATGGTGGATTATTTATTGTCCACTGCGAAAATAGGCACAAAATATTCCATTTTTGCCAACATTTTGTTTGTCCTTTTCTGGTTTCTAAACAATTCCATTCCTCGGGCTTACTGCTATTTTTGCATTCTTAGACACTTCATATTTTAATCAAATACTATTCTTCCTTTCTAAGTTATGGAATCCTACCTCTTTAGTAAGTTATGGAAGATCTTGCTGACTTGTTTAAATGGAATGAATATTTGTTGAACGTTTTGAATTATTTCTTTAGACATTTTTCAAATTCCAATTTGCATCATTCTGTGTGGAATGTTTATCCAACAAATTGTTTAGTCAACATTAAGTTCATCAAACCCATGAAATGCATTCTTATTACAACCATTTGAGACCTATGTGATTTAAAAAAATAATAAATTTTTCATCCAGGATGTCCACTCTAAGAAATAAAACATATCCATTTCTATTTTTGACCTTGTATCTAGAGCCAGATTCAAAATAAAACTTTGTTGTTTTGTTTCAATAAAATATCTTTGCCTGGCTTCAAAACATTGCCTCATTTATAGAATCATACAGCATGGAAATAGTCCAACTAGTTCATGCTGACCATGTTTCCAAACTAAACTAGTCCCACTGCATTTGGCCCATATCCCTCCAAACCTTTCCTACTCATGTACTTATCTAAATGTCTTTTGAATGTTGTAATTGTACCTGCATCCACCACTTCCTCTGGCAGTTCATTCCACATATGAACCACTCTGCGTTAAAAAAAAGTAGTTGCCCCTCATGTCCTTTTTAAAATTTTCTCCTTTCACCTGAAAACTATGCCCCTAGTTTTGACCCCCCGCCCTGAGGGAAAAGAACCTTGCTAGTCACCTCATTGATACCCCTTATGACTTTATAAACCTCTATAAAGTCACCCCTCAACCATCCATTGGGGAAAAAAAAGTTCCAACTTATTTTTATAACTCAAACCCTCCATTCCCAGCAACATATTGATAAATCTTTTCTGGACCATTCACATGTAACTTTTGCATTTCAACCACTGTTTCAGGTTCTCTAGGTGACATTCAAATTAGGTAGTTTAGATTTGTGCATCTATAGCTTTTAGAAGCTGAACATATATAGAATTTTATCAACTGTTCATTGAGGGGGAAATGACTAGTCCCTCAGTTTGTACCTGATTTTAAGTGAAAATATGTAGTTAACAATGTGTAAATGAAATGGTTGGTATTAATATAGTAATTACAGTAGAAAATATTTGCAGTATATAGTGGTTCATGACATTTGCCTTGAATATTCATGTAATTTGTGTTTTCATTTTGTTTTCTCTGTACTCTAGGCCACCTCGTTTGATGGGAGAGGGTTTTGTCGTAATGCAGTCAAATGATGTTGATATTTATTATTACATGGATGAACCAGGTCTGCATAAATATACACTTTAGCTTTGTTTTCTTTCAATTGCTGTAGATTCCTAGATGAAAGCTGTTTTTTTGTTTTTAAGAAAAAATGGGTTTCCCCTATCTCTTTCAAATCATGTTGAGGTATAAATTATGGATGTCCTCTGCTACTTGTCTATGTGGATATTCTTATTCCATGAGCATAGATGGTAAATGCATGCAGAGTTGGCTGTTTGACTGAAAGATACCGATGTCAAGCTTGATCATGATGGTAAATTCATACTTTCTGCTGGTGAACTGATGCTGATCAAGAGCTGGGTATCCTGCTGAATTTAGTTTCCTCTTCATCTCCTCCTCCCCCCCACCCAAGCATTCAGCATATTGAATTATTAATTATCTTATCTTAACTGAGTTCAGACCTAAAGCACAACTATTACATTAAGAAAAAGGTTTACATGGGAATATCCTCAAGATGTAAGGTGGTAGCATGCACTTGTTCTAGCATTTTCTATACTTAGCTGACCAACATGGCACTCAAATCTCTGCTGCAAAGTTGATTTCAAGTGTGACATGAATATCCAAGTCATCCATTGTGTCTCGGAATCATGAGTGACTCTTTATTTTCATTCACTTGTGGTGTCACTGGCTGGGCCGATATTTATTTCCCATTCTGAATTGTCCTTGAAAAGTGGTGGTGAATAATGGGCTGACTTGTACCCCTGCAACACTTAGATATTGGCACTAAAAATAATGAACCATGGCAAATTTGGTAGCTTCATGTGTGTTTGTGGCAGAACCTGCCATGCAAGGAATGACACCTCAATCATTAGCGAGGATGCCCCATCTGAAATAGAATTTTTTTGTTACGTATCCATCATCTTCCTTAGATGGGGAGATGCCAGGGTTGGCTTGAGTGGCAATGAAAATATCTATTGCTACAGAATTTACATTTACATTTTGGTTACATTGATTTTGTGACACAGGAACCAGTCTATGCAGATGTTTATACTCGAGGTGCACCTCTTTTCAAGCTTTCTTCTGAACATATCAACCTAATGTGCTCGTTCTTCTGCCTATCTAACTTCTTTGAAACACCTATGATATTCACCTCAATTACTCCATGTTCTAACCATACTCAAAAGAAGATTCAGCTGCTTTCCTAATTGGATTTGTTTGTGACATCATATTTTTACAACCCATTTTCAGAGCTTTACCCAGAGGAAACAGCTCTTTATATTTACCAGTCAATTTCCTTATAGGTGATTCCTATATCATTTTTTTCCCTAGAAAAAGGAGTCTCAAGTTGTTATTTTCTTTCCGAGAATAAGACATATGACTATAAATTGTTTTTTCCCAGTTTCTGTGTCCATTTGGTTATGACGACATGTGATCTATGCATACTACTATGCAAATTAACCAAGGTTCTGCACAAGTTTGATGTAACATCTGTCTTTCAAAAGTACTCATTTTGAAATGAACCAGTATCCTCCGTGTAAATTTGTAATGACCTTGTTAGTCTGTACTGCGACTTACATAATTTGTGAAATGGTACCTCAAGATTCCTTTGTAAGGCACCTTTGGTGTCTGATCCTGTGTAGACTCTTTATCTCTAAATGATATGTGATCTCTTTGTTTCTCTCTAAACCTCAGTTGAAAATATAAAACATTAATTTGATGTTTATCTGTTTTGCAAGTTTATTAACTACTTGTATTTTATTACTGCCTTCCTATATACTATAACCTACAGTTTAGAGTCATTGCAGCTTTTTAACATTGTACTTGCAATGACCAAACTTTAAACCATTCATCATGCAACTGTCAATAGTAGTCCGTGTATTCACTCTCTTAAACCTTGTACATTTTCAAGGTGAAGTGGAAGAATAGGGGAGTATGATCAATTCGATAGCTCAAGGGACCGGTGCAGCAGCCTAAATAATCTTAGGTGTACAATTTCTTTGTACTAATTCAGATGCTATATGTTCTTTTGTTTATCTGTCTGCTATTAAAAGACATGGCTACATAATGATTATCATTTTGTGTAGGTGTTGTACCTGAAGAAAGCGATGAAAATGTTGAAGACAGTCCAGGCAGTGAAAGCACAAAATTACAAGACTTACCACCATGCTGGGGACTGGACATTGTTTGTGGTAAAGGAACAGATTTCAACTATGGACCATGGGCAGATAGACAGAGGTATGCATTATTGCACTAAATTATAAACCTCTAGTGAGAAATTATTTTTGGATATTCATTGCCCCAGCATCAGATTGTGCCTTTTTTAATTGATATGTAATTTTTGATGCACATCTCAAATAAAGGTTTTTTTCTGTGTTGCAACTTGGAGACAGTCAGCTGAACTAAATCACGCTTTCTACCTCTGCATTCACTACACAGTAAGTTTAATCCTTTAAAGACCTCAAAATTGACCCAGTGGTTCCCAATCAGACTTTTGACTAACCTATTCCATTGTTTATGATTGGTTGCTACTGACATTGGAAAGAGGAAGTTTGAGGTGGGCTGGTGGGTAGTGTAATATTTGCACAATATTGTTATCATTTTTGCTATGTAGCTGTATTCAAATCACTTTGAATTATCTGAAGCATATAATCAATACTTTTACTGTACAGTAAGAAGATTTTTTAAAGATTTTAAGCAATTCATTTAAACTAACATTTAAAATGCTTTTATTTCGATTTGAAAATGTCATTTTCCTCACGCCTGAGATACCCCACCAGTATGTCAACTTCTGCAAACCTAAATTTCAAGATTATAACAGTTTGAATTAATCAATTGGAATGTCTCATTACAAAATGCACAAGTTGTTGGTTATCTGTTTGTAACATGATGCAGTAATTCCATTTATTACTTTAATGCAATGCAGAAGGAATGTTTGTCAGAGATGCTGTCTCTTGGAGAAGATGTTAAATGGAGATGTAATATTAGGAGCTTGCAAAAAAGTCTACAGCACTTTTCAAAGATAATCAGGGATGTTTTTATAGTGTGCTGGTTAATATTTATCCCTCAACCAACACCATCAGAGCAGTTTGCTTGAAGATTGATCTTTCTGGCATTGGTAATAATTTGCTAAAATAAGCCATCATGCTAGCCAACACAGCAAACGTGCTTTAAAGAAACTCATTGCTGAATGTTTTAGGATGTCCTGGGAACATGGACAGTGACTCTCAAATGTCAGTTTGTGCATCTTTCCTGTTTGTTATAATATTGCCTCAGAGTGAGAGCACTGTTACGTTATGCTTTGTTGACTGCATGTGCATCCTCTTTTTGATTCTTGAAAAGTTTTTGGAGATACAGATTTGTGCTCAAATATTAGTTTTGACATAAAACATTTTGTGTAGTGAACAGAAAAACTCTAAACATTTTGAATTCAATTTGGTTTGAATCCTTGATTTAGTTTAATTGAGGACTATAATCTTCATGAAGAGGCATTTCTGTTTATCTTTAATTTAAAACTCATGGAATAGCAGCTTTTGACAAGTAATATAAAATGTTTATAATGCTTACATACTGAGTTTAAAAATATTGCATTAATTGATTTGCTAACCTAAGGGCATGTTACATAGTGTGATGTTAGTGTTTCGTAAATTACTATGTTGGATGGATCCTCAAGATGATTCATGGGATAGCTGCTACAACAGTATATTCTGTGCCTTTTGTGTGTATTGCTTTGCTCTCTGTGGTTGTGGCATAGTGACAGAGATGGATGCTTTGCTTCAAATGCTGATTAATTCAGGCTTATCAATGTGCCAGACAAATAGTGCACATAAAATTCATTTGAAAATGTCACACAGTGAAATTGCAAAGTCCTTTCCTTGATGTGCCCTTTTAAGGATATCCTTTGTGGAATAAATAAAAGCGAACAGTCGAGTTTGTGGGCGGCACAGTGGCACAGTGGTTAGCACTGCTGCCTCACAGCGCCAGAGACCCGGGTTCAATTCCTGCCTCAGGCGACTGACTGTGTGGAGTTTGCACATTCTCCCCGTGTCTGCGTGGGTTTCCTCCAGGTGCCCCGGTTTCCTCCCACAGTCCAAAGATGTGCAGGTCAGGTGAATTGGCCATGCTAAATTGCCCGTAGTGTTAGGTAAAAAGGGGTACATGTAGGGGTATGGGTGGGTTGCACTTCGGCGGGTCGGTGTGGACTTGTTGGGCCAAAGGGCCTGTTTCCACACTGTAAGTAATCTAATCTTCAAGCTCTTTAATATTCAGCAGCTATGACTTTGTGGGAGTTTTAGTAAAATTCAGCAGTTGGTGTGTGACATGTTTGGTTATTCCTATTGAACTGTGAAAGTGGCCAGTAGTACCGTAAACATAGATATTGTTCTTTCATGTCTGGATTGTGAATGGACAATAGTTTGAGCTGGTTTGAAATAATGGTGGTGATTGTAATAGAGGCAATTTCAGATATTTGTACAGGAGTTTAAGTGCAGTTGTTTTGGACCAATGTGTTTAAATAATGTTGATCACAAATTTCCATCGTGAGGGCAAAACGCAAAGCTTGGCAGAAAATTTGGCTTATAAATAATTACATTAATTTAATGTGGGCATTTTTTTTTGCAAGGTACAATTAGAGCTAAAGAGGCAAATTAGCAAGCAATGAACTTTTCACATGCAAGACTGCCTTTTTTTCACTTTTTGAATCATGTAAGGCAAGTTTTCAGCTGAAGAGTGCAGGACAGTTGAGAACCACTACGTTAGTCATATAAAATATTGCAGAGAGGACATGAAAAATAACCTGGGACCAATGAACCATGGTCACAGTTGCCTTAAAAAAAAGATTTGGGGTTTTGACCAGGGATATATTGACTTGGTGAACAGCTTGGAAGCTTGACTTAAGATATTTGTAAAGGTGTTTATGGAACAATAAGAATAAGGGAGATATGTTGAAGATGAGTTCGTTGAAGAAGTTATGACATTTTTGAATGGTAAAAGGAAGGTTCTAGTGAGAAAGAGATCTTTCACAAAACCTTGGTTATGTTGCATTTGGAGTAAAAGGTATATGTTTGGACATCCCATTGTAGAAAATTATGAAAAATATGTAAGAGCTTCAGAACACCAAAAAGCATTACAGAGCTTCAAGATGGTAGTTCACCACGACCACCTCAAGGGCAATTAGGCACAGGACATAAATGGCGGCCCATCCCGGGAAGGCCACATTCCTTGAACAAATAAAATTTTTAAAAATGCCTGTGGATTTGTCTTATTTTTTGTGCACAGGATATATCCGGGAAATTTCCCAGATTTTAGGGAAAATGCCACTACTGGAACAGCTTGGCTAGGTGTGCAGCTAGTTCTGGAGCACATGTCTTCAGTACTGTTGCCAGGGTGTTAGCAATTTCTTGATTTTACATAGAGTGAATCAAGTTGTTTGAAGACTAGCATCTCTGATGGGAACTTGAGGAGACCAGTTTGATCATCCACTTAACACTTCCATTCACCACCTGTTTGTTGTTTAATTGTTGCCAAACATGACGAAATGTGACATAGTCGCAGAACTTTGATCTGATTTGTTGATTGTGGAATTGCTTAATCCTGTCTATCTCATACTGCTTGCATTATTTGGCATGCAAGTGCCCCTAAGTTATAGCTTTACCAGGTTAGCACTTCATTTTAAGTCTGCCTGATGTAGCTACTGGCATGCTCTCCTGCACTCTTCACTGTGCTCTCCTGCACTTTAAAGAATTTCATGTGTGCGCCTGAGGCTACTTTAGCTTGAACCATAATAAACTAATAAAATCCTGAATCATATTTTCACCTAAGCTACATCTTTTTCACCTTAGCCTAGGTGAAAAAGATATAGCTATGTATTTTTCCCCTGCCGAAGCTGTTAACAATTAACCACAATAAACAAAGTTCATTCCTCAAATAAGTGCAAAGAATACTGCAGGTACTCAGCAGGTGTGATCCCTCTAAAGTCACTGGAGTCTGGGAAAGTCCCAGATGATTGGAAAATCACTGATGTAACCCCCTTGTTCAAGAAAGAACCAAGACACAAGATGGAAAATTATAGGCTGATTAGCCTAACCTCGGTTGTTGGTAAAATTCTAGAATCCATCGTTAAGGATGACATTTCTAAATTCTTGGAAGTGCAGGGTTGGATTACAACAAGTCAGCATGGATTTAGTAAGGGGGGGTCGTGCCTGACAAACCTGTTAGATTGCTTTGAAGAGGTAACAACTAAGTTAGACCAGGGAAACCCAATGGATGTTATCTACCTAGACTTCCAAAAGGCCTTTAATAAGGTGCCTCATGGGAGGCTGCTCAGTAAGGTGAGGGCACATGGTGTTCAAGGTGAGCTACTGATGTGGATTGAGGATTGGCTGTTTGACAGAAGGCAGAAAGTTGAGATAAAAGGTTCTTTTTTGGAATGGCAGCTGGTGACAAATGGTGTCCCGCAGAGTTCAGTGTTTGGGCCGCAGCTGTTCACTTTATATATTAATGATCGGAATGAGGGGACTGAGGGCATTCTGGCGAAGTTTGCCGGTGATACGAAGTTAGGTGGACAGGCAGGTAGTTCAGAGGAGATGGGGAGGCTACAGAAAGATTTAGATAGTTTGGGACAGTGGTCCAGGAAATGGCTGATGAATGTGAGCATATGTGAGGTCTTGCTCTTTGGGAAAAAGAATACAGGCATGGACTATTTTGTTGAGAAAATTCATAAAGCCGAAGTACAAAGGGATCTGGGAATACTAGTTCAGGATTCTCTCAAGGTTGATTTGAAAGCAAATAGAATGTTGTTATTTTTCTCAAGAGGGTTGGAATGTAAAAACAGCGATGGGCTTCTGAGACTTTATAAAGCTGTAGTTGGGCCCCATTTGGAATACTGTGTCCAATTTTGGGCTCCACGCCTCAGGAAGGACATACTGGCACTGGAGCATGTCCAGCAGATTCACACGGATGATCCCTGGGATGGTAGGTCTAATGTATGATGAACAGCTGAGGATCCTGGGATTGTATTCATTCGAGTTTAGAAGTTTGAGGGGAGATCTAATAGAAACTTACAAGATAATGCTTGGCTTAGAAAGGGTGGATGCTGGGAAGTTGTTTCCTTTAGGTGTTGAGACTAGGACCCGCAATATTTACGACGTTGTCTCACCAGTACATTATATCCTTTTATGATCAATTCTTCTCAAAATAAAAGGTAGCTAGCCTCCTTAATTACTTTGTGACTGCATATTAACTTAGAGTCATTTATTTGAACACCTAGAACCCTCTGCACTTTGGAATTCACTGATCATTTTCATTGTTTAGATGATTTGCATTTTAAAACATTTCTTCCTGCAAAGTGAATAATTTCACATTTCTCCACATTAGACTTCATCTGATTGATTTTTGTCCATGCAATTAGCTTGTCTACATACATGTTCTGTCAACTTCACAATATGCTTTCTTAATTATCCTTGTATTATCTGAAAATTTAGCCGTCATCCCTTCACTGCCCTTATCTTAATCATTGATAGAAATGGCGAAGATCCCTGCAAGACTTTACTCAATATATCCTGCCTATCAAAAAGGCACATTTATGCAAACTCTGTTTTCTGTCCACTATGTTTTCTGTCACCTGGCCGATCTTCTATCCATGCTAGTATGTTATATTCTACACCATTTGCTTCTATTTTGCTCAGTACTTGCTGTGTGCTGCCTTCTGGGAATCAAACTACAGTAAATTAACGGGCCCTCTTTTATCCACAGTGTATGTTACTTGTTCAAAGACTCCAGTAAATTGTTTAAAATATGATTTGTTTTTCATAAAACGGTGCTGACTTTGCAGTTAGCTTAGTTATTTGAGTGCCCAGCTATAAGCTGCTTTATGATAAATTCTAATGCCTTCTCTATGACAGGCGTCAAGCTAACCGGCCAATAGTTTCCTGCTTTTTGTCTTTGATAAATCTTTCAAGAACGTAGCACATTTCAGAAAATAAGCACCAATGTATCTACTATGTCTTAACTTACCTTTAAAGACCCTGGTATAAAGCCCAACAGAACTCTGAGACCCCTCAGCCCGCAACTTGATCAGTTTGCACTACTACCCTGTTTCTTGTGACCTTTGTGGCAAATGCAGAAGCAAATCTTTGTTCATTTCTTTATTTATCTCTATTAGATCCCATTCTTTCTGTGTAGAGGGCCAGTGTTCCGCTTGTTTATTTTTTTTCCGTTTTTACAAAACTGTAAGAACTCTCTGCAATTTCTTCTTCCTTATGAACCCTTTATTCAACCTCTGCCATTCTTTCTGTTCTGACCACTCATCTGATCTGCCATGCATCTTTGTGCAGTTCTATGTCTTTTCCTTAAGTTTGACGCTTTACTTAATTCTTTACCATTTGTTCAGAATATAAGTGCAATTATCAAGGAGCAATATGCTCAAGGATACTGAAACACAATCCTGGGTGACCTGCAGTTGTATTGACATCATTTGTTTCTTGTCATAAATTCTGTACCCTCTCTTTGCACAGTTACTGTCTCACACCGAACCCGATCATTTGTAACTTATTCTATCCCACATTGAATTCCTACGCTATCGAATTTGCTCCCTGTCAATGTTTTTGAATCCGTCCTTCACTCTTTAAAACCCACCTATTTGACTCCAAATCTGTTCAGCCCTCCTAATAATTAAGTTAATATGGGAATAAAATAATCAAGTTCAACCTCTTGAACCTGTTCTATCATTCAAATATGTCGTGGCTGATATGTACCTCAACTTAACTTATGCATGTTTTTGTAGTCCTCTAGTTTGCAATACTTGGTAAAAATGTCAGTCTCGATTTACAAAACTGTTGTTGACGTGGCTGCAGTTATGTAAAGACAGGATATTGGGTAACAGGTTTCCATTACCCTTTGTGTGAATAAGTGGTTCCTGATTTCAGTTATAACTAGCTTTGCTGTAACTTTAAGATTATATAGTACTTTGATGTTCTGGATCTCCCCCACCTGAGTAAATAGATTATTGAGGCTACCTTATTGAAATCAGCCTTCATTTTGTTCTTCATCAATATGTGAAACATATTGAGCAACTTCCCAACATTAAAGAAGCCATATAATACAACCAGCTATTGTCAATTGTGCAACATATTTGTGTGCCTATTCAAGGTTGTGTGTTCATTTATTTCCTTTAAATACAGCAAAACTCTTACATTGTGCTTCTGCTCTTGCTTTTTGATACTGTGTTACACCAGTCACAATGGGACATGTCACCTCCTACAATTACACAGTTTAGTGTGAAATGGCAAGAGCAGAACTCTGCCCATGTTCAGATAACCTTACACAGAGCATGAATTGATATTGTCTAGTTTTCTGAGCATTGAAAAAGAAGCTGAAAAAGATACCTCCACTGATGGCAGTATTTTTTGTTTAAACAAAATTAAGTGATGGAAAATCAGCTTATATTAACCTTATAATCATTTTATAATCTCTGTCCAAGTTTTTAGGATAATGGTTTTAGATGGTAGATGGTGGTGATTGTGCTTTTCCCATTTACACCTCATCCTGACCTATCTTTACTTTCTTTAATCGTTGCCTTGCCATCTCCATTTGGCTTGGCACCATAATTTTATTTCGTCACTTAACTCTACTTCTCTTTCTGCCTATGCTGCCTGAACTGACAAGTATTTTCCTTTTTCTGTTTTTTTTAATTTTGTATTTCCAGCATTTGCAGTATTTTGCAATTTTTTTATATTGCATCAGTATCAATTTCATATCATCTGTTGTTGAGATCTGTAAATATGCAGTTTAGTAAATAGTTGCCTGCAGTAATTCTGTCACCTTTTGTTTTGCAAGTATTTGTGAGTTATGTTTTGGGATTTGAATGCATTTTATTGACGATTCCAATCTTCTGAAAAAAATAAACAAATGAACAGATTTCATTCAAGAAGACTGTGGGGTATAGGTTGTGCAGAGGAATGTTTTCTCCTGTTGTAATGTGAGGAAGAAAAAACTTTTGATCCTGATATTATGAAGGTATTTATACATAATAGGTGTATTTATATAGGTGCATTTATGCATAGTATTTAAGTTATTGCTTCTCAAAGTATTTTCTTTCTGTTTTGATTTTGTATTTTGCAGTTAGTACTATTACTTGATTAGATGTTAAAGTAATTAATTCACAACAAACTACCCAAAAATTACATTTGAAAAGAATGCTAAAATATTTCTGGGTGTTATGCTGTTTGAAGTTTATTGAAATACACATTACATGCATTTGTTTTGTCTGAGACTTGCAGCATGTGCAAAAAGTTGGAACAGCATGGAAAGAGGTACCATTCTGCTACACAATCCCAGCCTGTGTACAGTAAATTGTTTTTAATCCTATTCTCAAATAAAATTCACTTCAAATACTTTGTTTTCTTGTTGCAGGGAATGTTTATGGAAGTTTTTCTTTCCAGCTGACTATCAGACATTGAAGGTCACGGAATTAGCAAAGCCCAGAAAGCCAAGGCAAATTCTTGCATTTGAACTACGCATGAATATCATTGCAGATGCCACCATAGATTTACTTTTCACAAAGAATCGGGTAAGTGCAATCAACTTAATTGCACATCACCAACAATAACTTTATAGGTTATGTCATATGTCAGAACTAAGACAGGCAGCTAATTAGAAAGCATAGCAGGTAGTAAAGTCTGTAGGATTTCTAACACCTGTTATGTCACCAGTTTATTGAGGACAGATGGCTTGATGGTCAGGGAGTCCAAAGTGTTGGGGTAAATTGGATGTTATTGCTGGATCGTTGTAAAATAGTGAGGCATTAATGTAGAGCGATATGACATGACAGCTTGTTTGATAACCTAAGAATTAAAAGCCTATAAAGGTTACAGTCATCAAGAGATGTTGGGTATGAAGACTGACTAAATCGTAAAAGGGGACTAAAACTTGTACACATACAATTGGAACACAGAAATTTCACAATTTAAAAGCCATGCATTTCCTTTTGCAAATAGTTTTTGACAATCTGAACTTTGTCTTGAATTAGCAGTCATAGTGATGTTCACCATGGAAACCATCCATGCAGACCAGACATTCCATCTCAATCGAGTCCCACCTGCCAGCACCTGGCCCATATCCCTCCAAACCCTTCCTATTCATATACCCATCCAAAAGCCTCTTAAATATTGCAATTGTACCAGCCTTCAGCACTTCCTCTGGCAGCTCGTTCCATACACATACCACCCTTGTGAAAAAGTTGCAATGTAGGTCTCTTTCATATCTTTCCACTCTCACCCTAAACCTAGGCCGTCTAGTTCTGGACTTCCTGACCCCAGGGAAAATACTTTGCCTATTTACCCTATCCATGCCCTTGTGTTTCTATCTGAATTTGTGTATGTGAATTTGAATACGGACAAATGTTTGTACAAAGAACTTAAAAAGCAACAAAACATTAATGTGGTTGGCAGTATCTGTGAAGAGAAATATTAATACTTGGGGGTAATTATTATGCAGAAGAATTAACACTGAAATATGGCATTTTTGTATCCTTTACAGGTATTTTCATCTTGAATTGGCGTGTTTATAGAATTTCTTTTGTTTTGATTCACAAGTTATGTGACTGTGTAATTAACTTGATTTCCAGTGTCTACAAAACATTACTTTTAATTTTATTTTCCCAGAGGTAGTGCTGAAAGTACTCAGGTCTGGCAGTGTTTTTGAAGAGAGAAAAACTTTGCATTTCAAGTCCAATATTTAATCCTCAACTCAAGGGGAGGAGTCATACTTGACTCAAAATTTCACTCTTGTTTCTCTGTGCACAAATGTTGCCAAACCTGTTGAATATTCTAATTCTTTCTGTTTAGAATTCAGATTTCCAGGATCGGCTGTTAATATAGAATTTTGATACTTTAATGCATTCCCCCTGGCTTTTGTTGCTGGCTGGTGGGCATCCTCCTCATTAAACACTGGCAGGCCTATTGTTTTCTTTGTGTTCTAAAGCCCTGATTTGATATGCTTTTGTAAGACCTTTATCACTCCATTTCTTGTTAATTAGCAATTTATATGCAATAGGAAGCCAAGATTATGTAGCTTAATTTATACGATGGAAAGTACTTTACCGTCCTTCTGATTGCTCCAGAGAAACATTCTGCTCAAGGCACATACTCCAATTGCAGCCTCAAATGGAGGGATAAAACAAATTTTTATGAAAAGAAGTCAGCAGAATGAAGGCAAAAGAAAGACACTGGAAGTCTGAAGTAAAATCTGAAAATGCTGGATAGATGTAGCAGCTCTGACAGCATCTATAGATGGAGAAACAAACCTAACAATACCTATTGTGAAAAGGTCACAGCCCTGACGCAGTATGCTATTGCTTTCTTCACAAAAATGACCAGCTGAGCAAAAATAAGCAATGTTGAATTGAAAGGTGCTTTAAAATTTTGGATATTTGAAGTTGTGTTACATAACTTTGAACCTTGGATACGTTAATATAGAAACATCTGTTCTCTAAATTTTGCTGAAGGAAGGCATCTCATAGTGCAAGCTTTCAATTAGATTTATTTCTGCGTGCGTTGTTTTTAAAATTTTTATTCATGTATTTGGAAAGTGCCAATTGGTAACAGTGCAACAGGATAGTTGGAACAATAGACTGAGAAATAAGCAGTGATAAAAGCTGTGGATGCTATAACTCTGAAATAAAACCATGCTGGAGAAACTCATAGGTATTGCAGCATTGATGGAGAGAGAAACAGTTAATCTTTTTGAGTCCAATATGGCTCTTCAAACTGGAAGGATTGACAGGTTTGAGTGGTGAATTTAATATCAGAATAGTCACAGAAGAAAAATTGGATTGAAAAGGGAGTGAAATAGATAAAAATGAAGATGGCCAGTTTAAATTTAATGTCAATTCAAAAAAGCTTGAATAACAGTTCATGGCCTGAAGGAATTAGACTTCATACTTGAATTATTTATCTATTAATATGCCAACCATTGCCAATTTATCCAGGTAGCACAACCGTGTACTCGTATTTGTTGCAGTAGAAACTCCTTCCTCACTTCCTTGTGTCTCTCTCCCTACCCCTATGCATGGTATTCTGTGGCACCTGCTGTTTGGTTGACGTGTACTTGCAGATCACAGTTTAATATTATGGAGCATATGTAGCCTGGAAACAGAGCCTTTTTGTCTGATGGTCTCCGAATGCATTCACATTGTCACAAGATTCTTCCTCCTCATGTATACCTCATGTATACCTGCTCTTTAAACTTACCAGCACTAACTGCTTCGAAAACTCTTCTTGATAAGTTTCGCGTGTGGGTGGAGGTGTGTGCGTGTGAGGGATAGAGAGACCCTTTTTTGATATATTGGGGATCTAGTTTTTATGCTTTCTTCTCATAAAAACAGTCCCTTTGCTGGTTGGCATAGATAAGGTGTGCAAACACCAAAATGCACTAATCTTGTTTACTTGCACTTGATCCATAGCTTACCATGCTCTAGTATTTTAAGTTAAAAATCACACGTCACCCGGTTATTGTCCAACAGGTTTATTTGGAAGCACTAGCTTTCGGAGCGCTGCTCCTTCATCATGTGATTGTGGAAAATAAGATTGTAAAACACAGAATTTATAGCAAAAGTATACAGTGTGATGTAACTGAAATTATATATTGAAAAAGACCCGGATTGTTTAAGTCTCTTATCTTTTAAAATGACCATGTTGGTTTCAGTTCTTTCATATGTAAATCGCAAAACTTTTTTAAAGTTACATTCTCAAGTGCACTTTAGCAATTGGATTAATGTCGGCCTAGGTAAGGTATTAAAGGTGTTTGCTTTGCACTCCCTGCAATGGTTGGGGAAGGTGCAAGGAGGGGAGAGTGGATTGGTGGGAGGTGTGGACCTGCCAAGGGAGTCGTGGAGGGAGTAGTCATTCTGAAAGATAGAAAGGGGTGGGGAGGGAAATGTATCTGTAGTGGTGGGGTTTATTTGTAGGTGGCAGACATGGAAGAGGATGATGCAGTGTATCTGGAGGTTGGTGGTGTGGAAGGTAGGGACCAGGGGTGTTCTGTGCTTATTGCGGTTGGAGGGGTGGGGTCAAGGATGTAGGTACGGGAAGTGGTGGAAATATGCTGGAGGGCATCGTCAACCATATGGAAGGGGAAATTTCGGCCTTTGAAGAAGGAGGCCATCTGGGATGTTCTGTGGTGGAATTGGTCCTCCTGGGAGCAGATGTGGGTGGAGGTGGAGGAATTGGGGAAAAGGGACAACGTTTTTACAGGAAGCAGTGTGGGAAGAGGTGTAGTCCAGGTGGCTGTGGGAGTCGGTGGGTTTGTAGTAGATGTCTATGTTGAGTTGGTTGCCAGAAATGGAGATGGAGATGGAGATGGAGAGGGAGAGGTCCAGGAAAGGGAGGGAGGTGTCTTAGATGGTCCAGGTGAACTTGAGGTCGGGGTGGAAGCTGTTGGTAAAGTTGATGAACAATTCAAGCTCCTCGTGGGAGCACGAGGTGGTGCCAGTACAGTCATTGATGTAGCAGAGGCAAAGATGGGGAATTGTGCCGGTGTAGCTGTGGAAGAATGACTGTTCCATGTAACTGACGAAGAGTCAGGCATAGCTGGGGCCCATGTGCATGCCCGTAGCTTCCCCTTTCATCTGGAAGAAGTGGGAGTGTTGGAAGGAGAAGTTGTTGACGGTGAGGACCAGTTGGATCCATCAAATGGGTGTGTCAGTGGAGGGGTACTGGTTGGGTTGGCATGAGAGAAAGAAACGGAGGGCTTGGAGGCCTTTGTTATGGCGGATAGATGTGTATAGGGACTGGATGTCCATGGTGAAGATAAGGTGTTGGGTGTCGGGGAAACGAAAATCATGGAGGAGGTGGAGGTGTGGGTGGTGTCCCGAACGTAGGTGGGCAGCTCTTGGACTAAGGGGGACAGGACGGTGTCAAGGTATGCAGATATAAGTTCAGTGGAGCAGGAGTAGGCTGAGACAATGGGTCAACTGGAGCAGTCACATTTGTGGATTTTTGGGTAGGAGGTAGAATCGGGCAGTACGGAGTTTCTGGACTATGAGGTTGGAGGCTGTGGTGGGAGATCCCCTGAGGTGATGAGGTGATGAGATTGTGGGAAACTGGTCAGTGACAATGACCCAATCACAACCCAGTGCACTTCTTGTGGAGGGAATGAACTTTGAACATGAGAGGATATTTTTAAAATGTGCTTGACTCAAAATTTAATTGCCGTCACCAGCTGCTTGCATCTACACTTGAGGGAAAACATAGTATGCTTGTTTTAGCAGTCACTGTGTGGTAACCACTCCTTGACTGGTGTGGTCACAGCAATTTAATTTTACTTCCTTTTTTTATGATCAAGAATTGTTCAGGGGGTTTAAAAGTATGGTGTTTTAGAAGCCTGTCCTGATCGAAATAGTGTCTTTGTTGAGTTACCGTGTCAACAGGCAATGTTTCAAGATTTGCAGTTTAGTCCAAGTGAGGCAACGTGGACTTCAGCAAAACTTGAACAAGGTTCCGCATGCTAGACTGGTTAGTAGGGTGAGATCCCATGGGATTCGGTGCAGCTAGCCAATTGGATTCAAGATTGGCTTGAAGGTAGGAGACAAAGGGTAGTGGGAGGCGTTTGCTTTTCAAACTTGAGGCCTGTGACCAACAGCATGCCACGAGGATTGATGCTGGGTCAACTATTTTTTGTCATTTATATAAATGCTTTAGATGTGAATATTGGAGGTATGGTTAGTATGGCAGATGACACCAAAATTGGTGACGTAGTGGATGATGAAGAAGATTATCTGACTATAACGGAAGTTTGATCGAACAGGTCAATGGACCCGAGGAGTGGCAGATGGAGTTTTGATTAGATAAATGGGAGGTGTTGCATTTTGGTAAGGCAAACCAGTGCAGGACTTGTAGCATTAATGGTAGGGCCCTGGGAAGTGTTACTGAGCAAAGAGACCGAGAGGGCATCATTCCTTGAAAGTTGAGTTGCAGATAGATGGGATACTGAAGAAGGCGTTTGTTCTCATTAGTCAGAACATTGAGTACAGGACAGAACACTCAGAGGACAGAAGTCTTCTAATAGCTTATTCCCATAGCACAACACGGCACGGTGGCACAGTGGTTAGCACTGCTGCCTCACAGCGCCGGAGATCCGGGTTCAATTCCCGCCTCAGGCGACTGACTGTGTGGAGTTTGCACGTTCTCCCTGTGTCTGCGTGGGTTTCCTCCGGGTGCTCCGGTTTCCTCCCACACTCCAAAGATGTGCAGGTCAGGTGAATTGGCCATGCTAAATTGCCCGTAGTGTTAGGTAAGGGGTAGATGTAGATGTAGATGTACATGTAGGGGTATGGGTGGGTTACGCTTCGGCGGGGCGGTGTGGACTTGTTGGGCTGAAGGGCCTGTTTCCACACTGTAAGTAATCTAATCTAATCTAATCTAATCTAAACACTGTCCCAACTAATGAGATCAATGTTGAGCTACTGGGCAATCCTTCTGCATTAGAAGCCTCTTCTTAGTGAGTGCAAATGCTGAAGTGAAACTCATCATCACCTCCAGTGTGCTAATGCAGCTTTTGGTTTTTTGAGGAGCAGTATTTGATATCAGATATCTGAAACATGGCACCAATGTATGGCTCACAGGATTAACAGTGTTACCAGCCCTCTTGGGTATGTCAAAGAAATGGGCAGCATGCAACAAACACTGCTAATGTTTTGAATAATATCAACAGCTACACCTCCTCAAAATCCTGCAAATCCACTAGCAGGACAGGTACTCCAATACCATTTTCTCCGCTTAGACCATCATTCACAGTGTCGAATGTTGGTAAGCATAGCATAATTGGCTAAATTGGAAGAGACGCCTCATCTGCATTTCTAACTCAAGATTCCCAAAATACGCTCTGAACTCTGATCTTTATCATGGAAAATGGTTATCAGGAGGTCAGAGGAAATACTTTGAGAATGTACTTGAAGCCTTCCTGCAAAGAACTGCAATATTTTCACTAACTTCTGGGAATCTATTGCCCAAGATTTCCCAGATGAAAAGAACATCTATGAAGTGATAATCATTTTGAGTGTTTTTGACAGGCTCAAATAGAGTCCAAACACAAACGTGAAAACCTGAGCATTCTACCCATTGATTTTAACTGATGACAGGGTTTGACAAACCAGTATTGAACTACTTAGTTAGCTCAGGCACCACACTGCTGGAGTGAAGGAAAGATACCATCAATATCCAGGGATTGCCTAAGATCTCAGCATTGAGGTGGTTAGGCTGTGATAAATAGGAAACATACATCCTTGTGGTGAATTTAATGTCTATTTAATTGGCAAATGCTGCAATTTCAGGAAAACATACACACAAGTTAAAGGCAAGGTGCTGTTTTTCATGAAACTAAATATTAGACATTGCAAATTGACTAACATATTTCAACAATTCACAATTAAATGGGTATCATTACTTTGCACAAATTGCTGGTTGATTTGTATGTTAATTAGAGCCTTCACTATTAGGATGTCTTTAAAATCTGAATCCTTGTATAGAGGGTTCTTTGAAACCTCTGCAGTATTTTGTAGCTGAGCTATGCTGATCTTTGTCAGAATGAAAGTAAGGCATGCAGATATTTTAAACAACTTGTGAAGATATATTGTAACATGTCTCTGAATCAGGAAGTACTTGAACCCAGGTCTTCTGGCCCAGAGGTAGGGGGAAATGCCAATGTACCACAAGAGCTACTGTAAGGGATGTATCATTACATTATGATGCTATTTTTGGGACGACTGGAATTAGTTCAGGTTTCTGATTCTGATCATTAATTCACCAATCTCTGTCAAGACTCTCTCATATAGATATCAGTCACTTCAGCAAGGTATCCAGTAAGATTAAACACTTTGAAAAGGGATGTGGAACCGTGGTTTGTGATACAATTTTACACTGTTCTCCCTGTTTATAGGATAAACTGAGCAAAGCACAAAACAAATCTTGCAGGGTAGGTGGGGTGATTGCTTTTTGACTCGTAGATGTAAACTTTTCTATAATCTAATATAACATTGATTCTGGATGTGAATACAGTATCAGATTTAAAATTTATATTGTTCAATATGTTTATTTCAGGAGACCAATGCGATACATGTAAATGTTGGAGCAGGTTCATATTTGGAAGTTAATGTTCCTATGACTGTAAGCGAAAATGGTGAGCATTGTTCATATTTTGAAACATTCCTTTTTATTCTGAAAGACTGTGTTGAGAAAGTGTCCATTTAGATTGCAAAAATTAATTTTAAGTATTGTAGTTGGAAATCATTTCAAAACAGATCTAGGAAGAAGATATGAATAATTACTTCATCCCTTTGTACTGTTTACACTACTGATTCCGTTGTGTGAATTTTTGATTCAATAGGCTTTTCACCAACTATTAAAGGTCAGCTTCTCCATGTGGATGCAACTAGTAGCATGCTGTATCGAACTCTTTTGGAGGCAGAAATGTTGGCTGTGAGTTTTTGTTTGATATTGTTTTGGAGTTAAAAACTCAGTTTAGAGGTACTATAGTAAAATTAGTTGAACATTTATAATGGATAAATAGATTCTATTTTCTTACATATCTGAATGTCATAGTTAAAGTTTGAATTTATAGTTTTCTTGTTTCAATATGTCTTTCGCTTTTTCTGTTTGCTAGCTATATAATTGATGTAAATTCATATTGTTCCATTGTACTGATAAGACGTTAAACAGCAGTGTTATATTCTAATAAGCCAGAATTTGTTTGGTTGTATGGATTACGTTGCTAATCAATGAATTATACAGAATCTAAGAATGCAAAGCAATTGATGCGTCTGATTCTTGTTGAGTTTCCTGTCTCTGCTGGGTTTGGTAGTAGGAATCTGCAGTCATCAACATCTGGCAGTGATCCTTGCCACTTAGAACAGTACAGCACAGTAAAGCCCCCTCAGCCCTTAATGTTGTGCTGACACTCCCTTCATTTTACAATCATCCATATGCCTATCCAAGAGTCGCTTAAATGTCCCTAATGTATCTGACTCTACCACCACTGGCAGTGCATTCCCCACACCCACCACTCTCTGCATGCAGAACCTGACATCTCCTCTAAACCTTCCTCCAATCACCTTTAAAATGATGCCCCCTCATGGTAGTAATTTCTGCCCTGGGGGAATAAAGTCTCTGATTATTCACTCTATGTAGATCATCCTTCAAAAATAAGAGCAGAACATTTCTTACCAAGTATGCATGTGTCTATGAAGGGATAAAGCAGAAAAGTAAGTATGAATTAGCAACATTGTCACTCAATCCCTTAAACTTGTCCTGCCACTTAATAAGATCATGGTTATTAGATTACTCCACATTCTTGCAAATCCCCAAACTTTTCTCCTTGCTTATGAAGAAGCTGTTTACGTCTGTCTTAAAAATATTGAACATCTCTTCTTCCACCATCTTTTGAGGAGAAGAGTTCCAAAGTCTCATGACCCTTTGAGAATATTAATGTCTTCTCATCTTTATCTTAAATGGCAACACCTTATTTTTAAACAGTGATCACTTCTGCCACAAGAAATGCCTAATTTTGCAGTGAAGACCACTTAGATACTAGGTGTTTCAGTCAAGTTGCCTTTTACTATTCTAAACTTCAGTTCCTATCCAAGTTTTCCCTGTAAGACAATCTGCCCAAATATTCATCAGTAAATGAAAACAGAAATTGCTATTGAAAATTAGCAGGTCTGGCAGCAACTCTGGAACAAAAGCAGAGTTAATGTTTCACGTCCACTGACTGTCAGACTTGAGTTCCTCCAGCAATTTTTGTTTTGGTTTCAGATATCCAGCGACTGCAGTTCTTTGTTTTACATTTATTTAGTAAACCATCCTTGAACTGCTAGAAATGCATTTAAATTCTTTAAACAAAGTTAACAATACTGTACAAGGTAGATCTGATCTCACTAATGCCATCTAAAATGGAAGAATAACCGTCTTCCTTGGTTCTTTAAGTTCCCTTTGCAGTAACTGATAACATTCTGTGAATTTTCCTAGTTATCTGCTGTACCTGTAGATTAATCTTTCCAAATTCACGCACGAGACACCCAGCTACCATTTGCAACTTGTCACATTGAGATGATATGCTTCTTTTTTATCCTTCCTATCAAAATTGACATTTTACATTTTCCCACATTTGCCAGACCTTTGCTCACTCATTTTATCCATATATTTCTTTGTAGCCTCCTTGCGTCCCCTATGTTTGTATCGTTGGCAAGTTTAGCAATCATGCCTTCAGTCCTTTTATCCAAGTTATTTCCATATAATTGAGTCCTCTGCATTGATCCTTTTAGCACATCACTCATAGAGTCAAACAGAACGCAAACAGGCTCTTTGGCTCAACTCGTCCATGCCAACCAGATTTCATAAATTTTACTAGTCCCATTTGCTAGTGTTTGGCCCATATCCCTCTAATTTTTTCCAATCCATGTACTTGTTGAAATGTCTTTTAAATGTAGTAGTTGTACCCACCTCCACCACTTCCTCTGGTAGCTCACATTTATTACACATTGCCAACCAGAAACTGATCTATTTATGTTTTCTGTGGTTTTCCCAAAAACAGGTCCTTGGTTCAGTCTTTTTCATGTCTCACTGTTCAATTGTCAGTCTTTTTGTTTCCAAGAACTTTTCTCAAGCTCTTCTAAGATTGTTATTTACTTTTCTTCATTTTCATCTTTTTCTTTAACATCTTCTCTCCATAACATCTCTTACCATTTGTTATCTCTTGAGATGTGACCTCCCAGTCTCTCTGCCTTCTTCTAATTGTGTTCTACAAATTTGTTATGTCTTTGTTGACAGCTTAATCTAGATATTATAAAATAGGATATCAGCGATTCTTGAAATTTGTTTAAAAAAGACGGAATGTTGGAAAGAAACTGCTTTGGTTCCGAAGAAGAATTTTCCCCAAAATGTGAGCTTAGCCGTTCTTTGATATTGATTGATCTGAGTTCCCAGCATTTTCTGTAACAGTTTTCATTAAACTCTTCATTTAAATCTAAACAAAACGTTTATTCTCTATTTGCTCTTCATTCATCATTCCATAACGAAGAATAAAATGCCTAGTTGTCAGGATTTTATTGCTTTGAGTTTTGATTAAATTGGTAAGGCCATTTAGTGGGTGGCAAGGAATATTGCTTCACTCAATCCTCTGAAAATATTATCTGCCTTTTGCTTTAGAGGCATAATGTTATGACCTCAATGTTTCATTGAGATCGGATGTTAAATTTATCAATTAGAAATACAGAATAGGGAGAAGCCATAAGCTATAGATTTGGTTATGCAGTGCCTGTTATTCATGCACTAACTGGCTGATTGAGTCCCAGATCTGGAAATTAAGAGGCATATTTCCTTTCCTACTGATGCAGAAAGGTATAGCAGCTGAGAAAGGTATTAACAGCATTGATGTATTTGTAAATGATAGTCCTAATACCAGGTTGAGGTATTAGTCTTGAAATTGAATTTTTTCAAAGGCGGCTGGCAAAATTTGCACTAATTTAAAACAGGCCTTTGGACTATTTTCTGCATGAAAGGTATCTGACATCTTGAGTATTTGATATTTAATTAACTGGCATGTGAAACAGGAATGCGACCTTCCTTCCTTAAACTGATCACTCTCACTTGTTCTTATCATACCTGGTTGCCACACCTCATGATTTTCTACACATGCTTAACCTATTCTTAATGGTTTAGATGATGCTGAAATTGTTCAATGCATTCATTCAAGCAATTGGAAATTATTCTAATCCATCCTGTTCATGCGCTTTAGGTGATCAAGTATATAAGGATGTCAGTAGGTGAGCCATTGGTATAATCTTTACCTATTCCAAAGAAGGTCTTCGACAAAGGGAGAAATCCTCCCCAACTTGAACATTAATATTTTAGAATTTTGTGATGGTGAAGTGGTTAGACAGTCCCATTGGGGTCAGTCATTACCTGGCATTTGGTTTGCGTTAACCTGACTTGGTGCTTATTAGATGAAGCCTGAAAGTTGTCCAGGTCATGTTCCATGTGAATGCGGATCACCTTGTTATCTGAGGAATTGCAAATAGAACTGCATATTCTATTCCAGAAATCTAGTTTGTGAAAGATTGAATTAGAATTATTTTTGCAGACTTTTATAAACATTTGTTTGCAGAGTTGTACCTTATAAGAATGCACTGACTAACCCAGTAACCATAGATTCAGTCTCCAATTTAGAGTAGCTTAAATGAACCATCAACTAACTTTTACTACTTACATACAAATAAACACAGCTAGCCTCAAGTAGTGATTTTTCTTTGTGCTTAATGTTAGCTATTGGAAAGTTTTCCTGCATTCTCAATGATTTCAATTTTGTTATGGTGCCACACTCAGTCACATGCTGCATTGATGACAAGGGCAGTCATTGACAGTTAACCTTTGGAATTCAACTCTTTTTGTCTATATTTGGGCTAATATAGTAATGAGAACTGTATCCAAATAGTTGAACTAGTAATCATCTTCACCGTAATGGCAGAAAGAGGTGTCACATCATGTATGGTGGGTACACCGTGACAAAATGTATGAGCCATTGAGCTGTATTTTAGCTTTGAGTTCAGGACACAATGACAGGCACCTATCAATGTCTCAACACCAAATCCGTGATGTACGACACAAATGTTTGACGAGTTGGCCAATTAGTGTCCGCTACAGATTTTCCATCTTAAGGATAGTAGACATGCTCCTGCAGTTGGAGATCCTCTAGCATTCAGATCAGCACCCTACTACTGTGGTCATGTTCTCGTTGCAACCATGGGGTAAAAAATAGCTGATGGAGCACTGGCCCCCACCACTCGAACAGCCCTTTCAGTCTGCAGTGTTTCAATCTCAGCTAGGGACCTGTGTGCGATTAAGATTCGGCAAATTACCTTAATTGACCCTTAATAATATATATTTGGTTACTCATCACATATAGGTGGGTAGCATGTCCCCCCAGAAATAACATATATTGAAATGGCCCAGTAGCTGGATCATGCTGGCAAACTGGCACACTAGTCAGTGGAGAGCTATTGTGGACATACCTATATTTGTACCCACCTTACCCTATTAGGAATTCAGCCCATAGCATTGCTGCAAGAAATCAGAATAGACAAAAATTTGAAAAATCAACAGAATAAGTATAATACCACAGATGCTGATCTAAAATGAAAAAAAAATCTGGGAAAACTCAAGTCTGTAGAGCTGTTACTGTAGATTCTGTCAGATAATTGAGGTAGTGAATTTTTCTGAGGTGAGAGCACATTCACACCTTTTCCTCTTCTGTACTTATAACCTTAATATTCAAACAATATTACTTTGAGCTATTATTCAGTGTAGGGGGCAGATGGTGTTGGAAAATCTGATAATTCCAGAATTAATATTTTCTATCCCGGTGCTTTCTTTGGCTCGCTTTGTAGAGTTTGATGCACTTGGGTTGACCCCTCGCACCGGGGAAGAAACTAAATTACACAGACTCTATAAGTGCCTTCTGTTGTCCACAAATAGTATTAATGAAACCAAGCCAGGTGTAATCATTCAACCATGAAGATACAATCTATAGCGTCCATAAATGATTATGTTTTTGTTTAATGTATATGTTTTTATTTCATAAGGGTTGAATGTTACACAAACTTGAGAGCATTTTGAGTTGGTGCATTTCTGTGAATTCAGTGAATCAGAGCACCATCTGCATGCTTGATTTCATATGAATGCTTTATTGATGAATGGATGCCAGTGAAAAGTCTGAAAAATTTAAATTTCTCCACTGGTCTTTTCAAACAAAGGTTTTAAGAAATGTTTAAATAATTGCCTGACGACTGCCTAAGCAATTCAAGTTTGTAAAATTTACTTGAGATTGCAGTTATACTATAGCTTATGCAAATTCTAATTAATGGGTGCAAGTTTTAAGATGTGATTAGCATCCAATCCCAAATGTGGACGAGATTTGCTCCAATTGTACTTTACTGGCTTCAACTTTTCTAGAATTGAAGAAATTTTTAACAATCCCAGAGATTAGAAGATGGCAAATAACACATCCCCCTTTTTGCTTCTACCCAGATCTCATGGCATCAAGTTTAAGGACCTTTGTCACTAAAATCAGAACCAACTGATCGGTCCATTCCTTCCACCACACTCCAGTTGGCCGATCTTATGTTATGGATCCTAACTCTGAGCCCATGTTTCTATGTAGTTTCTCTCCATCTCCTGTTATGCCCTTTCTGAGCTCCTGGCATTGACACTCAACTCCTGTTCCCTCAAGGTAAAAACAAGGACTGCAGATGTTGGAAACCAGAGTCTAGATTAGAGTGGTGCTGGAAAAGCACAGCAGGTCAGGCAGCATCCGAGGAGCAGGAAAATCGACGTTTTGGGCAAAAGCCCTTCAGGAATTGAGGCAGGGTGAATGCCTCTATTCCTGATGAAGGGCTTTTGCCCGAAACGTCAATTTTCCTGCTCCTTGGATGCTGCCTGATCTCCTGTTCCCTCAATCCTATTCTTAGTAAACTGCTGATCACCCAATCGCCTTTCCTAGCTCCCATTGTTAGTCAATGTTGTAAATAGCTCTTTCTCTCAAGAAGTTCTTTCTCATTTACCATCATTACCCCTCTTTAAAAAATCCCATGATCCCATAGACTTTGGAAATTAATACTTCATTTACCACTGGCCTACATGTGACTTCAGATCTGCAACAATGTGATGACTTTTACATGCCCTCTGAAATGGCCTTGCAAGCCATTCAGATATATCAATTGCTATAAATGAAATAAGGAATAAAGCCAGATGGATTACCTGTTATTGAATAAGTCACTGGTAAAAACAACGACAAACACAGCCCTGACAACCCTGCAAAGCCCCCCTTTCTAACATCTGGGGTTAGTGCCAAAACTGGGAGTGTTGTCTCACCAATTAGTCAAGCAACAGCCTGACATAGTCATACTCATGCCATCACAGCTTAATTACCACGCCCCAGGCAGCAGCATCAGCATCTCTGGGTATGTCCTTTCCCATTGACATTGACACTAGATCTAATGAAGTCTCATAACATGTCAAATATGGGCAAGGAAACCTCCTACTGATTACCATGTACCACGAAACCTCTGTTAATTAGTGCTGTTTTATGTTGGACACTTCTTGGAAGAAGCACCATTAGTGAAACAAAATGTACTCTGGGCAGGGATTTCAATATCCACCATCAAGAGTAGTTTGACAACACTACTGGGTCCTAGACATAGCTACTAGACTGGTCTGTGGCAGATGGTGGGAAAACCAAAAAGAGGGAAGAACGTACTTAACCTCATTCTCACCAATCTGCCTTTGAACGCATCTAGCAACACAAGACTGGGCATCCATGAGATACTGTGGGCCATCAACAGCTGAATTGTAATGTCATGCAATCTGCAACATCATGGCCCAGCATATCCCCCACTGTAACATTAACATCTAGTCAGGGAATCAATCCTGATTCAATGGAGAGTCAGGCAAGTATGCCAGGAGCAGCACCAGACATGCTTAAAAATGTGATGCCAACCTAGTGAAGCTACAAAACAGGGCTACTTGCATGCCAGCCAACCTAAAGGAGCAATTAATACATAGAGCTAAGCGATTCCATAACCAGTGGATCAGATTGGGGGGGGGGGGGAGGTTTGCAAACACATCCCAGTGCAACAGTGTAAGAGATAAGGCTGACGCGTTCTGAAGAACATTCAGAGGTCCCCAGCATGACATGCCAGACTTGAGCCAATTTGATTCATAACCTGTGATATTGATAAATGGTTGGAGGTAATGCTGAAAAGGCTATGGATTCTGAAAATATTTTGGCAATGGTACTGAAGACATGCTCTGGAACCTGCTGCGCCCAGCCAAGCTGTTTCAGTATAGTTATAACATTGGCATTTGTTGGATCATATGGAAAATTGTCTGGTTATGTCCAGTACACACAAAGCAGGACAAAGCCAACCTGGCTGATTACTACCACAACAGCCTACTCTTGATCATCACTAACGTGATGAAAGGTGCGATCAACAGTGCTAACAAAACAGTACTTGCTTCTCAATACTCTGTTCATTGGCACTCAGTTTGGGCTCTGCCAGGCTACTCAGCTTCTCACCTCATTTTGGCCTTGGTTAAAACCAAAAGGGCTGAATTCCAGAAGTGAGATGAGGATCATTATCCTTGACATCAAGTTTGCATTTGAACAAGTGTGGCATCAAACGATTCTAGCAAAACTGGAATATAATAGAAATCATAGATAAAAATCTCTACTGGCTGGAGTCATTGAGTCAAATGATGATAGTTGTGGTTGTCGGAGATCTTAGCTTGAGGACAATCCTGTAAGAAATGCTGGAATCCAACCATCTTCAGCTGCTTCATAAATGACCCTCCCTCCATCATAAGGTCAGAAGTGGGAATTTCTCTATCTAGGCTTGGAAATATGTTGCTGTATTGCAGTGTCTTTGGTTCAAAATCTTGGAACTTCCTGGATTCATAGATTCATAGGTCTACAGCATAAAAATAGGGCTTTTGGCTCGTCTTGCCCATGCCATTCAGTTTTCACTATTTAAACTGGTCCCATTTGCTTGTATTTGGTCCATAATCCCTCCATATTTATCGCATCCATATACCTTTCTAAATGTTTCTTAATGACGAAATTGTACTCCCTTCCATCACAACTTCTGGCAGCCAGTTCCAGATACTCACCACTAAGTGCTTCCTTCCTAATGGCATTGTTGGTGTGCCTACACCAAATGGACTGCAAGATTGAAAAAGACAGCTCACTGCCATCTTCTGAAACGCAACTAGGAATGGGCAATAAATGCTACTGTACCAGCAATGCCTACATCCCATGAATGAATGAATACAAAGATCCCCATTGCCTATCCAAAATCCTTGAACACATTGTTGCCTTCCAAATCAGTGCTCATCTTCCTTGGAGCTCCATGTTTCAATCCTTCCAGTGAGGATTCAGTGTTTGTCAGTATTGAAACACTCCTATCAATATCACACATGATACTAAGCTGATTGAAGCCAGGATGTAGAGACTGAGATGGACAAAGTTTAAAAATCACACACCATCAGGTTATAGTCCAACACGTTTATTTGGAAGTATTAGTTTTTGGAGTGCTGTTCCTTCATCAGATAGCTGTGCTCTGAAAGCTAGTACTTTCAAATAAACCTGTTGGACTATAACCTGGTGGTGTGTGATTTTTAACTAAGCCGTTTGAGACAAAGTTAAATGTTTCTTCCTTGTCCTTCTCAATTTGTCTGCCACCTTTTTGGCAGTTCACATCCTCCTCCTCCTCCAATGCTTCTCCATTGTTATGCACCAGTCTAACCTGGTTCTGTTCTCATCCATCTCATTGAAACCAGATAATCAATTGCAATGGCTTCTTCTGCTCCTTCCACAGTGTTACACCTTGCGTTTCCCAAGGATATATTCTATTTCTCAACTCGCTGGTATTCTTTATTAACATCATGCAGAAGCAGAGTTAGCTTTCACATAATTACAGAATGACATCTAGCTCTACTTCACTAGTATTCTTCATTCTTTCAGTTTCTGCAGCGTCACACTGCGAGTCCAATATCAATACTGGTTGAATAAAAATTTCCTCCAACTAAATATTGGGAAGACTGAACCCATAAACGTTGGTTCCTACTCAAAACACCATTTTCTATCTTAGTGACTCCATTCGTCTCCCTAGCAATATTCTGAGGTTAAGCCAGTTCTGTAACATTGCTTCATTTCATCCTGTCTCAGTCATCAGCTGCTGAAACTCCATTTATGTTTTTTTTCACATCTGGACTTCAATATTGTAATGACTGATTTCCCAAATTCTGCTTACTTGAGGTCATCCAAATCTGCTGTCCATGACTTAAATTACAAAATTAACGTAAAATTAATTTGATATTACATGTGAGTACCTTTTTAATTTAGCACATTACAAATTAGCTTTGTTATTTAAAGCAAATAACATTATTTGAACTGCAGACGTACTAGTTCAGTTTGTATTTGGACTTTTTCTATTCAACATTAATGTCTGTTCTACCTTAACTATCTTTCTTTTTAGTTTCATCTCAATGCCTTTTACCAAAGGATATGGAACATGCCTCAAGAGTGGCAGTGTGAAATTGAAGTGTACAAAGCAACCTATCATTTTATTTTTGCACAGAAGAACTTTTTTACTGGTAAGTGAATTTGAATTGGCTAAAAATACATAATTTGTAATTCGTATTACTTTAACTGACATCTGTTAAAGCTTTGGGTCATATTTATTCTACAAACATACACACTGTTCATTATTGCACATATTGGATATGGAAGATCATGTGCAATTTTCAGGTGAAGCAAGATTTGAAATACATATATCCTTAACAGATTTTTAAATAATTTATACATCATTATAATTTATTGCCAGTGCATAGTTGTAAAACTGTAGTTGGTCCTCTTGCCATTGGTGACATTGCACATGGAGGATCAATTTTAGTATGAAATATTTACAGAAATATGCGATTTCTTCTGGCATTGCACATGTTGAATCAAATTAAGGTGAATTGGAGGGTGAAGCAACATTTCAGCTGGGTGCAAAGGTATAATTGTATCTATTTTTAAAGTAGTACATACTGTCTTTAAAGGTAGTTGTCATAGTCTTAATGGGCCACTGGTCTCCTGTCTCATTTAGAAAGGTACAACTAGTGGTGGAGTTTAACCTGAGGGTCGTCATGTCTCAAGCAAGGGGAGAGGTTCAGATGGAGTGTTCTTCATGGTAACCCCTGGTGTGGGAATTGAACCCACTCTTGGCAATCCTCTGCACTGCAGAACAGCCATCCAGTCAACTGATGGGTCAGTGGGTTCAATTCCATTCTGGTTGAGAACCAGAAAAGACGCTGCTTCTCAATTTCTCACTTTGAGGGATAGTGACCCTCAGGTTAAATAATCACCAATTCTATCTAAAACATAGAACAGTACAGCACAGTGCAGGCCCTTTGCCCTCGATATTGTGCTGACCTTTATCCTACTCTAAGATCAAACTGACTTACACACCCTTCATTTTACTATCATACATGTGCCTATTCAAGGATGTATCTGACTCTACTACCACCACTGGCAGTGCATTCCGCGTACCTACCACGATCTGTGTAACGAATCTACCTATGACATCTCCCCTACACTTTCCTCTAATCAGCTTAAAATTATGCCCTGGCATGATAGCCATTTCCGCCTTGGGAAAACGTCTCTGACTGTCCACTCTATCTATGCCTCTCATCATCTTGTATATCTCTATGGAGTCAGTTCTCAATCTTCTTCGCTCCAATGAGAAAAGCCCTAGCCTCCTCAACCTTTCTTCATAAGACATGCCCTCCAGTCCAAGCAGCATTCTGGTAACTTGTGAGTCGGGGGAAGGGAAAGGGAAAGCAACAAGGAGTATGGAGTCAAGTAGAAAGATAAGCAGCAGGTTAGCTTTTTTTAACTTTGAGGCAAACCAGGAATGAAGCAAAAAGGAAGGATAACTTTGGACCTACTACTAGAGGTGATAGAAATAATGAGGATAAGAAAATTAGCATTAAGGTGCTTTACCTGAATGCTCGTAGTATTTGTAACAAAAGTAGATGAATTAACAGCACAAATCATCATGAATGATTATGATGTGGTAGGCATCACAGAGACTTGCTTGCACGGGTTTTAGGACTGGCAGTTAAACATCCAAAGATTTACAACTTATCAAAAAGACAGGGAGGTGGGCAGAAGGGGTGGAGTTGCCAAATTAGTTAAGAATGAAATTAAATTTATGGCACTGAATGACGTAGGGTCAGATGATGTGGAGTCTGTAGGTGGAGTTGAGGAAACACAAAGGCAAAAAAACCATAATGGGAGTCATGTACAGACCTACCTGCAGTGGTCAGGATCAGGGGTGCAAGATGTACCAGAAAATAGAAAGGGCATGTCAGAAAGGCAAGGTCATGGCGATCATGGGGGACTTCAATATGCAAATAGACTGGGTGAATAATGTTGCCAGTGAATCCAAAAAAAGGGAATTAATGGAATGCTTACAGGATGGCTTTTTGGAACAGCTTGTGATGGAGCCCACAAGGGAGCAGGGTATTCTGGACTTAGTGCTATGTAAAGAGCCAGACTTTATAAAAAATCTTAAAGTAAGGAAACACTTAGGAGGCAGCGATCATAATGTGGTAGAGTTCAGTATACAGTTTGAAAGAGAGAAGGCAAAATCAGATGTAATGGTTTTACAGTTAAATAAAGGTAATTACAAGGGCATGAGAGAGGAACTGATGAAGATCGACTGGAAGCAGAGCCTAGTGGGGAAGACAGTAGAGCAACAATAGCAGGAGCTTCTGGGTGTTATTGAGGACATATTACAGAGGTTCATTCCAAAGAAAAGAAGGATTATCCAGGAGGGGATTAGGGGGTTGACAAAGGAAGTCAGGAAATGTATCATAGGAAAAGAGAGAGCCTATAAAGTGGCCAAGAGCACTGGGAAATCAGAAGATTGGGAAGACTACAAAAACAAACAGAAGATAACAAAGAGAGAAATAAAGAAGAAGAGAATCAAATATGAAGGTAAGCTAGCCAGTAATGTTAGAAATGATAGTAAAAGTTTCTTTCAGTACATAAGAAACAAATGAGAGGCAAAAGTAGAAATTGGGCCGCTCCAAATTGATGCAGCAAGACTACTGGTGGGAGATAAGAAAATAGCTGGAGAACTTAACAAATATTTTGTGTCAGTTTTCGTAGTGGAAGACATGAGTAATATGATTAGATTAGATTCCCTACAGTGTGGAAACAGGCCCTTCTGCCCAGCAAGTCCACACCGACCCTCCGAAGAGGAACCCACCCAGACCCATTCCCTAATGCACCTAACACTACGGGCAATTTAGCATGGCCAATTCACCTGACCTGTACATCTTTGGACCGTGGGAGGAAACTGGAGCACCTGGAGGAAACCCACGCAGAACTGGGAGAATGTGCAAACTCCACACAGGCCGGAATCGAACCTGGGACCCTGGTGCTGTGAGGCAGCAGTGCTAACCACTGAGCCACCGTGCGGCCAATTAAGGAGAGTCAAGGGGCAGAGTTGAGTATGGTAGCCGTTCCAAAAGAGAAAGTGCTAGAAAGGCTAAAAGGTCTAAAAATTGCTAAATCTCCTGGCCTACATCCTAGAGTTCTGAGGAAGGTGGCTGAAGAAAGGAAGGTGGTTGTAATCTTTCAAAAATCACTGCAGTCGGGAAAAGTCCCAGATGATTGGAAAATTGCTGTTCTAAACCCTCCTTGTTCAAGAAAGGATCAAGACAAAAGATAGAAAATGATAGGCGATTAGCCTAATCTCGGTTGTAGGTAAAATTCTGGAATCCAATGTTAATGATGAGATTTCTAAATTCTTGGAAGTGCAGGGTCAGATTGGAACAAGTCAGCATGGATTTAGTTAGGGGAGGTCATGCCTGACGAACCTGTTAGAATTCTTTAAAGAGGTAACAAGTAGGTTCGACCAGGGAAATCCAGTGGAGGTTATCTACCCAGACTTCCAAAAGGCCTTTGATAAGGTGCCTCACGGGAGGCTGCTGAGTTAGGTGAGGGCCCATGGTGTTTGAGGTTGGCTGTCTGACAGAGAGTTGATATAAAAGGTTCGTTTTTGGAATGGTAGCCAGTGACAAGTGGTGTCCCGTAGGGTTCAGTGTTGGGGCCACAGCTGTTCACTTTATATATTAATGATCTGGTGAAGTTCGCCGATAATACAAAGTTAGGTGAATAGGCAAGTAGCTCTGAGGAGGTGGGGAGGTTGCAGAAAGACTTAGACAATTTAGGAGAGTGGTCCAGGAAATGGCTGATGAAATTCAACGTGATCAAATACGAGGTGTTGCACTTTGGGAAAAAGAATACAGGCATGGGCTATTTTCTAAACGGTGAGAAAATTCATAAAGCCAAAGTACAAAGGGATCTGAGAGTGCTAGTCCGGGATTCTCTCAAGGTTGACTTGCAGGTTGAGTCCATGATTAAGAAAGCAAATGTAATGTTGTCATTTATCTCAAGAGGATTGGAATATAAAAACAGCGATGGGCTTCTGAGACTTTATAAAGCTGTAGTTGGGCCCCCTGTGTCCACTTTTGGGCCCCACATCTCAGGAAGGACATACTGGCACTGGAACATGTGCAGCGAAGAGTCACATGAGTGATCCCTGGAATAGTATGCCTAACATACGATGAATGGCTGAGGATCCTGGGATTGTGTTCATTCGAGTTTAGAAGGTTGAGGGAGATCTAATAGAAACTTACAGGATAATGCATGGCTGAGAAAAGGTGGATGCTGGGAATTTGTTTCCATCAGGCGAGGATACTAGGACCCATGGGCACAGCCTTAGAATTAGAGGGGGTCAATTTAAAATGGAAATGAAGAGACATTTCTTCAGCCAGAGAGTGGTAGGCCTGTGAAATTCATTGCCACGAAGCGCAGTGGAGGCCTCTTCAAGGTAGAGAGAGATAAATTCTTAATCTTGCAAGGAATTGAGGGATACGGGGAGAGTGCGGGTAAGTGGCGTTAAAATGCCCATCAGCCATGATTAAATGGTGGAGTGGACTCAATGGGCCGAATGGCCTTCCTTCCACTCCTAAGTCTTATGGTCTTAAATCTCCTTTGCACCCTCTTTAAAGCTTCCACATCCTTCCAGAACTGAACCCAATATTCCAAGTGTGGTCTAACTAATGGTTCATAGAACTGCAGCATAACCTTGTGGCTCTTACATGCAATCCCCCCTGCTAACAAAAGCCAAAACACCATACACCGCCTTAACAACCCTATCAATTTGGGTGGCAACTTTGAGGGATCTATAGACATGGACCCACGATCCCTCTGTTCCTCCACACTGCCAAGAATTCTGCCTTTCACCCTGTATTTTGCATTCAAATTCAACCTTCCAAAATGAATCACTTCACACTTTTCCAGGTTGAACTCAATCTGCCACTTCTCAGCCTACTTCTGCATCCTGTCAATGTCCTGTTGCAACCTACAATAGCCCTCCACAATATCCAGAATATCCTCCAACCTTTGTGTCACAGGAAACTTACTAAGCCACCCTTCCATTTCCTCATCCAAGTCACTTATAAAAATCAGAAAGAGCAGAGGTCCCAGTACAGAATACCACTGGACACCGAGCTTCAGGCTGAATACTAACACCCTCTGCCTTCTATGGGCCAGCAAATTCTGAATCCACTCAACCAGATTTCCCTGTATCCCATGCCTCCTTACCTTCTGAATGAGCCTACCATAAGGAACATAAAAACACCTTGCTAAAATTCACACACCTGGCCTGGTTCATTGCCAAGCACCAAATCCAATATGGCCTCCCCTCTAGTTGACCTATTTACATATTAATTCAGGAATCCTTACTGGACATATCTGGCAAATTCTGCTCCATCCAAACTATTTGCACTAAGGAGGTTGCAATCATTATGAGGGAAATGGAAATCACCCATGACAACAACCCTGTTACTTTGCACCTTTGGAGGAAGTGGGAGGATTCGAAGGAAAAATTGTTAAGGGTGAGGACATGTTGAGTGAAACGAATGAGCGTGTCGGTGGAAGGGTACTGTTGGGGACATCGGGAGAGGAAGAAATGGAGCGCTTGGAGGCCTTGGTCATGGTGGATGGATGTGTAGAGGGATTGGATATCCATGGTGAAGATGAGGCGTTGGGGGCCGGGGAAACGGAAGTCTTGGAGGAGGTGGAGGGCGTGGGTGGTGTCTCGAACATATATGGGGAGTTCCTGGACTAGGGGGGATAGGACAGTGTCAAGGTAGGTGGAGATGAGTTCGGTGGGGCAGGAGCAGGCTGGGACAATGGGTCAGCCAGGGTGGTCAGGCTTGTGGATCTTGGGAAGGAGGTAGAAACGGGCAGTACGGGGTTCCTGGACTATGAGGTTGGAAGCTGTAGGTGGGAATCTCTTGAGGTGATGATGTTCTGTATGGTCTGGGAGATGATGGTTTGGTGATGGGGTGGGGTCATGGTCGAGGGGGCAGTAGGAGGAGGAATCTTTGAGTTGGCGTCTGGCTTCAGCGGCGTAGAGGTCAGTGCGCCAAACTACCACTGCACCCCCTTTATCTGCTGGTTTGATGGGGAGGTTGGGACGGAAGCAGAGGGGGTGGAGGGCTGCAGGATTGGAGCAGAGGGAGTGGAGGGCTGCGGATTGGAGCCCACTTCCTCCGCACCAAAGTGGTAGCCATGGGCACCCGTATGGGGCCCAGCTATGCCTGTCTCTTTGTTGGCTACGTAGAACAGTCCATCTTCCGTAGTTACACCGGCACCACTCCCCATCTCTTCCCCCGCTACATTGGTAACTGCATTGGCACCACCTCGTGCTCCTGTGAGGAGGTTGAGCAATTCATCAACTTCACCAACACATTCCATCCTGACCTTAAATTCACCTGGACCATCTCTGACACCTCCCTCCCCTTCCTGGACCCCTCCACCTCCATTAATGACAACCGACTTGACACCGACATTTTTTTTATAAACCCACCGACTCCCACAGATTACACCTCTTCCCACCCTACCTCCTGCAAAAATGCTATCCCGTATTCCCAATTCCTCCACCTTCGCCTTATCTGCTCCCAGGAGGCTCAGTTCCACTACAGAACACACCAGATGGCCTCCTCCTTTAGAGACTGCAATTTCCCTTCCCACGTGGTTAAAGATGCCCTCCAATGCATCTCATCCACATCCCATCCTCCGCCCTCAGACCCCACCCCTCCAACTATAACAAGGACAGAACCCCCCCCGGTGCTCACTTTCCACCCTACCAACCTTCGCATAAACCACATCATCCTACGACATTTCTGCCACCTCCAAACGGACCCCACCACCAGGGATATATTTCCCTCCCCACCCGTTTCCGCTTTCCGCAAAGACCGTTCCCTCCGTGACTACCTGGTCAGGTCCACGCCCCCCAACAACCCACCCTCCCTTCCTGGCACCCTCCCCTGCCACCGCAGATATTACAAAACCTGTGCCCACACCTCCTCCCTTACCTCCATCCAAGGCCCCAAAGGAACCTTCCACATCCATCAAGGTTTCACCTGCACATCCACCAATATCATTTAATGATTCCATTGCTCCCGATGCAAGCTCCTCTACATTGGGGAAACTGGACGCCTCCTAGCAGAGCGCTTTAGGGAACATCTCCGGGACACCCACACCAATTAACCCCACCGCCCTGTGGCCCAACATTTCAACTCCCCCTCCCACTCTGCTGTGGACATGGAGGTCCTGGCCTCCTCCACTGCCACTACCTCACCACCCGACGCCTGGAGGAAGAATGCCTCATCTTCCGCCTCGGAACACTTCAACCCCATGGCATCAATGCGGATTTTACCAGTTTCTTCGTTTCCCCTTCCCCCACCTCACCCCATCTCCACGCTTCCAGCTCAGCACCGCCCTCACAACCTGTCCTACCTGCCTATCTTCCTTTCCACCTATCTATTCCACTCTCCTCTCTGACCTATCACCTTCATCCCCACCCCATTCACTCATTGTACTCTTTGCTACCTTCCCCCACCCCCCTCTCTGACCTATCACCTCCATCCCCACCCCAATTCACATATTGTACTCTATGCTACTTTCTCCCCACTCCGACCCCCACCCCCTCTCATTTATCTCTCCACTCTGCAGGCACCCTGCCTCTATTCCTAATGAAGGGCTTTTGCCCGAAACATCTATTTTCCTGCTCCTCAGATGCTGCCTGACCTGCTGTGCTTTTCCAGCACCACTCTAATCTAGACTCTGGTTTCCAGCATCTGCAGTCCTTGTTTTTATCTACATACGACTTTACGGTTATGCTAACTCAGCATTATTGCAATTATGCAATTGCAGAAAGTGCGGCATTTACCTGTTTGCCTCCTCCCTCCTCACAATGCAAGGCCCCACACACAACAACCAGGTGAAGTCACACCTCCACTTCATTCAGTCCCATCAACAGCATTTGCTGCTCACAAATGCTGCCCTCTACATTGAGATGAAACACAGACTGGGTGGCTGTTTTGTGGAACACATTTGCTCTATTCATAAAAACAACTTTAAACTTCCAGTTGCCTGCCGTTCAAAACAACATGTTCAACTGCCAGTGTTTCTGCCAGGCTTGTCATTATGTTCCAGTGCAGCTCAATACAAGCTAGAGGAACAGCACATAGTTTTCTGCATCTTATCGTACTCAAAGTTGAATTTAACACTATTTTACCCACCTCGACAACCCCATGGTCTCTGTGGACTGTTCCCAGTACAGCTAAACCATTTTCAATTATTCATACTTCCCATTAGTAGCCAATCAACATTTATTTCACACCCATCTTACTGTCCACAATCCTATTGCCTCCTTCCCTTTGGGGGGATCTGTTTGCCTATCTCTGCTCCTCCCATCCCCACCCCTGTCTCTCCCAGCTGCTTTCAATTCAGATGAAAGGTTCAAAGTTTGGTAGAAGATTTGTAGCTCGGGTGTTCGATGGCACTCATCCACAGACTCTATCAACAAACACATCGACCTGGACCCAATATACCACTACAGGCCACTACAGCGGACAGCTCGAACTGACAACCGGAAGCGGCAGACAGGCCACTATAAATGCCGGAGGAAACAGCACAGAAGCGCTTCACAGGAGGCTCCCAAGCACTGAGGATGTCACCTAGACAGGGGACGAAACGTTTGCAAGACAAATTCCCAGCTCGGCAAACAGAATCAGATGAAAGGTCACTGGACCCAGACCTCCTGAATTTCTCCAATACTTTCTATTTTTGGCTTTGTAATTCTAGTTCACTCTTGCTGCTTTGCATCTCTTACCAAATCTGATATGTTCTTTATACCGTTAACTGTCAATTCTGCCTGGTACATATTTCCTCAAGGGTTCAGTTTTGTAAGATTCTCAAAAGTTCAGCTCTTCCGGCTTCTTACTGTCTGCAAGATAAGCCTTTGTAAAATTGTGTCTGGCGAAATCTCCAGATCACCACCACTGCCAGGATATAGGAGGCAGCTGAATAAAGTCTGTACTCCTTGCCACCATGCTATGAGAGAAACTCTTGCTACTCATCACACTGTATGACCTGTCCAGTAGATTTGCTGCCACCTTCTTTCCTGCTGGAGATTTACAGGATCTGTTTGATGCAGTTTGGTCATGGAAAATGGCTTACTAGACTAACGAGAGGAGACTTTTGTCTTAAACAAGATGTAGTCATTCCACGATAGCAAATATGTATAAGTTATATTAAGATAACAGACCTTATTACAGAAACTATGAGGAAGGCCCCTGTTTGATCCTGGATCAAACTTCCAAATATACATCCCAGTCCTGACTAGGGATCAGTAATTTTTTTAAAAGGTTGACAAAATGTGGGATCCAAGTACTTATTAAATGAACTATGCAACAAGATTTTGTACTTAAACAAGAGTTATACAATGTATTGTAGTGATTGCAATGTGGTCAACCAAGTAAACCTCATAGAATGAGTTCCCAATCAGGGAGCTGTGGCTGACCAGGTGTAACAGGAGTGTCGGAGGTTCTGTTCGCTCTGACAACTGGCTTTAAGAAATCTGGACCAGTGCCAAGTACTATGCACATGTAAATAACAGGTGACTTGTTGATGGGATACCGGTCTCTATGGAGTTATTTCAGTTATGTTCTAACATTCAGAAATAAAGTAAGGAAAATATGAATAATAAATTGATCAACATCCTACAGAGCACATCAGGTAACAAGTGAGCTCAAGCCCGATCTCTCAGGTTGTTCAACAGTCCCCTTCCAAAGGATTACAGATTTTAATTTTTTTAATTATCTCGCCTCAAAACCCATCACTCCATCAAGCACTGTCATGTTGGTTGCCATCCTTTCCAACTCCATCTTTTCACCAGCAGCTGGCTTTACCACATTAGTATTGCCCCTGGATATTTTCCTGAATTTTAACCTTGCTCAGTTGAAACAAGTGGCAGCTGGAATTCCTTCCTGAGCAAAGTGGCGTGGACCCATTCGAAACAATGTTTGGACTTCTTGAGCCCAACTGAGTTTAGTTCACTTGACTTCTTAGCAATCCTGCTAACTAACAGCAGTGCTAAGCATACAGCTTGCTGTCTGCACTTCTAAATACCTGACTGAGTAGCCTGAAGGTAACAGCCTTCTCTTCAGTGCCTAAAATTGACAGTTCAGTAACTCTTGAACTGTGTCTGTGAGGAATTCAATAGATCACACAACAGTCCCCACAGCTATAGCTTGGCAGAATTGAAGTTAGCAACTCTTAGAATTGCCTAGAAGATGCATGGGAATACCACCAGCTGCAAGTTCCCCTCCAAGCCACTCGACATTCCAGCTTAGAGAGAGGTTGCCATTCCCTCGGCGTTGTTTGGTCAAAATTCTGGAATTCTCTCCCTAACCTCATTGCAGATCTACCTTCACCACATAGAGTGCAGCAGTTCAAGAAGGCAGCCAGAGCCAGGCAATAAAATGTTGGCCCAGCCAGCAATGCCCACATCCCATAAGTGAATTTAAAAACAGAAGTTTCAGACCTTTACATGTTTATGCAACATAATCCAATCTGCATCCAACAACCTGTTCTAAAACTTCTAGTCATGCTTTGACATTTGTGTCAAATTGTGCCTTGACAGGTGAGATATATATTTCACATTCGAATATAATCAATGACATTCTAAATAAAATAACCGGGAAGGTGGTTTAAAATAAATTACCCTGTCAATCAATGTTAACACATAATTATTTCTTAAAAATTATAGCTTCTGGGTCCACATCAGCAGACTGGACTTGAAGCATTAACTCTGTTTGTCTCTCCACATTTGCTGCCAGACCTGCCATCTTTCTTCACTTTCTCTTCTTACTTCAGATTTCTAGCATCCGCAGTACTGTATTTTGCTTTAATATGGGTGACTTTGTTTCTTGGTGATAGGTTGCTGCTTGATGGGCACACTGGTTGTTTTATTCCTAGTATTATGGTATTATCATGTAATTCACAGTGGATAGGCAGGAGGCTGGAAGAACACAGCAAGCCAGGCAACATCAGGAGGTGGAAAAGTCAACGTTTTGGGTGTAACCCTTCTTCAGTAGTTGACGCCAGACTTGCCCAGCTCTTTCTGCAAGAGGGTACATTAGCCTTTACTTAGATCCTACTTGATGACCATTATGCCATGTCATTCATGTGGTCTCTTGGGGAATTTCATGGTCCCAATAAGAGAATTTAAAGTGGTGCTTTTTCATGGTCTCTATTAGGAGAATATTATTTAGGGGTAAATGTTGATGGATCAGGGAATTAGGTTTGTTGACACCAAATCAAATAAACAAAATAATAAGAAAGAGTAACATGGTTATCAAGAGGTGATATGTTTTTCAGAGATCAGAGACTAAGGTGTATTGTCACTCAGAAGGAAGGTCAGATGATGCTAATGACAAAAAAAGTCTTTGGCTTTCAAAGTCTTTGTGAGCATGTTGATAATGGACTGTATTACAACCTTGAAATAGCACTGAAGAAAAAGACCTAATCAGCTGGGCAGTGGACATCTAATAGTAAAAGATTCACTCTTAATCTTGATAAATTCTCAAATGTTACACTTCACTGAACTGATGCATTAATCCTTTGTATTACTTGTTACTGTTTTGCATTACCTTGCAGCATATGGTTTACTGACCTCTACATATGTTGCATTCCTAAGCCAATCTGATCAAGGTTGGAAATTGCTGACAGCCTTAATTTGTAAAGACAGATGGGAAGAATTAATTTGATGCATGTTCTGGTTGATCAGTATTTATAAAAGAACTATTTCTCCAGGTTTTTGCAGATTTCCTGCAGAAATATGTAACTGCTAATTAAAGAACCCCCATGTATATTCATTTTTAAAATTTTAATTCGTACTCACCCGAATAACTTTAATGGGGTTAAGCAGACACTTAACATTTCTATTAAGTAGTTTCTACTTCCACCCATTCCTTTTGGTTATCTTTTGTATTTTAACTTCAGCTGGAACACAAAAGTATCCATGTATATCAAACATTTGGAAACCTGTAATTCATTAGCCTCTATCTTTCTATCGAGTATTAGACACAATGGGACAAATGATCTCTTCATGTACTGTAAAATTCTATGATTCCATAATGATCACTTCAGGTTCTTTTGTACAAAAATATCAAGGCATACAAGTTAAAATTAATACATTCATACTTTGAACATGACATAGAAAAAAGTGAGATGCTGAGAGTATAATACTTAACAAAATCATCCTTTGATTTATTGTCATGAGTATTTGTTACATGTATTTTTTACAAATAGTTATAAGTGTTGTATAATGTTGCCACTCTGCAGCATCATCATAAAACACAAATAAACCAGACATAAGAGTAAAAAGGTAGAAAAATAAAAAAAAAGCACAGACCTTCTTAAGTGCTTACCTGTCGGCTTGGATCCTGACTCATCCACCCAGATGCTGAGACCAACATCACAAAGTAGTTGGTCATCCCTGACTCCCTTCGCTGTGCCACCACTGCAGAAACATGTCACCATTCTTTGGCGTCATCTTGCCTCTCTACTGAGGCCATGAAACTGCATTGTGCCGGTCTCTGTAATTGAGTCTTTGTTCAAGATGCTTGGTCCCATACTGGGCTTCCACTACTGCTGACGGAACACAACTTGACTCCCTCCACTAAGACAAATCTTGTCTCTGATGTGCTGGAAACCACAATGCTATCATTGCTCTCCTCAAGAAGATAAGTAAGGTTAAATTAAAAAGAATGCATAGAAAGAAGTAAAAGGGAAAAGCAGCAATCAGTTGATGCAGCATTTAAGTTGGTATTAATCTTTTTGGTAGGATATAGTTGTTACAAAGGTGTAGAGGTGTATTGTACCTTTAAGAGAGTTGAAAAGCTAGCAGAACTACCTGACACAGTGCACAGTGTTCTGAGCAAGGTAACATTGTAATATTTAGTTAAACAGTTAGCAGTAGCTAGGTTGCTAGACAAAAACAAGTTTCAAATTCGGCCAGTCAGTTTAAATTGTGCCCCAAGATACCAAACTCCAATCAAGTTTGAATTTCGTATTTTGACAATATTAAAACCAATGAAACAATCCAATATTTTGGGATCTAAATATCAACATTTTGAACAGTTAGTCAGAGCGGCAAAGAGAACTGCCAAAAGACCAACAGGTGTCGGCTGCTAGTAAGAGCTTCCTGAGAGGTACCTGTCTGGAGAAAGAGTTTGTATAGAAAAAAATCATCGAAACTGAGCTGGAGAGAGCATCTACAGAGGAAAACTTAGAGGACACGCTGCAAAGCTAACTGGTTTTGAAATGTGATTTTTTTTGTAAATTGTAATGGGGATTTTTTTATCAGGCTAATATTGTAGAGGGGGTGGTAATAGGTTTAAGAGAAAGGAGTTGTAAATAGTTGTTAGTTAATATTCTCTGTTACACTTAAATGAAAATTGACAACTATTTTTTAAAGATAGTGACTTTTGGTCTTTGCCTATTGAATTTTAACAGATTACAGCACGGTGTGAATCTTATCTGTGTTGGTAGTTTAAATTAGTGTTGTAACTTAATATTTACAGAGAGATTGAGCAACAGTCCTATTTGACTAATAGTTAGGATTTGGCACTATCACTATTGCTGGCCGGGTTCACTTCCCTGTCAGGTCATGATAATTAGGTGCTCTTGTACAAGTGGTAGTGTTCCTACCACTGAGCTAAAAGGTCTGGATTCAAGTCCCACCTGCTCCAGAGGTGTGTAATACCACCACTGAACTAGTTGATTAGAAAATATCTTTCAGGCTGAACAGACCATTCGATTCAACTGGTTCATGTTGTCTCACTCATGCTCACTTATGTGGTCAATGTACCATCTATTACCTTTTCATTCATGTGTTTCTCTTACTTTCCCCTCAGAAAATCAGTGTCTCAATCACATTGGTTAGAATGTGGAACTACCCAATCTGGACAAATTAACTTCCCCGAGTTCTTTATTAGATTTTATTTATGACTATCTTATGTTTACAGCAGTTGGCAGGGCTTCTCTCATAAATGGAAACATCTTCTGTGTCTGTTCTATTGGATCTTTTAACACTTTAAAAGATTTCTATTGAATTATTCCTTGGTTTTCTCTTTTCTAGAAACAGTAACACCAGGCTGTCCAATCTTTTCTGATAAGAATAACCTCTCAGTTTTGGTTTCATTGTGTATTTTTTGCAGATTTTACAGTATCTTGACTTTTTTCAAAATAAAGGAAGACCAGAGCAGTTCATTGTACTCCACTTGTAGTCCAACCATGGTTCTTTGTGAACAAGGAGGTGGCTGAGTCACTCAATAGGCTAAAAATGATAAGGATGATGAATTGGGATGGTTGGCTATACTCTGGGTTTGTTAAACTATGGATCAATTACATCTGAGGATACTTAGCATACGTTGTTGCAAATTGAGAAACATTAATCATAAAACTCCAGTTCTCCTTTGTTACAAGCATGGTGTTAGTTACTGAAGGAATGTTGTTTTTAAAAAAAGCTAGGCCCTACAGCCAGTCAATTTAACCTCTATGGTGAGAACATGTTTGGGAATGATGATCTAAGACAAAATTGACAGGCACTTGGACAAAAGTGAATCAATTAAGGAAAAGCTGAATGGATTTAAAGGAAAATAGTGTTTAAAAGATTTGATTGAGATTTTCACTGAGGCAAAAGAGATAGTTGATGAGGATAGCAGAATTGAGGTGGTGTACGTGGACTTTCAGAAGTCTGTTTGATGAAGGTTCACAAAATAGGATTGTCAGCAAAGCGGAGGGCCCTGGAATAAAAGGAACAGTGTTAAAATGGATGCAAACTTTGCTCAGTAACAGGAAGCATCGTAGTACTGATGTGCAGTTACTTTCCCAACTATAGGAATGTGTGTAGTGAAATTCCCCAGGGGGTCAGTATTAGAATAACTGCTTTTATTTATATGTATTTATGATCTAGATTTGGACATGTTGCATGTATCACCTGGATCAGAGTGGGTACTATAAAGGAAATAATGATCAACTGTAAGAGGTCACACAAAGATAGACTGATGAAATGAGTGGACACATGGTAGATGAAATATTGTACAGCCAAGTGTGAATATGGAGAAATGAAGAAAAACCATATAAAATAAAACATACAATTCTAATGTGGGTGCCCAAGCAGAGAAACCTGAGGCTTTATGTACTCAAATTGTTGAAGGTGGCAGGTGGCTGTTAAGAAAGTGGTTAGTAAATGCATATGGGACTCTGGCCTTTATCTATTGAGGTAAGGAGTACAAAAACAACTGTTTTAGCTCCAATTGAACTATTTTCTGTTTTCTGTCATATTTTAAGAAGAATATTAAGACATTGGTAAAAATCATTCCGGGGATGAGAGCCTTCAGAATAGTAGGACTTGGGTAGTGTTGTAGAACAGAGGGCCATAGAGGTGCAGATACACAATGCTTTGAAGTCTGCGACACATCGACAAAGTGGTTAAAAGGGCACTTGGCGCACTTACCTTCATTGTTCAGTCCTTTAAGTATAGGAGTTGAGGGCTTTTGCCTGAAACGTCGATTTCGCTGCTCGTTGGATGCTGCCTGAACTGCTGTGCTCTTCCAGCACCACTAATCCAGTATTTGGTTTTCAGCATCTGCAGTCATTGTTTTTACCATAGGAGTTGGACAGTCATGTTGAGGTTGTACAGGATGTTGGTGAGGCCTGTTCTGGAATGTGTGTCCAGTTCTGGTCGCCCAGTTATAGGAAGGATATTATCTAGCTGGAGAGGGTTCAGAAGAGATTTACGAGGATGTTGCGGGTATGGAAGGTTTGAGTTATAAAGAAAAGCTGGATGGTTTGTGACTCCTTTCACTGGAGCGTAGGAAGTTGAGAGGCGATCTGAAAGAAATTTATAAAATAATGAGAGGTATTGATAGAATTAATGATTGTTGTCTTTTTTCCCTAGGATGGGAGATTTCAAGATTGGGGGCATATTTTTAAGGTGAGAGGACAGAGATTTAAAAAAGAAATGAAGCAAATTCTTTACACAAAGGATGGTTCATGTGTGGAATGAACCTCCTGAGAAAGTGGTGGATGTGGGTATAGTTACATCATTTAAAAAATGTTTGGATAGATGCATGAATAGGAACAATTTGGATGGATATGGGCCAGGAGCAGGCAGGTCAGATTAGTTTAGTTTAGTTTGGGAATATGATCTGGTTGGACCAAAGGGTCTGTTTCCATGCTGTTTGACTCTATGACTCTCTGAATAAATTGGAGAAGCTGGGATTGGTTTCCTTTGAGAAGGTTGGAAAAAAAAATAATGCAGGTGTGCAAAATGAAGGATCTGCACAAAGTACAAAGGGAGCAACTGTTCCTAGTCAGAAACTAAACAACACTGATAAATGGCAGAACCAATAATGGATGTCTTGTTTTAAACAGTGTGTGGTTAATATCTGGAATGCAACACCCGAGAATGTAGCAGAGGCAGATTCAGTAGTGGGTTTTAAAGGGGGATTGAACAATTATTGAGAGAGAAAAATTCCAGGGCTGTAGAAACAAAAGACTGATGAGTGGGCTAGACTAGACATGCGAGGCTGAATGTTAATGTTCTGTGCTGTTACCATTCTGCAACGTCTTTGCTTTTCAAACCTGCTCTCTAGAGGTGAGTCTCAGTGCTCTGTTTGGCTTTGTTAACTTGTTTACGACTGCTAGCAACTTAAGTGTAACAGAAGGAACATGGGATAAATTACCCCCTTTTTGTTTACCCCTTGTTAACCACAACAAAATCTTAGTTTGATTGGTTGTTACTGAACCTTTTTTAAAGTGTGGTGCCTTTAGAGACAAAATAAGCATTTTATTGTAAAGTTTAAGTCAAAATATTTACATTTTTACACAATTTCAATGAATTAGCCAGATACACATGTGCAACAAATATGTTATTTTCCTTCAAATGCACAGACATGCACACAAGAAGAGTTGCTAGAAATGAAACATGAACTTCAGTTGTTAACAGAGTAACATAACAAAATCATATGTTTAGACCTTAAGATGGGTAGCATTGCAGATTACCCAGGATTGTTACTCAGAATTCTCTTGGTTCTCTGATGATAAGTGGAGTTTTCACATGGTGTTCTGGCTGTGCTTCTGTGGAGACAAATCTTGCAGGTGAAGACAAATTTGGCCTCTATCACTACCTGAGATGACTTTTTGTATAAGCTAGTCTTCCTTTCTTCTTGTGAGGATTCTCCCTCTTGTGCCTTGTTAGTTTTTAACCTGCCTTGCCCTTCGCTGCTCCTTGGACTAATAAGATGTGTTATCTCAAGTCGGTTTTGACCATGTGACCACAATCAATCCACAATTATCCACATGTGATACAATGTAAGACTCTGTTGCTAGATCATGGAGAATGAAACTGTTCGTACCTGATCGTAATAAACTGCTGTCTTCATAGCAGTCGTGGTCAGATTTCAAATTCATAGAGCATTTATGGGCCATTATGTTTGAGTTTCTATAAATAACCATCCGATAGGAGCTGCAAGTTCCACCATTGGTCTTGTTATTTGAAATACTTTTAAGAGAAGATCCTCTACCCATGGACGTATTATTTTCCCGAGACCTAAGTTGGTCCTTGTCTGAACAGAATTCACCCAAAAGGTCACCTGACCCTTGAATTCAAAGTAAATTGTTCATGTGCTATATTAACTTTTTAACAAAGTAAAATGTCCAGTACAAATAGGTAAATCAAACAAGGGATAAGAACCTACATTCTCCTTACTTTTCCTGCTAAAAGCAAACACTTCACAATCATCTGTGCTAATTTCATTTCTAATTACACAGTCATTCTACATATTTATTAATATCTTCTGTGTTTTGTGGCAGCCCTTCTTTGTATTCACTGTGCCCATCCAATTTCGTGTCATCCATAAGTTGTGAAATTATTACTTATTCCAAATCATTTATGTAAATATTGCATGAACAGCACTGTTTCTTGTGAAACACTGCTTCCCCACAGTTTGGACCTGACTGCTCTGTGGACACCCTAATCCTGTTTTATTCTTCTGTAGCCAGTTGGCTATCTATTCTTTTATTATCCCCTAACTCTCCATGTTCTGAATTTACTCAAGAATTTACTATTAGCGACCTTTTTATGAAGTCTTTTTGTTTTGAAGATCCAAATGTAATGGATCAGAAATTCTGTTGGCCAGGTAGCTGTTACAGCAGTGTAGACTGGAATTGGACTTGGGTAGCCATGTGGTAAATCTGATAAAGCTGACTCTGAGGGAATTTACTAGGAAATTCAGAAATATGATGGGAATTAACTTGCATCTGGAACCCTTCAAAAAGATTCCTTAAATTCTGAGATTTTTGAGAGTTTTGACTTATTTAAGCTTATAAGTCACCCAGAAAAATTTAAAAATTGGAAAGCTGCTGTAACTGCTGACCTGAACCCAGAATCATCACCGAGTCTGCCAATTATAACTCACATGATCTGACACGCCCAATTTGATACAACTGGATACAGCACACTCCTAGATTCCACAACCAACTCTCCCCCACCCCTCCACTCTGGCTTTCCCTTTGGAAATGTATGCTCACTGCTCCTACTGAAGAAGGAGCTGGGCTCCAAAAGCTTGTATTTTCAGATAAACCTGTTAGATTCTAACTTGGTGTTGTGTGATTTTTGACCTTAGTTATCACTAATCAACAACACAAATCAAAGATTTGATTAGTTTGAATTGGAGTTAATTTACATTGAACAAACATGATTTTTGTCAACGTTCATGTAAATGATTTGTGAACCCAGAAACCACTGGGACTTGATGTGAAATACCCAATTTATGAGTCCTTCAAGTTGAATTTGGTGAGGAAGGACTTGCTTTCATTTTAGCCATCTTGAATGCGGTCTGACATAAAGACTTTTTCTATTACAGGATGGAAACTGCTTTTATTCTACTTTTATTCTGATTAGCCAGCTGCCTTTAACTCAACCAATAATTATGCAAATTCCTTGATGTAAAAGCGCTCGTAGGACTTAATACACATTTGCAAATTATGTACCAATGTGACATATTGCTTGCTGCATATTCCAGAAAGTATCACTGTTTTGCATGTCTATAGAATATACAGAAATATTTATAATAGAAGATACCAGCCTTTTGCATCAAAGGATCAGTGCTGTGCTGTTAATTAAATCAGGAAATGAATCACTTTAATCTTTGAACCAAATTAAACAAGCAATTGAACGTATTGTCATTTCTTTTTCCAGTAACATTGCCTTCCTTTTCCAGCTCCTCTCTTTTGAAAAATATTTAACTCTTATCTTGATTAGTACTGCTGACTTAGACATTAACTATTTCTCTTGAAATTGTTACAGAGTTGTTAGGTGTGTCTGAACAGTGCAGGAAAGGATGCTTGGGCAGTTTTTCCTTCATCTCATTAACAACTAAATGTTTGTTAAAAATAAATGTTCATCCTGTCATGCATGCAGACATTTTTCAGTATTAATGCCTTCATCTGTTTTCTTTGATTAATTTGAATACTTAGTCCATATTAGTCTCTTTAATATAAAGTATGTACATTTGCAGATGAGATTATATGACTTTTGTTGCTTTGCAAATTTGTACCTTTCTTTCTAAACTTGGCCCTGTGGCTTGGTAGTTAGCACTGCTGTTTCACAGCATCAGGCACCCAGGATTGATTCCAGCCTTGGGTGACTGCGCGGATTTGGCACATTCTCCCCGTTTCCGTGTGGGTTTCTTCTGGTTGCTCTGGTTTCCTCCCACAATCCAAAGATGTGCAGGTGAGGTGAATCTCAGCCATGCTAAATTGTCCATAGTGTTGAGGGATCTGTAGCTTAGGTGCATTAGCAGGAGTAAATGTAGAATAATAGGGTAGGGGAAATGGGTCTGTTGGGTTACTCTTTGGAGAGTCAGAGTGGACTTGTTGGGCTGAAAGGCCTGTTTCCACACTGTAGGGATTCTATGAGATTGAAATCACCCTCACCAAACTTACAAATGACAGTCTCAAAGGTAAAATGTCCCTGCTTGTCCTGATTGAACTATCTATGTTTGTGGGAAGCTAGAATGAGAGACCTAGTTTTAAAAGTAAGGATCACCTACTAAAATGGATATTACATGTGTTTTCTCTCGGAGTTTTGTTAATGTATTTTCTTTCCCAGAAAGTTGCGTTATGTTATTTTCTAATAAGGAGACCAAAGACGTAAGTGTAGACAAGAAAGTAGAGGCCACAATCCAATCAACCGTGATTTTATAAAATGGGAGAACAGGCTTAAAGTATTGAATGACTCCTTCTCATTCCTGTGTTTATATATTCTGCAGTCTTTGATATGGTTCACAGCATGAGTCTCCTTTTTATCTATGCACCATTATCCAGTTGGTTAGAATTCTAATCACCTGGTCAGAATTTGATTTAATTGTTGCCAGAGTACCTACAATGACCTCTCTTCCCACTTTTATGCCAGTAATACTGTTGTCCCCCAAATATCTAACCTTGACCTTTTCTCATATTGCTTATTTCAACAGAGACTGGGAAGTCTGTGCTGAATAACTCACTGCTTGACCCCCAAAACCCTGCCTGATGTTAGAAAGCACAAGACAGATTTTGATGAAATACTTCTCACTTTTCATTTTCCTGGATGGCTAGAGTCCAACAATGCTCAAAATGCCACCACCTTCAAGGACAAAGCTGCCCATTTAATTGACGTTGCATTCATCAGCTTAAGATTTACTTTCTCCAGCAGTGGTACAAAATGGCAGTATGCCCTGGCATTGTGTGTATTTCTAGATAGAAAGAAAAGAAACATTTTGTGTGCTGCAGTGTTATTATGCCTATCTATTTTGAATAAGTAATTCTAAACCTATTCTTAAAAAGTATAATTTAGCAGAGTTACAGTTTCTTATGGTTACCTACTTTGCAAAGAGAACATCCTCATTGAATTCCCACTACCAATTAACATAGACACTGAAGCATATAGAAAGTAGCAGGAGTAGGCTATCATCATCGCTGATCATCCACTTCTATACCTTGCTATTGTTACCCCCTCTCCCCCACCAATTGTTCTACGCTCCAATGAAATAAGTCACTTTTCATATTGACCCTGTCGTCCCAAGAATCAGTCTGGTAAACCTTTGTCCCACTCCTTCCATAGCCAGAATATTCTTCCTCAGATAAGAAGACCCAAACTGCAACCAGTATGCCAGGTGAAGTCTTGCCAAAACCCTGCACAATTGCAGAAAGACATACCTGCTCCTGTATTTGAATCTTCTTGCTATGGAGGTCAGCATAACATTTGCTGCTTCATTGCCTGCTGTATGTGTGTACTTAGTTTCAGCAACTAAGTGTACTTAGTGTGTATTGTTGCACCTCCCCCTTTCCTAATGTTTCACCATTCAGATTTTGCTTCCTGATTTTGCTACCAAAGGGCAAACCTCACATTTATCCATTCTATACTTCATCTGCCATACATTTGTCTACTCACTCAAATTCTGCAAATCACACTAAAGCATCTCATTGCAGCTCACCTTCCCACCCAACCTTGTAGAATAGAGAGAGAGTAGAGTAGCTTTGTATTTGTCATTTCCACCATATACAACAGATGCAGTAAAAACGAGACAATGTTCCTCTAGCATCGAGGGTGTTACATGGACAGCACAGACTACACACTTGTTCACGGCAGAACATGAATAAGAAGTATAAAACACGCAAGTTACAGTGTAAAAGAAGAATGATAAATAATACACATTTTTCTAGCAACAATTCAAAGTCGTGCAAAGAATTTCAGATGGAAAGAGCCCGATCATACTGTGTTAAGGAGCTGATGGTTTGGGGGAAGAAACTGTTGCACAGTCTAGCTGTGAGAGACCGAATGTTCTGGTATTTTGTGCCAGATGGCAGGAGAGCAAAGTGTTTGAGTGAGGAATGTTTGGGGTCTTCAACAGTGCTCTTAGCCTTTCGGATGCAGCCTGTGGTGTAAATGTCTGTAATGGAGGGAAGGGAGACCCTGATTTTCCTCTCAGCTGTCCTCACTATCCGTTACAGGGTCTGACGATCCATGATAGTGCAATTCCGAAACCAGGCAGTGATACAGTAGGTCAGGATACTCTCAATGAACCCTGTAGAAAATTGTGAGGATAGGGGTGGTGGGAGGTGGGCTTTCCTCAGCCTGCGCAGAAAGTAGAGACATTGCTGGGCTTTCTTGACTATGGAGCTGGTGCTGAGGATCCAGGTGAGATTCTTTGCCAGGCGTATGCCAAGAAATTTGGCTCTCTTCACGGGGGAGCCGTTGATGTCCAGTGGAGAGTGGTCACTCTGTGCCCTCCTGAAGTCAAGAACCATCTCTTTTGGTTTGTCCATGTTCAGAGACAGGTTGTTGGCTGTGCACCAGCCGCTCCACCTCCTCTTTGTATGCTGACTTGTCGTTTGTGCTAAAGTCGTATCATCAGAGAAATTGATGATGTGATTCGACCTGTGCATTGCTGCACAACCATGTGTGTCAGCAAGGTGAACAACAGTAGACTGAGTACACAGCCCTGGTGGGGGGTGGGGGGATGGGGGATGGGGCATACTCAGTGTAATGGTGTTGGAGTTGCTGTTCCCAAGCTGGACTGACTGAGGTCTAGTCAGGAAGTCCAGGATCCATTTACAAACGAGATAGTCTGCAAACTTGTAGATATTATGTTTAGATCCCTCACCTAAATCATTGATGTATGTATTGTGAATAGCTGGGGTCCAGGCAATGATCCCTGCAGTACCTCACTAGTCAACATTTGAAACTTGGAAAAAGAGTCTTTGCTTCTTCTCTGCGAACTAGTTCTTTATACACATCAGTGCATGACTCAAATCCTACGCCTTAATTTTACATGGTAATCTCTTTGCGATAGACTTCTGAATGTCCAAGTGAACCATATCTACTGGCTCCACTTTATCACCTCAGCTAATTATATCCTTTGAAAAGTTCCGGTAGATTTGTCAAAAATGGTTTCTGTTCATAAATATATGCTAACTCAGCTATCCATTATTAATTAACATAGATGTTTCTAAAATATAGTCTCTTTCTCTAATCTATTAATTATGGCCCATATTTTCAATGATCAGATAGTCCTTTCTGCTGTGTGAATAAAAATTGAGCATGGGGACCCTGTGGGATCCTTGATATAGTAGACTGAGAAGATTGCCCAGAAAACTGAAGATTTTGATTGGCAATTCTCATATGCCTGGAATCCTTAAAACATGTCCATTCAAATTGGAGAATTTATAGTGTTCTGCTACAGTTAAGTAAATAGCTTGTCTGGGAAAGTTAGACTATTAAAAACCTAGTCTAAGTCCCGGGTAATTAATAAACTTAGTATACCTCCCCAGACCCTGATCTCCACCACTGGACACCATAATCCACCTCCACCACTGGACACCATAATCCCCTTCCCCCTTGTATCTGAATCCTGCTACAACTGGACGAACCCCCAAACCCTTAGACCTAGCCAGCTTTCACCTTTCTGACACCTACTTCTTTATCTGGGACATGGCACCTGTGTTACCATACTCCCTCTGGATCTGTCAGTACCTGCTTCTTCCCAATGACTCATAAAACACTCCCTTCGTTAATTACCCAATTCCTCTCACCAACTCATCAACACTCCTGCTTAGGACTGACACCATCACCTTCCTCCAAGACCCAAGACCCAACACCATCTGCCTCCCATTGGACAAGTCACCCTGAGTCTAGCCTCTTTGGAGATCTGACGTACCCCTGCCCCCCGCTGTACCTGAAGTGCTGTCCCCAGTTGCCCCAACATCCACCTCTCACTGCTGTTGGGTCCAATTCTCCACACCCAATATCTCTCTCTCATCATGACCTACCCTCGTCACTCTACAACTCTTACAATCCTTTTCCCATCTTGCATTCTGGCTTTCTACCCACCTGGCACCTTGGCACCCTCCACACTGTTTACACCCTAACTTGACATTTGTATCCTTTCTCAGGAGCTGTCAAACAGGCTGTCTCTTAAGCTGGACACCTAAAATACAGAATACAGCAACTGCATACTGTGAAGAAATGGATATGGTTTGGTTTCCTCCAATTATTCGACTCTGAGTGACGTGTCAGAATTAAAATACGTTCTGCATTTCTGAAGGAGCCCCAGTTGAAATCTCCTGTCGGAAATCTGCGAGTCTTTCTGAATGTTTAAAAAAACTGTGGAGTAGCAATCTGTGTGAGATTAGTATCTACATGGTTTAGAAAACATGCTGAAGCTACCAGAATTATATTTCAGTCACTTCTAGGCAGTTACCAATCTAAGCACCCCTTTCTATTAACTGCTTGTTACCTGCCTCCAATTCTTTAACAGTATGTTTTACAATAAGATACTTATTAAAATTACATCAACTTAATATCAAAAATACACTGCCACTATCGTCTTCAGTGTCTTTCTTTTTAGCTGAAGATCTCCTGGGTTGTAGTCTTTTTACTGTGAATATGTTTCATATGAATAGGGTACCTTTGATAGAGAGTGTTTCCTAATTTCTTGCATCTCTCTCGATGACAGTTGCTTTATCTCCAATTTTCGAAATTTTGTGTCTCCAACATTGGATGGACTAATTGATTTGATGTTGGCAGAGCAATAAATTCAGTTTTGGTTGGGTTTTGGTATCCTGGGGCTTAATTCAAACTGGTAAAATTTGAATTGTTGTCAAAACAGCAACCAACTCAACTATCCATTTCACAGTCAAATGTTAAATATTTTCAATTTTCCATTATGCTCTGAGACTGCCATCTCGTCATATCATAGGTGCTTGTAATCTCTCAGTTCAGAACAGCATTCACATTCTCTTAATGGTACAGTACATGCCTTCAGCTTCATAACACCAAGCACATCAGGAGGTGGAGAATTCCTGAAGAAGGGTTAAACTCAAAATGTTGACTTCTCCACCACCTAAAGCTTCCTGGCTTGCTGTGTTCTTGCAACCTCCGCTTTGTCTACTGCAGATCAGAACATGTTTTGTTGGTTGTAAATGCCTTGAGGTTGCCTGCAGTTGAAAGTACAAATTGCTGTTATTTTAATCAGTATTTTATGCAAATGTTGCATTCTCCTGCTGCGAGTTGATGTACACTCAAATGTTTTGTAGTCCGTACGTCCTTCTAAGTTTTATTTTGACAGTCATGCATGTGTGGAAACTTAGGCAGCTGACTTGTCTGTGGCCTAAAAGAAATCCATGGTTTTCTTGGGTAATTATTAATAGTTTTAACATTTTAGTACCACATGTGTGTCTTTTGACAGATTTAATCCAGGATTGGGCTAGTGATAATGCCCCTGACATCTACTCATTTGTTCCATACACTTGGAAGTTGAAAGTGATGTTCCATCAGTTTGAGATGATATGGGCAGCAAACCAACATAACTGGATAGACTGCTCTACCAAACAGCAAGAAAATGGTAAGAAAACATTAATCCTTCTCAAAAAAAATTTTGAATCTTTGTTATAATTTTGTATATACTTGACCAATAGGTCTGTAGGGAGATTAATAATTAGATTTTGCAGTGATCCATAGATGCTGATATTTTTACCTTGCAAATTTTATTCTTTCAAGCACTTGAAATTATGTATCACGTTTGAATAACCTCAACTTTTTAACTTCTCTAAACACAGGATTCTCAGAGAATTGAAAGTTTATCGATAGATTTATCACATTAGACAAGTTCTTAAAATCGACCATTCAAAAAGTACAAAAGGTTGTTTGGAGGTTAGACGATACATAAAAATTCAGTGTGAAGTTGAACTTTTTTTAAAACAAGGAAAACACAACCTTGTTATAAAATTTGACACTCTGAGCAATATGATCAAGATGATGGTTAGACATGTTTCCTCATACTGTATGGATTTATTTGTATTAGGTACTTGATGGGTCTGCTGAATGCAAGCCAGTGTTTTCCTTTATTTGTGCTTTTTGAAACACTCATGAGAACACTGGCTGGGCCAGTGTTTATTGTCCATCCCTTCAGAAGATGGTTGTGAGGTGTTTTCTTGAACAGTTGCAATCCATAGTGTAAGTACATCCACAATACAGTTAGCAAACATTGCCACCATACCTCTAATACTCCCTTGGACCGATGAATCAGTCCAGCCAGTACAGCTCCATGTTGAACACAATTTGGAGGAAGTGTTAGTGTGGCAATGGCACAAAACGTTTTTGTGGAGGTCTTGAATGTCCATCATCAACAGTGTCTTGGTAGCACCACAGCTAACCGAACTGGCCATATCCTAAAGCACATAACTGCCAGACTGAATCTGTGGCAGGTAGTGAAGAAACAGAGAGAAAAATCTATTTGACTTTCATCTTTACCAATCAACCTGCTGCTGATGTGGCTGACCATGACAGTATTGGTTGGAGTGACCAAGTCCCGCCTTCATATTGAGGACCCCTTTCATTGTGTTGTACTAAATGGACCAGACTTCAAATTAATCTAGACCTCAAAATTGGGCATCCATGAGGAACTGATGACCATCAGCTGCAGTAGAATTGTAACGAGTAATAATCCATAACATCATGGCCCAGCACAACCGCCACTCTGTTGTTACTAACAAGTTGAAAATCGAATCTGGCTCAATGAAGAGTCGAGAAACATGTGCCAAAAGCACATGAGGCCTACTTACAAAAGTGGTGTCAACCTGGTGAAACTCTAACACAGGGCAATTTACATGCCAAACAGCAGAAGTAATATGCAATAGGTAGAATTCTGTGATCCCATAACTGCTCAAAGCTCACCGTTAGACAGCAATCATTAAGGAATACTAGACCATTACCAAAAAGTAACAGGAGAAAATTAATATTGCATTCATCTTTCAAAAGCTACAACACCAGTGCATACTATGGAAAATTACCCAGCTACGTTCTGCACACAACAAATGAGGTCAAATTCAAACTAGTCATATAACGACTTTTAGTCTATTTTTGATCTTCAGTAAGGTGACGGAAGGATAATTAACAGTGCTGCCAAACAGCCCTTGTTTAGCAATAACCTGTTCACTGATCCTCCAGTTTTGCCAGAGCCACTCAACTCTTGATCTTAATACAGCTTTCATTCAAACATGGACAAAAGAGCTGAATTTTCAGAGTGACTGCCCTTTGTTGTGAAAACTGCATTTAATCAAGTTTGGTATCGGAAACAAAAGTAAAGTCAACAGGAACTGGGGGCAAATCTTGTGACTGGAGATATACCTAGCAAAACAGAAGTTGGTTATGGTGCTTTAGTTATTTCTGCAGAAGATCCTCAGGGCAATGTCCTAGGACAAATTGTCTTCAGATGCATCATCAGTGACCTTCTTTCTATTCATAACGTCAGAAGTGGAGGTGTTTGACAGTGACTGCGCATCGTTCAGTACCATCCATGACTCCTCCTTCAAAGACCGCAATTTCCCCTCAGACGTGGTGGTTGATGCTCTCCACCGCATCTCCTCCACTTCCTGCTCCTCCTCCCGCTTCTATGCCCTTGAACCCCACCCCTCCAATCGCCACCAGGACAGAACCCCACTGGTCCTCACCTACCACCTCACCAACCTCCAGGTACATCGTATCATCCTTCGTCATTTCCGCCACCTCCAAACAGACCGCACCACCAAGGATATATTTCCCTCCCCTCCCCTATCAGCGTTCTGGAAAGACCACTCCCTCCGCGACTCCCTCGTCAGGTCCACACTCCCCACCAACCCAACCTCCACTCCCGGCACCTTCCCCTGCAACCGCAAGAAATGCAAAACTTGCGCCCACACCTCCCCCCTCACTTCCCTCCAAGGCCCCAAGGGATCCTTCCATATCCGTCACATATCTGCACCTCCACATACATCATTTATTGCATCTGCTGCACCCGATGTAGCCTCCTCTACACTGGGGAGACAGGCCGCCTACTTACGGAACATTTCAGAGAACACCTCTGGGACACCCGCCCCCACCAACCCAACCGCCCCCGTGGCTGAACACTTTAACTCCCCCTCCCACTCCACCAAGGACATGCAGGTCGTTGGCCTCCGCCATCGCCAGACCATGGCAACATGACGCCTGGAGGAAGAGTGCCTCATCTTCCACCTAGGAACCCTCCAACCACAAGGGATGAATGCAGATTTCTCCAGCTTCCTCATTTCCCCTCTCCCCACCTTATCTCAGTCCCAACCCTCGGACTCAGCACCGCCTTCTTGACCTGCAATCTTCTTCCTGACCTCTCCGCCCCCACCCCACTCCAGCCTATCACCCTCACCTTAACCTCCTTCCACCTATCGCATTCCCAACGCCCCTCCCCCAAGTCCCTCCTCCCTACCTTTTATCTTAGCCTGCTTGGCACACCTTCCTCATTCCTGAAGAAGGGCTTATGCCCGAAACATCGATTCTCCTGCTCCTTGGATGCTGTCTGACCTGCTGCGCTTTTCCAGCAACACATTTTTCAGCTCATGTGATCTAGCCTTACATGTGTCACCAGAGCCACAGTAATGTGGTTAACTCTGAACTTCCCTCTGAAATGGCTTAGCAAGCCACATCATTGCAAGAACTACATTGACTACATTGCAAGAAATGAAACCGAATGAGCCACCTTTCATTGACCAAATACCAGAAATGACAAGGGCAAAAACAACTCTATGAACCCTGCAAACTCCTCCTTTTGCTGGTATTATTGGGGGTGCTACTGCAAAAATTGTGAGAGCCATCTCACCGATTAATCAAACAACAGCCTGACATAGTCATACTTTCAGAATAATATCCTACAGACAATCTCACCGATACGACCATCACCGTCTATGAATATGTCCTGTCCCAGCAACAGGTCAAACACAACAGTGGTGGCGACAAAGGACTATACAATGGGAGGAAGCTGCCTGGGAGTCATGGAATCATACAATCCCTACAGTGCAGAAAGAGGCCATTTGGCCCATCAAGTCTGCACTGACCATCTCAGCATCACTCGACAGCAGCACAACTAATTGAGCTGGTCAGATCCAAAAGGACGTAGCTGCTAGACTAAGGTGCTTTGCATTTCTAGTCCACCTCCCACTTTACAAGTATTTGTGGATGTGTAATTGGTGGTAAAAGGGAAGGCGAATAATAATGAATGGTTGTGTTTAGATTGGAGAAGAGGATAAAATTGGTGCTTCATAGTGATTGGTATCAAGATTCCTGCTCTTCTGATGTATTATAATTACCTACACTTGAATATAGGGTCATAATTTTAAAATTTTAAGATGAGAGTTTCAAAATGTACTTGCACGTGGGAAGATAGCGGCAGTGTTCAGGAGGACATACAGACTGGTGAAATGGGAGAAATGAAATTTAATGCGGAGGAGGGGGAAGTGAACTTTGGGAGGGCAAATTACAAGAGAGAGGATAACATTGAATAGAATTTGAGGGTGGTGCAAGGAATGGGGCACCTATGTTGGTGTGATGTATAAAAATCTTTAACCTTGTGTTTGTTAAACTTGCTGTTTTAAGCAAAAATCTTTGACTTTATCAATGAAAGCATAAAACTCAAGTGTGATAGTTATGTTTAATACTTAGAAGTCACTGGCTAGTCCTTAACTGGAAACTGGTTGTTTCCAATTATGAATGTCACACTTGACAAAGGGTATAATTGCCTTGAAGTTGCTGTAGAGGTTTATTAGTGCCAGGGTGAGGGAAATTTGTTTTGTGGAGAGATAAATTGACATATTGGTTTTTTTTTGAATCAGAGAACTTTGAAAGGGTTTAAGAAAGGTGTTCAATATTGTCAATTCCCTTATGTCCTTTAGGGAAGGAATTTTACCGTCCTTACCTGATCTGGCCTATGTGCAACTCCAGAGTCCCTTTCTGAAAATTGCTTTTGAATCTGTTTCCAGCAACATTTCAAGGAAAGCATTCCTGGTCATCATAGTTTGCTGAGCAAAAACAAAAAGGATATGGATAGGTTAAGTAAGATCTAGCAAGGTGGATATAATGTGGGAAAGTGTGAAATTGTACATTTTGACAGAAAAAATAGCGTATTATCTAAATGAAGAGAGGCTGCACAACTGATATGCAGAGCGATATGGGTGTCCTAGTGCATGAATTAGAGATGGTTAATATGCAGGTATAGCAAGTGATGTGGACAGCTGATAGAGTACTATAGTTTATTGAAAGGGGAATTGGGTGCAAGACTGGTGAGGTTATGCTTCTGTTATACAGGGCATTAGTGAAACCACATTTGGAGTATTGTGGTATAGTACTGGTTACTGTACTTACAGAAGGATATTTATGCATTGGAAGCAGTTCAGTGAAAGTTTACTACACTAATACTTGGAATTCGCAGATTGCCTAATGAAGAAAGCTAGTTAGGCTAGGCTGAATCCTCTGGAGTTTTGAAGAGTCAGAGGTGCAATATACAAGATCCTGAGGGAATTTGACTGGGTAGATGTTGAAAGGATGTTTCATGTTGTGGGAAAATCTAAAACCAGGGGATCATTGTTTCAAAAGAAGTTGTAAAACAGAGATAAGACTGCTTTTTTTACCCAGAGTGCTTAGAAGTTTTGGAATTCCTTTCTTCAAAAGGCAGTAAATGCAGAATCTTTAGATATTTTAAGGCTGAGGTAGATGATCTTTCATCCACTTGGTAATCAAGAAGTTATCAGGGATATGCAGAAATGTAGAGTTGAGGTTAAAACCAGATCAGCCATAATTTTATTGAAGGATGAACAGACTCAAAGGGATGTTAGTCTTGTCTTTTTCTTTGCTCGTATGGACTTCTACAGAAAATGGGGAAACAGTGCCATGTTATTGGGAAAATGTGGATGACTGAGCATAACTGGAAGCTTGTTTCAAGATTGGAACAAGCATGATGGGATGAATGGATACTTGTCACTTCATTCAGTCTTTCCTCAGTTACTGGCTTCCTAAACTATGTGTTTGATTACTGAATTATTTTCACATACTGCACTAAACTTGTCCATAGCTTATACATTGTGGGCGGCACGGTGCCACAGTGGTTAGCACTGCTGCCTCACAGCACCAGAGACCGAGTTCAATTCCTGCCTCAGACAACTGTCTGTATGGAGTTTGCACATTCTCCCTGTGTCTGCGTGGGTTTCCTCCGGGTGCTCAGGTTTCCTCCCACAGTCCAAAAATGTGCAGGTTAGGTGAATTGGCCATGATAAATTGCCCGTAGTGTTAGGTGTAGGGGAATGGGTCTGGATGGGTTGCTCTTTGGAGGGTCGGTGTGGACTTGTTGGGCCGAAGGGCTTGTTTCCACACTGTAAGTAAGTAATTAAACTAATCTAATCTAATTAGAGGAAAATGCACCCTTAACATTTTAAAACCTGTTCTAACATGAAAATGAAACGTTTGAGCTTCAAGTCTTCTGAATTGCAAAATATTTAATGGTAAGCCTTTGAGATATTAATAATTAAACAATCTGTTCCAAAATATAACCAAACTCTCACATCAATATCCAAATTGGTTTGAAGTGCTCTGTTTCATATTTGCACATGGAGTTGTTATTAGGGTGTCTCTGAGCTCTCGTTATGTTCAGACCTATAGATATGTAAGGCCTCAGGTTGTGCATTCTACTTGAGTAGAGTTTTTACTTTAAAATCCTACTATGTCAAGAAATTTAACACTGCCCCTTTTAGTGTTGTTTTGTTCTAATGTTGCTCAGGTTTTTGGACTGGGAATCACTTCGAGCATTTATCATACCTAATCTGATTGGAGTGACCTTGCCTTCTTTTAGACTCTAGGCGTCTTCCAACTTCTCTGCTGCCTTGCTGTCTTAGGTTTTTGCCAAGCCCAGACGATTTGTTAGCAGCACTTCTAGACAAAAAAAAGCCCCACTGACTTTTCTAATCTTGATGGGAATCTCTTCCCTGGAGGCAGATGTCAGAATGGAGGGCCCTCATGGGAGACTGCAGTGCAACTGGGTGGAAAAGCAAAGAAAGCCATTGAACTCCATTTGGAACAGAGTGGCTATCACCTCAGCTGGACAAAATCCCGTGGCTCACGCATGCTTCCCTATCATCTGTAAGTAATAGTGCACTGTAGGGAAGCCATGGTACTGGCCAGTGCCATACAGAGGGGAGGAAATGACATCAGGCAAAGCCCCAGCTGACACTTGTCCAGTCAGGTGGAGAGGAAAGGAATCCTAAGGCCCCACAGCTAGCTAACAAACACACCTGCACCAAGTGGTGACCTGAATAGGTCTAGGAGCCCGTGACAGCAACTAGTGACATTGCCCCAAATACATGCCACCAGACATTGGCCAGAATGCAGGCAAGATCAAGGGACAACTTCAGCAGGTGTCGCAAAGCACAGTGAGTAAACACCTCTCCCCTTCCCCCTAACTCCACATTCAGGAAGTACTGTAAGTTGAGTATTAGATTTTTCATTTATATTTTTTAAATCAACGCTATGGATCAGGTGCTGATCAGTGGATTTAGAATGGGCAGCTAGTTGTTTTTTCAGATGTTTAGACAAGATGGGCTGAATCACTTCTTTTTGTGCCATAACTTTCTCTGGTTCTGTTGGTGTATTTCATTTTAAGTTTTGGATGTAGGTTTGCTCGCTGAGCTGCAAGGTTCATTTCCATGGAAATGAACCTTGCAACTCGGCAAGCAAACCTACATCCAAAACCTCAACCTGAGCTACAAATCTTCTCAAAACTCACTCATTTTAAATTATTTAATTTGCCAGTGTAGGGACATAGCTATTTAAAGTACAGATGATATATTTCAGCTTAGTGGGTGCAGGTGTACAGTTTTAATTTTTTTCTGCTTGTTAAGTCCTTATGAAACTTAACTCCAATTTTAACATTGATTCCTATGGAGATCAATGCTTCACTTAGTCTTTTCAATGGAATCACAGTTTCAAGAATGCAACTGTGACTTTGTGAGGACACCAAGTACTTGAGGTTCCATCTTGAATGTCCATCATAGTCACATTAAGTAGATGGATAGTCTTTCTTTGACAGCAAATGAATATAAAAATATATTTCCTGATATTTAAAAATATTAAAATTTTCAGAATTTTGGCATGTACAATAAGTAGAGACATAATAAACTGCAGATGCCGGAAACCAAATAGCACAGATTGCATTCCAGGCAGTTAAATGACTGAGTATTTAACCTAGCTTCTCAAATAGCTCAGACACGAAACTACATCCATCCAGCAGGAGACTGGAATAACACAGCAAGCCAGGCAGGATCAGGAACTGGAGAAGTCACGTTTCAGATGTAACCCTTCTTTAGGTCTAGGGGTGGTGAGGTGGGGATAGGTGAACACAGGTAGAGGGTACAACCTGGTTAATCGATGGGGCCTCCTCTATTGCCACAATGAAAGAAGCCACAAAGTGGAGGAACAACACCTCATCTTCCTGGGCAGCCTACAGTCTGGAGGACTCAACATTGAGTTCTTCAATTTCAAATAACCTCCCTTCCCAGGCCCTCCCCCTCCCTCCCTCTGATGGACCCTTCATTCTAACCACCAACTGGATTCATTCCAACCAGGTTGTACCCTCTACCTGTGTTCACCTATCTCTATCTCATCACCCTGCCCCCTCAACCCCTTTATCTGCAGCTCCCCTTAAACCCGTCCCCAGTCCTAAAGAAAGCTTGCAGCCGAAACATTGACTTCTCCACCTTCTGATATACAATAAGTAAGCTGTTGAAATTCAGTAGTAGCCGTCAAGTACAGCACAGGCAATGTCTCCAGAGTCAGATAATCCAGTTAATTTGTTAAACAAATAGTTCAATTTTATACTGTACTATTCCTTAAGGATTTTTCTTCACTGGCACATTTCCAATACAATTAATTAAACAGGTCAGTTCGAGGACAGAGAAGAAATGTTACAGATCTTTCAATATTTTTGTATTGTTCAGCAAGAAATCTTTTCATCTCTCACCCTGAATTTAGAGGGCCCCCTATAAATAAAATGCTCAAATAATAATGGTTGATTCTGAAGAATTTTTTGATTCAATCAAGTTCTGAGAAGACAATAGTAAAAGACATGTAATAGTGATCAAAAATTAACAAGGCTTGAATTTACTTTTAAATAAAATTCTAAGGTTTTGATCTGACTTTGCTCAGTTGAAACCCAATAATTTTAAGTAACTTAAGTATTTATATCACTGTTGGTGTGTATGGATGGGAGAAATAAGGGATGGATGTAGTTTCGTGTCTGAGCTATTTGAGAAGCTAGGTTAAGCACTCAGTCATTTAACTGCCTGGAATGCAATCTGTGCTATGAGCATTCCTTTGGTTTTGGTTTATATGGAATGCAGATTTGACAAAGAAATAGTCAAATGTATTCTACTCAAACTTTTCATTTGCTGTCTCGAATGTGCATATTTTATTAACTTAAACTGGGTATGGCCATTTTCTACAACTGTAAACAGGTCAGTTTAAAGATGTCTCTTTACCAGTTTAATTTGATTTGATATTGTTTGACAAAACAAAACCAGAAGTATCAGTAAAGGGTGCAAAGTTTGAAATTTGATGTCCAAGTAGTCTGTTTCTATGTTTATGAATTCTGTTCAAATTTCTATGTTGTGGGATGAACGTTCAGTTGTATGCCGAAAATCATGTTTACTTAGTAAAACACTTCAATAAAACTTAGGCATCATCAAGATATTGAACAATTTTCAGGGATTTCTAATTTAAATGCTGTTGTTCTTCTATTGCAGTATATTTAGCAGCATGTGGAGAAACACTGAATATTGACTTCGCATTACCTTTCAATGACTTTGTGCCTGAAACTTGCAGCACAAAATTTTGTTTGAAGGTATGTTTCACTTTATTTTAAATAGTGACTTTAACAATTGTTTAGTCTTACTGTCAATGCGACAACATGTAACATTGCAAATTAGTAGCCTCACACAATGAGAAATTGTCAACTACTGTTTGAATAGCAAGTGTATGAGCCTTGACTTCAAACACTGAAAAATTTAAGTTTGTCAATGTTTTACGGGTAATTCCATGGTCTTTAAGATTAACATAGCATTTGATCAACGATGGCATCAAAGTGCCCAATCAAAACTGCGGTCAATAGGAAATGCGGAGGGGATATCTCTGTCAGGGTTAGAGTCATACCTAATGCAAAAGAAGATGGTCGAGCTTTTTGGATGTTAATGATCTCAGTCTTAGAACATCATTGTTGGAGTTCCTCAGGGTGATGTTGTAGGCCCAACTACCTTCAGCTGTTACATTCAACCAAAAAACTGCTGGAGATCTGAAACAAACAAAAACTTAAATTGCTTTGGGAAACTTAGCGGATTTTTCAGCATCTGTAGAGAGAAAATAGTCAATGTTTTGAGTCCTGTGACCCTTGTTCAGAACCAGGACTTAAAATGTTAACTCTCTTTTCTCTCCACAGATGCTGCCAGACCTGCTAAGTTTCTACAGCAGCTTTAGCTGCAACATAATGCTTTCTATACACCAAAACTTAGAAGTGGGGATGTTTGCTGATGATTATATAATATTCAGCGCCATTTGATTTCCTCAGACACTGAAAGAGCCTGTGTTCATATGCTGCAAGGTAGCGCTCTGGTTTGAGCGGATAAGTGGCAAGTAACATTTGTATCACACCAGTATCAGGCAATGATTATCTCTGACAAAAGTGAATCTAACCATTGCTCCTGGACATTCAACGGAATTACCATCACTGAATGCCCATTATCAATATTCTTGGGGTTACCATTGACCATATACTGAACAAATCCTATATTCCCGTTGTTGCAGTAGCAGCGTTTGCTATCTGCAAGATGCACTGAAGTAACACACTAAGGCTCTTTAGACAGCATCAGTAACATCTCCAACCTTTTGAAGAAAAAAAATGCAGGTAAATGGGAATGCCATCATCTTCGAGTTCCCCTCCAAGCTGTATGCCGTTGTGACTTTGAACACTATCGTTGTTCCTTCATTACTGCAGTCAAAATCCTGAAGCTCCCTTTATAACAGCACTGTGTAAGTAAACCTTGAAGACTAGCTAGTTCAGGAAGGTACTCTACCTCCTGCACCACCTGAAGGGCTGTTAGTGACAGGCAATAAATGCCGGTTAGTCTGCAATGCATACATCCCATGAATGAATGAAAAATAAGTACCTAATCAAACATTAATCTTGTCCTGGTGCAGTAAAGGATCATTCAGAGTTGTGAATAGAAACATAGAAACTAGGAGCAGAAATCGGCTATTCGGCCCTTCGAGCCTACTCTGCCATTTACCATGATCATGGCTGATCTTCTATCTCAATGCCATATTCTTGCTTTCTCTTCATACTTCTTAATGTCTTTAAAGTCTATTTTTAAAAAAAGACTGTCTTTTTCTTCAATGTATTCAGTGATTTGGCCCTTTCACCCTCTGTGTAGAGAATTCTACAGGTTCACTACCTTTTGAGTGAAGAAAGCTTTCCTCATCTCCTCTAAATAGTTGAGCCAGTATCTGCCCTGCCTGGTTCTTGACTCCCCAAACAGGAAAATCATTCCCCCTTCATCTAGCCTGTCCAACTCTGTTAGAATTTTATATGTTTCAGTCAGATTCTCTCTCATCCACCGAAACTCCTACAGTGAATACTGTTCAGTTGAACCAATCTCTCTACCATCCACAGTATCAGTCTAGTGAACCTCAGCTGTACTCCCTCTCGGGCCAGTACTTCCTTTCTTATTTTGGAGGACAAAAACTGTGGTCTCCTTAAGGCCCTGTATAAGGCATACCTATTTTTGAGCTCAAAAGCTCTTGCTATGAGGACCAATAAAGCATTTCCTTCCTAATTGATTGCTGCCCCTGCCTGTCTACTTTCATTGATGTACAGGAACACCCAGATCCCTTTGTACATCCACACTTCCCAATATACTGCCATTTAAATAGTGCTCACTCTTTGATTTTCACTCTAAAGTATACTTCTTCATCTTTAACCACATTGTACTGCATCTGTTATGTTTGGTCATTCACTCAACTTGTCTAAATCACCTCGAAGTCTCCTTGCTACCTGCTCACAAATTCCTTTCGTGTCCAGTTTTGTCATCAACGAGCTTGGAAATACTGCATTTGGTTCCTTCACTGGGGCCATTTATTTGCATTATGAATAGCCAGAACCCAAGCACTGATTCTTACAGTAGCTGCCTGCCACTCTGAACAAGACCCATTTATTCCCACTCTTTGTTTCTTGTCTGTCAACCAAATGTCCATGCGAATAATTACCTCCAACGAATGTGCTTTAGCTTTGCCTAATAATATGTTATGAGAGAACTTAATCAAAAACCTTTTGAAAATCCAAACACACCATATCCACTGTTAGTGCTGCTTACTTCAATTCTACTCTTACTGGATCCTTGGTTTCCTAATATTTCTTCGTTATTTTGTGACAAAGAACAGAAGTATGTGTTCAACTCTTTTGCCATTTCCTTCTTATCCAGTCCTGAATATTCCTAAGATATTTTGAGGTTGCTGGGTTTGTTGCTCCTATATTTCACCCTAAAGTGAACGTTTGGGTTTGTAATGTCATCAATTCCATTTTAAATGCCCTCACTGCCTCTGCTGTAGATTTACCCAGAAATAGTTGTTCTCAGTGTACTTTGGCTAGATCCTGCTTTCCCTAAACCAAAACCCTTTTTGCAGACCATTTCTCCCTTTTTCCCTAACAAACTTAAAATGAATGGTGTTTGTGCTTGCCATCACTAAACTGCTGTCCCACTCCCGCCTCAAACACCTCTTCCCTATTATGTTTTGAAAACAGAAATTAGTGGAAAGCCTTAGCAGGTCTCGCAGCATCTGTGGACAAGGCAGTTTTGATATTTCAGGTCGAATAACGTTGCCTCCCAATGCAGCTATGTCTGCATCCAATCCTGGCCACCAGACAACTTCTCGTCAACATCTTCATTTTGGAAATCCCTGAATGAACCTGGTGGAGTTCAGCCAGTATCTGTCAGCAGTCTTTGCTCAGGGCAATCACTCTTGCTCCCCATATCAATGTGCCATCCTCTACTGTGAATTGGTCTATCCGAGTCCAAAAAGGTTTCCATTCTGGTCTCTCTCATCATCAGCTGTTTTGGTTTTATCAGGACTCGATCTTTCTGTGTTCAAACTCTGCTTTCGTCAGCTGTGACTGGAAGTGTATTCAGAAAATTTTAAAACCATTATGGACTATTCCATTGGTGATATCACTAGTGGTTTATCTGCATTTACTACTTAGCCAGTTCTGAGAAAGGGTCATTGGACCCAAAACATTAATTCTCATTTCTCTCCACAGATGCTGCCAGAGCTGTGAGCTTTTCCAGTAATTTCTGTTTTTGTTTCCAAAATGGTATATCTTTGAGAGATGAGGAAGGCCACAGGGGATTCCTGCATTACCTGCCTGCCTTTACTCTGCCTCATGATCACCCTTTCTCTCTGTTCAGCTTTCAGCTGAAGTGTGCAGTGTGACCACCTCACTGAACATGTCGACAACAGTCTCAGCATTTCACATGCTTCACAGCAAGTTCACGTACTGCTCAGCTCTGAAATTCAGTTAGGCCAATGGCTGCACATGTGATTGCCAGGAACATTAAAAATGCAGACCTTTATTTCACTCTACGTAGTCCTGCTGCATTGAAAAGTCCTTGTCTTATGTTTTTTGAGGCCTTACTTTAAGTCTTAACTTGACTTCCCTGACGTCACTTCTATTATCTTATTACATTGACCTTAAGTTTCTCAGTTAAATCCAAACTTAGTCACTTGGTTTAAAAAAGTAGGCTTTTCTAATTTACAGCAATTTGTAAATAATCCCAAGAGCAGTTTCTTACTAACCAATTAACTTTACTTTCCTGTGATATCACTTTGTTTTTTTGTCACTCTGTTTCAAACTGAGCACTGGGTGCTCCCTCGTAGGTCCCATTGCTTTCATGACTCTCGAGGCAAATAGAGTAGGCCTCAAGTATTGGCCCTAATTTATATACTCTCACTCCGCACTGCTCCCTTGCGTGTCCCACTGACTGTCCAACTCTCAAAGCAAGTGACCTAGGCCTGAAGCATTGGCCTTGACTTTATATACCCTCAATCTGTGCTGCTCCCTTCATGACAAGAACTAACTGTAGGGCACTCTTCCCAGACTGCTTAAAGATTGGTAGATTTCCTTCCTAAAGAAAATTGGTGAATCAGATGGGCTTATTATGACAAACAATAGTGATTAATTCTTTGGACTTTGGATCTTTAATTCATCATCTGAGATTCTTTGGAATTGCATAGTCAGAGTATTATGGATACTACATGGTTGAGTAAAATCAGCATCAAAATGAATAGATTTTTGTGTGATCGGGGAAGTGAGGGATATGGGCATATAAGAGGAGTTGAGGCATGCGATCCTAATGCACATATGTGTAGTGAACAATCCACTCCTGTCTTTTTATTTTAAATGTGTGGCACAATTACTGCGCTTGATGGGATAGATTCAGAATTGAACCAGCTTAGAAGGGGGCATCCTTGAAACAGAATAGGCTATAGCAGTAAAGGAATCATTTTTAACCCAACTGATAATCTCAAAGCCCAACATACCTCTCACTTCGCTGTTACAAGTAAGCCAATGAAGTCTGCTTGTTTGCCACCTTAACCACCATCATTAATGTTGACTACTTCCACAGTTAGAGCACTGTGTTCTACATACTTTTTACATTTCAGCATCTTGCCAACCCTCCTCCAAGTGCATCTTTAAAATCTGTAATTTGTAAGGTCTAGAAGGATAAGGTCAGCAGCTACAAGGAAATACAGCCACTAAACAGTCTGATTGGAACTATATTGTTCATCCTTCACTATTATTGAGTAGCATTCTGTAATTTTTTCCTGTGAATGTACCTACACCAGATGGATTGCAGTGATTCCAAACTGTGGCTTAACACCATCTCGAGGGTAATAAGGGATGGTTAACCAATGTTGGCCGTTTGAGGCCCTGATTAGCTTAAATTCACATGTAATCACAGTCTAAGATTGATAGACCCATATACAAAAAATGAGGGCGTTGACTTTGCTATATAATAAATTGTAGTCTTGACATCTGTCTTGCACCCGCTTAGACTTGCTGAGTTATCTGTCCTGCCTCAGCTCATTTATAGTTGAGACCCTCAATCCTACTTTTATGACCTCTGGACTTACCTCTGGAATGTCTCTGAAGTTCCTCCCACCTTCCATAAACTTGAGGTCATTCAAATTTCTGCAGCCTGTGATCTAACTCATAACATTGCCTTACTGATCACCTCTGGGCTACACTGGCCTCCGTTCAATCAATGCCTCCGTTTTGAAATGTTCATTCTGTTTTTCAGTCCTTAGTTGGCCTTTTGAATACCTTTCAACCTAACACCCTCCAGTTGTACAACCATGTGTGCTATTCCAATCCTGACTACACCAGTGGTGCCCCCCCCTACTGAGACCCCAAGCCTGGGAATCCCTAAGCATCTCATTCTCTATACTTTTTAAAGATGGTCCTTAAAAGCTATTTCTTCAACCAAGCTTTTGATAATCTTGATTGGTCTCAAACTTTATCTTGTAATCCTCCTGTGATACTTCTTAAAAGGTTTTACTATTTGAAAGAATACAAACCAACACAGCTGTTATTGTACAAAGCTAAAAATCACACAACACCAGGTTATAGTCCAACAGGTTTAATTGGAAGCACTAACTTTTGGAGCGCCGCTCTTTCATCAGGTGGTTGTGGAGGACACAATTGTAAGATGCAGAATTTAGAGCAAAAGTTTATAGTGTGATGTAACTGAAATTATATATTGAAAAATATCTTGATTGCTTGTTAAGTCTTTCATCTGTTTGAATACGATGATAGTTTCACTTCTTTCATATGTAAATCACAGAACTTTTTTTAAAAAGTTACATTCTCAGGTTAACTGTAACAATTGGTGTCAGCCAGATAAGATGTTGGAGGTGTTAGTTCCTGATGAAGGAGCGGCGCTCCGAAATCTAGTACTTCCAATTAAACTTGTTGGACTATAATCTGGTGTTGTGTGATTTTTAACTTTGTACACCTCAGTCCAACGCCAGCACCTCCAAATCATGACTACATGTGGAAAGTAATGTTTTGCTCTCTGTCTATTATGAAGGAGTTACAGATGAAAATTAGGAAGAGGCTGAGGATAGATCCTTGAGATACACTAAGCGTGATTATGCGGGAGTAGAAAGAGAAAGCATTGTTAGGGATTATTAGGATTGGATAGGTAAGAATCTGATCAGGTGAGAGCAGTCACACCCAGCTGGACAACATTGATGAGGTATTGGTAGGTGATGTGTCAAGGGCTGCCGTCAACAAGGGTGAGATGGAATTTTAGTCACAAATGACATCTTACATGATTGAGGAGAAAGTGAAGACCACAGATGCTGGAGAGCAGAGTCGAGAGTATGGTGCTAGAAAATCACAGGAGGTCAGGCAATGTCCGAGGAGTAGGAGAATCAATGTTTTGGGCATAAGCCCTTCATTCCTGCTCCTTGGATGCTGCCTGACCTGCTGTGCTTTTCCAGCACCACACTCTTGACTCTGACATGATTGACATCAATTAAAGCATAACAGAACATTTTCTTTCCTGACTTTAATTCAGTATTACTTTGTTTTGCTTTGTGTTTCACCATTAGGCATTATAATCAGATTGTTTGCTTTGTTGGCTCAACTGGTAGCACTGTTCAACTGGAATGCAATATTTGTACATTCCCTCTACACTTCAGGGTTTGAGTAATTAATTTGACCTAACTGAAGGGCCTATTTCAATGGTGTATGACCCTATGACTTTGACAACTTCAGCAAGGTATTAAGGAGTGATGCTACTCTTTAGATAAAATGCTAAGTGAAGGAATTGTTTATCTACAGTAACGGTTTGGGGTATATTAGAATTTTTGCAAGTACTTTGCAAGAATGCAGTTTGAGGGGAAATTAATGGGGGCGGTGTGTTTGTGGGGTGGAGGTGGAATACAACATATGCACGAGAGGAGAATATGGAATGGTTACTAAAGTGAATGCTCATTAACAGAGGTATTGCTATTGAAATTGTACCCATTAATGTTGGTTGGCACTTAGCAGCTGGGCTTTCTAAAATTTTAAACTAGGTATGTTGACTGTTTACAGGGTATTGTGCTGAGAAATTAACCAGTGAATGGCTATCACCTATTTTGTTGAATTGAAATAGGTGTGTATACATGCAAAGAACAGGGCCCTACGTATTTATATATGTAGCTTCCATTACAACCACATGCACCACGCTGCAAGCCCAACTGACAATCTTAAATTGATTATAAGTATAGTTTCTCACTTTTTCAAGGTTATCCTACAAATGTTGACCAGTTGTAGAATCCTGTGTAACATTCAATGGGACTGTTCAGTGTAGCCAGTGCATTGCTTGTGAACACTGAAGGGATGTGCTGTTTGATACAGTCTGCTAGTTTTTGGGATATTTGATCTACTGCGTCTGAAGTTCAGACAGCACATAACTCACTTGTGTGATAGGAAGAACATCTTTTAAATTGCTGACACCACTTGTTTTTTACTCTTGCTTATTTTAGAAATACTCATGTTCTCTACCACCAAACAACATTTTGCATAATTATTTTACATTTGCAGGCAGAAAATCTGGATTTACGCTTATTTCTACCAGACTGCCATCCCAGTAGATACTCCACATTTACGTTAGTAAATGACTCCCAGGCTAACAAGTTAACTCCTCAAACCTCCTCTTCATCTGAGACACAAGCTACACTTAAAACGGGAAAACTAAAATGGCGCAATGTTACTCAGCCAGAGTAAGTATCCATTTTATATCTATTTTTGTTTCATGTCCTGTAGACTTTAATGGAATTAAAATAATACTTTCAGGACTTCTGTCATTTGCTTATTATTTGAAGACCGCTTTCATTTTCTTTGTTTTACTGTTTATTTCTGCTGTTTGTGTTCGATTTTACAATTCTGGAAAAAAATTAAAATATTGCTTTTCTTTTTCAACTTTATTATAACGATTCTGTCCAGTATTAATGTACTGTGGTTTAGAATGTGGGAATTTGTACCGGTATTGTTTTAATGATAAAGCTTCTTTTTTACTGTTGTAAGAGATCATTTGATTTGATTTTGATACTAATGTTGCATGTACTCAAATACAAAAGTACAGGAAAACAATAAAAAGTGTAGAATGTATAAGATCATTGTCAGAATTTTAAATTGTTTATGGAAAATTGGATTCAGGATTGAGTGAAAATTCATGGACTGGATATCCAAAGGTGCAAAATTTTCAGAACAGAACCATGGGAAGAAAGGATGTTATTGCTAAGCAAGAATGCCAGTACAGAATAAAACAGTAATATATTCCTTGGTGGTAATCGGGAAAAGTAACTTTTGCAGTAATAAGGAATCTGGTCACATGCCTGCCCTGTGGCTACTACCTTTTCTGAAAGATTTTTCATTTTGGATACTGTTGGGCTAGATGGTTTGTTGTGGACTGTAGCATGAGCCAAGTTTGTGGCATCAGGAGCTGTAAAGGAAGGGAGGAGAAAAAAGGCAGAGAAGCAATAGTGAAAGGGGGACAGATAGACATTTCTGTGACTGCAGACACAACACCCGGATGGAATGTTGCTTTGCTGGTGCCAGGCTCAGGGTTGTCATTGAATGCCTCTAGGACATTCTGAAGGGGGAATGAAAAAAGCCAGAGATCCTGATCCATGGTGGTACTAATGACATAGGTGAAAAGCAGGATGCATTCTTACTGGCAGATTAAAGAGAGCTAGGAAATAAAAACTATGTCTCAATGGTAGTGGTCTCAGGATCACTGTTAGTGCCATCTGCTAGCAAGATGGGGAATAGGAGAATAGACCAGTTGAATGTGTGGCTGGAGAGATGGTGCCAGAGAAGCATTGGGAACAATTCTGTAGAAACTGAAATATGTGTGGATTGGATTGCAGAAGAACCGGGATAAATATCCTCTCAGGGCTGTTCACTAGTTCTGTTTGGATGCCTTTAAATTAGAGTGGCAGGAAGCTGAGTGAAGCAAAGAAAAATTGAAATGAAAGGTAGAAAACAATGATAAGCCATAGTGCCAAAAAAATCTAAAGCGTCAAAATGGTGAGTCTAAAGATCCTTTATTGCAACTGCTCTGTGCATTCAAATAAGGTTCCTGAATTAACAATGCAAATAGCTGTAAAGGGCTACAAAATGATTACAACTACAGAGACTGTGGGGTGACCAAGCTGGGAACTGAACATCCAAGGGTAGTCATCTTTTAGGAAGGACAGACAAAAACAAAATGAAGTGGGTGGCATTGTTAGTGAATGTTGAAGTCTGTGTAGGAGTGAGAAAGAACATTGGTACAGGAAATCTAGACATGGAATCTGTCTGGATGGAGTTAAGAAATAATAAGAGGCAAAACCTTAGTAGGAGTTGTCTATGGGCCTCCAAACAGTAGTGGTAAGTTAGCTGATGGCTATAAACAGGAAATTAGAGATGCATGTAATAGTGATGCCATAGTATTTGTGGGTGGCTTGTGTCTACATACAGACTGGGCAAACTGGATTAGCCATAATGCTGTGGTGGAAGAGCTCCTGGAGCATGAATACATTTTTTTTTCAGAACCGTGCAATGATCAACAACTAGGGAACAGGCTATCCTAAAGTTGGTTTTGTTAAATGAGAAGAGCGTTAATTAATGACCTTTGTTCTAAGATTTTCTTCAGGAAAAAGTGCCCACAACATGATACATTTCTCTATATGGATAAAGAATTAAGTACCAATCCAAAACGTGGTCCTAAATCTAAACAAAGGAAATGTTGAAAGTCTGAATGTTAGGCAAGCCACAATAAACTGGGTAACTTTATTAAAAGCATGATAGCAGATAGACAATGGTTAATATCTAAGGAATAAATGTTTGCATTGCAACAGTTGTATCTTCCTTTCAGATGAAAAAACACAACAAGAAAAGAGACCTAACCATGGCTAACTAAAGAAGTTAAGAATTGTATTAGATTCAAAGAGAATCATAGAAGGTTGCTCATAAAAAGTAGCAAATCTGAGGACTGGATTCAGCAAAGGAGGACGAAAAGGTTGATTAAGAGGGGGAAAAATGGAATGAGTAAACTTGAAAAGAATATAAAAGCAGATTGTAAGAGCTTTTGGAAGTATGCAAAAAGAAAGTGCAGTACATTTAAATATAGGTGCCTTGCAGTCCAAAACAGGAGAATTAGTAATTGAAAACAATAGAAAATTGGCTAGCAGGTGTAAGAGACTAAGATTAAAGGGGTTGTTTTCAGAGTGAAAAGTGGATGGTCAGTGCTTGGGCTCAGGTATCAAAATAAAGTGACCATTACACACCACCATTCTTAGCCACTAACAGTCCCCGTTAACAGCTATTCCCTGTCCCTGCCAGATCATTGTCCACTCCTTCATATGTCCAACTGCTCTTCTCTTTCTTTGGGCTCTACCCCCACTTATCGTTTACTCCTTGCCCCCTCTGTACGTAAGTCAACATTTTCTTAGCTACCATCAGTTCTGAGGAAAAATCACCCGACCCGAAACGTTAACTCTGATTTCTCTCCACAGATGCTGCCTGACCTGCTGAGCTTTTCGAGCAATTTCTATTTTTAGTTCAGATTAAGGAATTCATCGTGTGGTTCAGAGTGGACTGCACGGAAAGCTTTTTCATTACTGGGGCACTGCTACTCGTACTAGGGAGAGTGAGAGCTATTCTAATTGGGATGGGTTGTGCTTAAAGTGCAGTGTTACTATGAAGCAGTGTCTTGGGGAATCAAATAAACAGGGCTATGAATTATACTTACACTAAAAAGGTTCAGGTGAAGGGAGATTTATAAATCTAAAGAGGAAAGATGAGTAAAACAGGACAAAAAGTGCAAAGCTTATTGGTGAATGGGGTTCATGCAGAGTACCATTGTAAAACAAAAGCAAAATTAAAAGCTCTTCAGTTGAATGCACATGTTCATAATGAAGAAGGTAAATAAGTGACACAAATAGAGATAAATGATTTGCATTTAGTCGCCATTACAGACATAATTAGAAAGTGACCAATGAATAAATATTTCCCAGTAATTCAGTGTTTCAAAAAGACAGTGCGAATGGGTAATGAAGAAAAATAGCCCTGGTAATGAAGATTTACATAAGGACATTAATGAGAGAGAATTTTGGAAATAGAATGAATATGGTGGAATTTAGGAATATTAAGATTCAGAAAATCATAGTACAAGATTGTTTATTGGTGTGCTATTAGTAGAACAGAACATTAACTGAAAAATAATTGGAGCTTGTAGCAAGGATAATGCAATAATTTTGACACTGTAATGGCACAGCTATTCTGTAGCACGAATTAGTAGAATGCTTTTTCCACAGTTTCTGGGACAATACATTGTGGAATGAACTCAGGATAAAATTATCTTAGATCAAGAATTGTGCAATAAAGTAGGATAAATTAGTAATCTTATAATAAAAGATCATTTGGGACAAAGAGATCATAATAGAATTAAATTTCAAATGAAGGTGACATATTATGATCTCAAAGAATTTAAAGAAGGTCATGTATATATGAATGAGAAGAAATATATGTTTGCGTAAATAGACAAAACTGTATGGCGGTAAATAAGTAGGAAGAACATCTCAAAAATCCATTCAAAGTCTCTAGCAAAAATACAAATACTCAGCAAGGAAAGTCCATCTGTGGCTAATTAAGGAAGTTACGGATGGTAGTTCTGAAATAAAAATCTACAGTGTTGCAAAGGAGAGTAAGTTTGATGGTTGGGAGAATTTTGGAATCCAGCAGAAAGCAGCCAAATTGTTTGTAGAAAAAATAGAACAGAACCAGAGACAAAAATATCCTAGAATATCAAACAGATTCTAAAAGCTCTTACAGATAGATAAATAAGAAAAAGAACTGCAAAAGTAAATGTTGATCTCTTGGAGGCAGAGAGAAGTTATATTTTTATAAGGAAATAATTGAAGCATTGAGCACGTTTTGTAATTGTCTTCACTATAGAAGACACAACAAAGGGACTAAAAGGTAATATGAAGACAGAAAATGTAGAGGAGAAACCTAGGACTGAAAGGTGACAAATCTCCAGGACAATAAGAGCTAACTACAGGGATAGTAGATGTGTTAGTTATAATTTTCTAAAACTCTAGATTCTAAAACGGAAGGAACTTAAAAACTGAGAATTACTGGCCAGTTTGCCTGACATTAGCTCGTGAAAAATTGTTGAAATTGAACATTAAATTAGCAATGCATTTATGATCAGAGTTATCATTAATTTACAAAACAGAAACTGTACTTGACAAAATTATTAAAAATTTTTGAGGATGTAACTCCCAGGATAGGGATTTCTGGAAGTTATTCAGTGAGGTGTTAGACCTCCTTGAACAGCAGATAAGGATTTGTGGATTTGAGAGTAGTATATTAGCCGTTGGTAGTGGATTTGTTTTTGAATAGGAGTAAAAATGGGGCATTTTAAGTTGACAGGCTATAACCAGTGGAGTGCTAGGGTATCCTTGACTCAACATCTCCATTAATTACTTAACTGTAGAGACAGTATGATGTACATAAGTATGCTGATGATAGAGTTAGGTATGAATCTAAACCATAATGGAACAAAATGTTTGCAAAAGGAATAGGTTAATGGAGTGGGTCATAAGATGGCAGGGTAGAATAATGTGGGAAGTGCTGGTTGTAAAAATATGGAGATTTTTAAAAAAAGGCATGGAACCTATATGTAAATGTTCAGATAGTCTTGTGTATACTTACATAAGGAAGTTTAGAATATTAGCATGCAAGTCTAATAAATAATTAGGAAGAGAAATTGGATGTTGGCCTTTATTGCAAGGAGATTGAAATATAAGAGTAAGGAAGTCTTCCTGCAAAAGCATAGTTTTAATGAGACCATACTTGGAATACTGTAAATAGTTTGAGATTTCATATCTAATGCTTAATATACTTTTCTTGGTGGAGGTACACTGACAGTTCATGATATTAGTTTCTGGGATGAGAGGCTGAGTAAATTGGGCCCATACTACATAGAGCTTAGATGGATGAGAGTTTATGCAAGATTTTGTAGTGGATTGATTATAGTGGTGCTGGAAAAGCACAGCAGGTCAGGCAGCATCCGAGGAGCAGGAAAATCAATGTTTCGGACAAAAGCCCTTCATCAGGAATTCCTGATGCTGCCTGACCTGCTGTGCTTTTCCAGCACCACTATAATATTGACTCTAATCCCCAGCATCTGTAGTACCCATTTCTGCCCTTTTGTAAGGCTTTGACAGGACAGATATTGGGAGGATGTTTCCTCTGACTGAAGAACCAAGAGTAATGGGGCACAGCCTCAGAATAACAAGTTAATCATTTTGAATTGAGATAAAAAATTCTTCACTTTATTGTGAATCTTTAGAATTGCTATGGTAAACCGAAATCAGAAGATTTTGATTTATCGGGGAATCGCGGATATGGAGAACTGCAGGAAAATGAAGATGTGTTAGAAGATTAGTCATGATCATATTAAATGTTAGGACAAGCTTGAGGGGCTGAATGGTTTATGCCTTCTTTTATTTCTTGAGTTTCTTTTCATTTATTTGTAATGTGGGCATTGCTGAACAGACCAGTTGTTGTGAACGCAAGTAATGTTACCCTTCATGGTAACATTGGACAAATAAGATCCAAGAAAGAAATCTGGCTTGATTTTGTAGTTCGTTATTCTGGTAGTTAGTTGCTGAATGCATTCATAGGAGGCTGTGAAAGTTGTTTAAACATGAGCAGAAGTTTATATGTATATATGTATGTAATTTAGTTTGAAAAAAAGGAAAGACATAAATTTAACATTTTTCCCAGTAATTTTTTTTAAACTTATTCAATCCCAGAGAGACATCATTCCTATCTTAATTCTTTCATTTTTTTGTTTAACTGACTCTTCCCAAATTTCCTTTTTGGATTGCTGAATTGTTTTAATGTGACTTTCTAGTTCAGATGGCCTGAACCTTCTTTCAGTTCTGCTAGCCTAAGTTGTTTTATTTCAATTCTGATGGCTTGACAACTTGTACATAAATTCTCTCAGTTTGAAGACTTTGTAAACTAACCTGTCCTTTTGCAAGGATAAAACTATTCTCCTGAACTGAAACCATATTCTTCTTTTAGAATAAAAATGCAACCTGATTCTTCTGAACCGAACTCAAGCTAAGCTGCACTGTACCCTAATCATCTGTTTCTTCTGTATGTTGTAAACTCAAAAGTGCAAACATTTCATCAGTTAGCACCATAGTCATCTGTCTAGGTACTTACTAAGTCACAGTCCTTGGGATTATGTATTTAGGTCATTTTTACAAATATCAATTTGATTTTACTGTTGTAAAAAAGTTATTTTCACAAAATTGAAATCAAAATCCTTCATGCTTTACTCTAAAAATCCAAAATTCCCAAATAATGATGGTATATATCATATGTCCTATTGCATAGTGTTTGTTGCCCATCCTTAATTGTCCTTGAACTGAGTGATTGCTGACCATTTCAGAGGGCAGTTAAGTGTCAACTGTGGTTATGGAGTAGAGACCAGGACAGGTCTGCAGATTTCCTGCTCAAAATAAATCAAGATAGGTTCTGACAAAAATTTAAAGTAGCTTTCATGGTCACCATCACTCAGTCTAGTTTTATATTCCAGTTTGATTACAGCGGCTGTGGAAGAGTCTATGACACCTTTCCCCCCCCGCCCCCCTGCGAATATAAGACTCTGACTTGGGATTACAAGTCAAGTGACATCACCACTGTCTCTTTTCTCTGTGCCCCCCTCTCCCAAAAACAATCTGAATTGGAATACTTGAGACTGCAATATCATTGCACATGCTGTAATGCCCCTCAAGGCAATTTGACATCTCTAATTTACTTTTGATTATTTCCTGGATATGTTGGCAGTTTTTTTTGGTAGTATTCCTTATTCCTTACCATAGCATTTTTATTGAGGTACCACATTTAAAATATCCCTCCAGCTTCTGTGAGTGCAACCACACGTATCATTTTTCTGACATACATTTATTGATGAATGTGTTTGTTGCACTACAGATTTGTCCGTGGTCTAGATTAGAGTGGTGCTGGAAAAGCACAGCAGGTCAGGCAGCATCCAAGGAGCAGGAAAATCGATGTTTCAGGCAAAAGCCCTTCATTGGGAATAGGGGTTTCAACATTTTGAGGGTATTCTGACCTGTTGTGTTGCTGTGGATGAACTTGTACTTGCTTTCATGTGAATTCCATATGTTAAAAATTTTGTGATTCACTTGCTTTATTAATTTCCCTTAGTAATTTTGTTTCCATCTATCCTAATAATGCCTACTTTTCTGTGATCACAAATTCAGGTGTGTTTATCTAAATCTAAATATGTTTCATAGTTGATTAGCCAAAGCAGATCATTATTAGATATTTCTAGACATACTCTGTCAGCAGTGGTATCTGCCTACTAATCATAACCTATTTTGTTTTGTTTGTGTATTTCCTAAATAAGTGCATGTCTTTGAAAATATGTGATGGAAACAGATTTATCCTATTCTCTGGTGCATTGCAAAGGTCTCAACATAAGCTGTTTGGATATTTATTACAGTCTATACAATCTCCAAGTTGAAAGTGATGATGACAATGAAGGAACAGTAAGGTGGAGTGTGGCTTAAAGGAGAACTTGAAGGTAGTGATGTTTCCATGCATTTGCTGTCATTACTCTTGTAGGTGTAGAAGAAAATGGTAGAGGAGATATGGTGAATTTCGGCCGTACGTCCAGTAAGTGTTATACACTGCTTTCATTGTGTTTCAGTGGTGGATGGGCATCCAAGCTTTGACCTGGATAGTATTGTGCTTCTTGAGTGTTGTTGGACCTGCACTCATTTAGACAAATGGGGAGTATTATTTCTTACATTCCCTATTTGTGCTTTATAGGTACTGGTCAGGTTTTAGAGAGTCATAGGATGAAGTATTGACTGATGAATTTCGGCTTTTTAGCTACTATGAGTGTATGACTGATCAACTTCAGTTTCTGGATAATGATAACCTTCAGATGTTAATAGCGGGGGAAACTCAACAATGGTAATCCTATTGAATGTCAAGGGGAGTTGGAGGTTTCCTCTTATTGATCATTGCCTGGCACTTGTGTAATGCAGATGTAACATTACTTGTTAACCCAAGCCTGAATGTTGTCCAACTCTTGCAGCGTGTGGATATGGACTACTTCAGTATCTTAGAAATTATGAATGGTGCTGAAGATTATGAAGACATGAGCAAAGATCAGCTATTTCTTGATGCTGTGTGGAATGAGTTAAATTGGCTGAACACTGGCATCTGTGAACTTCGGGATGTCAGGAAGATGCTAAGTTGGTTCATGCACTTGTAATTTTAGCTGAAGTTTTTTTCTGCTCACTAACTGGTTGCATGTATTTCTGCCACCTTGAACTGCTGCAGTCCATTTGGCGTAAGAGCACCCATCGTGCTGTAAGGGAATTTCAGGATTTTGATTTCACTATGTGAAGGAACAATTTTGGACATATCTCAAAGTCAGAATGCTGTGTGGGTTTGGAATTGAACTTGTAAGTGGCATTGTTCCAGATGAAATTGGAAGTATGGGCAGAGCTTCAATACTTGGGTAAAAGGGCACTGCTTCCTGAACATTTTGCGGCACTCTTCTCACCTTGTTGCAGCACACTGATTGAAAACTATTCCTACACAAGACACCTTTCATCCCTTTACTTGCAAATGCTTCAACTTTGTCTTGTACTCTGATGTGCTGGGCTCCCCCATTATAAAAATGAGGATGTTTGTCAAGTTTCTCTTCTCAGTTGGTTGTTTATTTATTCACCAGCATTCGTGATTGAATGTGGCCAGACGGCAGAGCTCAGATCTGATTCATCGGTCGTAGGATCTCTTGGCTCTGTCTGTGGCATGTTGCTTTCACTGAGCCTTATTCAGGTAGTTTTGCACTGTAGCTTCACCATGCTGAAAGCATAGATCCTGCTACTGGTGTTAACATCTGATTATGTTCATAGTCCACTAAATAACGAGGTGGTAAATGTAACAAGGTAAACAGTTATTGGGAATTAGTTAGGAAATTGTACTTTAATGTCAAGGGACTCTGATGGTGCAGTGGTAATGTCTCTACCTCTGAGCCAGGATGCTCAAGTTCAAGTCCCACCTGCTCCAGCCGTGTGTAATAATATCCCTGAACAGATTGATTTTTTAAAAAATGTAAATGTCACCTTTAGCTGACAGTTCATAGCTCCAAACCAAAGTTGATAAACAATCAAATAATGACATTTCAGAGAGGGTTCCAACAACATGAAGATCAGTCTTTGGCTCCACAAAGATGCAATGGTCATACCTCCTGATGGTGTCAGTTAGTTTGATGAGGACATGTTGAGGTAGGATTTTTCCCTCTTGCTGTTTCCCTTATCAGCTGCTGTCGAGCCAGTTTTGCAGCAGTGTCCTTTACGATTCAGTCAACTCAGTCAGTAATTATGGTGTCAAGATACTTCTGGTGATGAACATTGAAGTCCTCGGTGTTTCTTTCAGTTTGTTTCCACATACAGGAATGTTGATTCACCACCTTGAGTGAAGATGGTGTGGTTTGAGTGGTAATAGTAAGTTTCTTTGCCCATATTTGACTTGATGCTGTAAGACTCCCCAATTTGTGTAATCCTAAACTGTATAATTTAGATTACATATAAAATAGATTTGTTTCTATATCATTGAATAACTGGAGTGACATATTTTTAGTCTGTCTGTCTGTGATAGTGCTGATATCCTGCCACAATTGAGATATCTTACTTCATTACATTTCACAGCTGAATTAGGGAAGTGCACCCACAGTTTAGAAGCAAAATACACTGTGACATTACATAATGATACTGTCTTTTTGAACAAATGTCTACTGGTTAACTATTGAGTATGATGAAATGTTACTTCTATGCGTATATTCTTGTGTTTAGAATAAAGGGTGGCATTTTGTTCAGTAGTGATATTTTTAAAGGTATTTTATAGTTAGAACTATTTTAAAAAAGAAAGCCATTTCCCACTGTCACTTTGACTTTCAGATAACCTGACCTTTTCCCAGTTGGAGGAACCAAACAATCTAGGGAAACTTCTGGCAATAGCAATTGGCTCTAAATTATTCAGGACATACCTAAGCAGACAATTTCCCAACAAATTATGATAAGAACAGCATTGTGTGCTAACCAAACAAGTGCTATGGAAGCTTTTTCCTTTACATTCATTGAATTTACTTACATTTAAATGTTATGTTTTAAACACTGAATTCACAGGTGTGTTAAGAAGAAAAGCCATAAACTGCAGACATTAACAAATATGCATTGAAGTTACCAGTTTGCACGATGTCATATTTTGCAGTTTATTTTAAACAAATTTGAAGTGTTTCTGTTTTCACTTTTTTGACCCATTAGCCAAGATGGCGAGGAACAATAGCAATATAGGAGTGCAGGTTCATAGCTCCTTGAAAGTGCAGTCACAGGTAGATAGGATAGTGAAGAAGGTGCTTGGTATGCTTTCCTTTATTGATCAGAATATTGAGTACAGGAGTTGGGAGGTCATGTTGCGGCTGTACAGGACATTAGTTAGACCACTGTTGGAATAATGCGTGCAATTCTGGTCTCCTTTCTATCGGAAAGATGTTGTGAAACTTGAAAGGGTTCAGAAAAGATTTACAAGGATGATGCCAGGGTTGGAGGATTTGAACTATAGGGAGAGGCTGAACAGGCTGGGGCTGTTTTCCCTGGATCGTTGGAGGCTGAGGGGTGACCTTATAGAGGTTTACAAAATTATGAGGGGCCTGGATAGGATACATAGACAAAGTCTTTTCCCTGGGGTGGGGGTATCCAGATCTAGAGGGCGTAGGTTTAGGGGGAGGGGGGAAAGATATAAACGAGACCTAAGGGGCAACTTTTTCACATAGAGGGTGGTACGTGTATGGAATGAGCTGCCAGAGGATGTGATGGAGGCTGGTACAATTGCAACATTTAAGAGGCATTTGGATGGGTATATGAATAGGAAGGGTTTGGAGGGATATGGGCCAGGTGCTGGCAACTGAGACTAGAATGGGTTGGGACATCTGGTCGGCATGGACCGGTTGGACCGTGGGGTCTGTTTCCATACTGTACATCGCTATGACTCTATGACTGTATGTCGTCTTGATGCAGGTATTCAATTAATGCTCACACTTATCATGGAGAGGTTAATTTTACTTTGTGGGCACAGTATGAAATATAAGAATGTGAATATACTTACGGAGCAAGAATGTTGTCAGTTTGATTGACAGGACTGCTGGTGAATCCCTGCACAGAAATGTGACCAAGATATTGTCCTCAGCTGAATGTGACTGAAGTTATCAGAAAGAGTTGGAAAACGCATTCTTGGTTTGAATAAAGGCTGTATAAGATGTGCTGTATGACTTTGATTATGACTCTCTCTGACCTAGAGCTGCAGCAAGAATTGTAGTCAGAAATTTCAGTCAATGTTGGGGAAATTATGGCAAAACTAATAATGCATTGTGTACGTAGACATTTTTAAGCAACAACTGAAATTCACTTTATAAAGGAGAATTTTCTTTGACTCTGCTCTCTGTATATTTTACTTATGATGTAGGGCATATACTGTTCCAGACCTTGCCTCAGGTGGTGCTGTCTTTTCGCAAAATGTGCAAAGAACATAATACTTGGTACAAATTACAAAGAATTGTTTGTTACAGTCAACGTTGGGCTAGATTTTGGGTTGTACAGGGAGAGTACTGAAGGGAAAATACATGAGGATTGGCAGGTGCCTCTTCACTCAAGAGAATTTCAAAGACATGTCTGAAGTTTGTAATGTCAGTACAGAATTAAACATCACAATACAACACTTGGTTTGTACTTGGGTCTAGTGCTGCAATGAATTCTGAAGGAGTACTGCTCAGTCACATATGAATTTACCACAACTAAGAAGTGGGATGCAGACGTAGGACCAGCAAGTTCCCCCAGCCTGCTCGTGTTCATTAAGATCTTAGCTGAAGTTTATTATATCAACAAAACCTATCTATCCTATCGTACATACCTTGATTTCCTGACCGCTGAATAATCCACCAATCAAATCTCGAGTAGAGTCAATGGTTCAGCCCCACAATCTCCAAGAACCTTTTCTTCATCTCTGTCCTAAGCAGCTGATTGCTTATTCCAGAACTATGACTCCTAGTTTGTGACTATCCCAGTCAGTGGATACAATCTTTCTTGTCTCACCTTAAGTTCTGTATATTTTACTGAGATCATTTCTCAGTCTTTTTAAACTCCAGAGAATACAAGGCCACCTCCTCATTTCACTGTATTCTCAGCTCAGGATTGGTCATCTAGTGGACAGTGGAGACATTTAATCTAAGTTTGTAATGGGACCTTGATCAGCTTAGCCAACGAGTAGCAAATGGAGTTTAATTTAGATAAATGTGAGGTGTTTCATTTTGGTAAGACTGGAAAAGGGCAGGACTTACACAGTTAATGGTAGGTCCCGTGGAGTGTTGCCAGAGACCTAGGGGGTGCAGGTACATAGTTCTTTGAAAGTGGCATCACAGGTAGACAGGGTGGTGAAGAAAGCGTTTGGCATGCTTGCTTTAATCGGTCAGAACATTGAGTATAAGTGTTGGGACACTATTATTTATGTACAAGATTTTGGTAAGGCCACATTTGGAGTGCTGCATACAGTTCTGGTTGCCCTGCTGTAGAAAGGATGTTATTAAACTGAAAAGCATGTTAAAAGGATTTGCAACGATGTTACTGAGACTGGGGAGGTCTGAGCTGTAAGAATAGGCTAGGACTTTTTCCCCTAGAGTTTTGAAGGCGTAGGGGTGACCTTAGAGGTTTATAAAATCATAAGGGGCATAGATAAGATGAATAGCCAAGGTCTTTCCCCCAAAACCAGAGGACACAGGTTTAAGGTGAGAGGGGAAAGATTTAAAATGGACCTGAGGGGCACCTTTTTCATAGAGGGTGGTGCGTGTATGAAACAAGCTGCCAGAGGAAGTGGTAGAGGTGGGTACAATTGAAACATTTAAAAGACATTTGGACAGGTACATAAATAGGGAAGGTTTAAAGGGATATGGGTCAAGCGCAGGCAAATAGGATTAGTTCAGTTTAGGAAACCTGGTTGGCATGGATGAGTTGGGCCAAAGGTCCTGTTTCTATGGTGTAATTGTAAGAAATGCATAACATTTTTGAAAATGTGAGCAGCTACTTCTTAAAAAAAACTTAATTTGATATTTTTTTCTAATTTGAAATTTGGCTTGTTTTCATAATTTATAGGACCGACTGGATTGAGTGCTGGTCTGTTCCAAATATCCTACTCTGTATTGACTATACTTGGCATCCCATCTACCCTCAGAAAGCTGATGAACAGTTGAAGCAAAGCTGTAAGAAGCCATTCATTCTATTAATCATTCATTTGTTTATTACAAAGGTATAAGGAATATAGGACCACGATCAAGCCATTCAGCCCCTTAGGCCTTTTTGCTCATTCAATTGGGTTGTGGCTGATTTGCATCTGAATTTCATTATATTCACTCTGGTTCTGTATCCCTTAATACATTTGCCAAATAAAAATATTGTCAAACTCTGTTTTGAAATTTTCTGCTAGCATTCAAATGTTGAGTATTATTATGTTGGTAAGTAATTAGTTTTTTTTTATTTTGGCTATTAATGCAAAACCGTTGTCAGTCTTTTGATGCATCAGTCTGTCCAAATTAATTATAATTAATTTACTGGTTGACCTTTTCAAGTTGACACCTGATTTCTCCCTGAAGATGTATACATGCAATGTAAGTTTAATGGTGAATAATTCTATGGAAAATTATAAATTTATGTAACTTTCAATCTGCAAGAAAATTTCAGCTATCATTAGAAATAATTGCTGTGGCAACAACCCTGCTTTTTTGCATAGGTGAGGTGCTGAACAAGCATATAGAACAGAAGGAGAAGTAATTTGGTCCCATATATCTATCTATAGAATTTCATAGAATCCCTACAGTGTGAAAACAGGCCATTCGCCCAACAAGTCCACACCAACCCTCCGAAGAGTAACCCACCCAGACCCATTCCCCTACCCTATCACCCTACATTTACCCCTGACAAATACACCTAACCTACACATCCCTGAACACTATGGGCAATTTTGCACGGCCAATTCACCTAACCTGCACATGTTTGGATTGTGGGAGGAAATGGGAGCACCCAGAGGAAACCCATGCAGACAGCAAAGAAACAGGCCATTGTGTGCTAATGGTCCATAAATACCTCTTCTGACCCTAGTTTTTCATCACATCTGATGAACATATCCTTTTATTCCTCTTTGCCTCTTCTATTTATCTACTTCTCCCTTACATGCATATGTGCTATTTATCTCAATCCATTCAAGGTAGTGGCATGTTCCACCGATCACCTTTGAGATGCTTCATGTGAATTTATTTATTTAGCAGTAATGATCTCTTTCTTTAGAAAAAGCTTTTGTTGGGATATTTCGGTTTTTATCATGCATATGCCCCAGTCTTTAGTTCACTTCATTCAAAATGTTTTTGCTTTTGATTTTCTAATTGGGTAACCATGAGAACCCTATGATTTTGCTGCTTGAATAGCTAGGTGAGATTACATCTTACCTCTACACTGAAAATACCATTAAAGAATTCTATAGTCAGTTGCACACAGCAAGAAAAGTAAGATTCTTGCCACCCTGAGGGCTAGATAGCAGGGTGACCCTTGCTTCAAGGTTAATGGTGAATGCCCTTTTTCATTGTTGACTGTAAAGTCAAGTTTATTAAGTAATTATTTTGCTTCAGTAGTTTTTAAGGAGGCTTGGCTGAGTAGGGAAGACAGTGGAAATAATAAAACCACATTTAAATTATATAGAAGAATAATAGTAAATAAACCAACAAATAACTCTAAGAAGATAAATCTCCTGGGCTGGACAGATTGCATCTGCAACTTCTTAACAAAAAGAAATGTAAGAAATGACAAAGGCATCATCACAGATGCTGAATAATTAATTAGAAAAACATATTGCAGCAGACGGCTAGCATATTTCTATCATTGTAGCTGTATTTAAGAAGGGCAATAGAACATTCCCCAGCAACTATAGACCACTGATAGTCGGGAAAATAATGGACTCCAAAGGAGAACATAAAATAAAGTGAAGAAACTAAAAGCATAATGATGAAAGCACCATGGATTTCAGGCAGAAAGTCCTCTTTCAAAAGGTAATGAAGTGAATAAGAAAGTGTAACAAAATATGAGTTTTTATTGTCAAACAGTTTTTGATAAAATACTGTGGATTAAATAATATGATCAGAAAATGCAGAGCCAGATGACAAGATGTAAATGCACTGGATGTGAATGCAAAACAGATTTATTTTGTTGATGTCAGAGCTAAGAGTTTGGACTTAACAAGAAAAGGTGAATAGCTTGTGTTGCCTTTCACTTGAAAAGAGAAGGCTGAAGAGTGATCTAATAGAGGCATTTAAAATGATCTAATGTTTTGCTAGAGTTGATGCAAAGAACCTACCCACTTGTAGGGAAGGGCAAAACCAGAGTCTGTTAAGACAACTTAGCAAGAAATTGAAATGGGAATTCAATGATTCTTATTTACCAAAGAGCATATAGAACTTTGTACAACTGGGAGTAATTTAGAAAGTAGTATGGAAAATATTTATGGGCAGTTATACAGGCATCTGAGGGATGAAAGAGTAGAGCTGACAGTTAAATGAGGAAGTACAGGAAGATACTGAATGGAGCATAAACACCAACTTGGACAGTTTGGAGCAAAACGGCAATTTCTGTGCTGCATGTTCAATGTGCATATGCCAGAGTGCTTTCAAGAATGGCACATCTTGGCTTTTTCGGAAGGTTGGAAAAGGTAGGGTTATTCTCTATCAAAGACAAATTTAGGAGCTGACCTGTTGGAGGTTTTAAGGCGAGGGGTTTTGATAGAATAGATGAGGAAAAACTGTACCCTTTGGCCTGTGTGTCAAAGATTTAAAATCCATGGCAAAAGATGTTGAGGGAAGATCAGAAGCCTTTTTTTAAAAGAAAAACAGAGTTGTCAGGATCTGGAAAACTTGATCTGAAGAGATGATGGAAACTGATTGTATTAAAAACAAAATTGTAAGGTAATAGAACATCTGTTTGAGTAGGAGCAACCTATTAGATTATGGACAAATAGAGGAAGGTGTAGAATAATTTAAACTAATCTTTTAAAAAACAAAAACAAGGTATAACAAAGTGAATGGCCTCTTGTACTACAAGTTTCTGTGATTCGCACCAGTATGTCAAGGTGCTGTGATTCTACTGGGACAAGCCAAATAAAGACATATCCATCCTAGGACAAGCCAAACAAAGACACGCACGAGAATTCCTAGAAGCATGGCATTCCAACTGGAACTCTATTGTCAAACACATCGAGTTAGACTCTGGGCGGCACGGTGGCACAGTGGTTAGCACGGCTGCCTCACAGCGCCAGAGACCCGGGTTCAATTCCCACCTCAGGCGACTGACTGTGTGGAGTTTGCACATTCTCCCTGTGTCTGCGTGAGCCCCCCTCTGGGTGCTGTGGTTTCCTCTCACAGTCCAAAAATGTGCAGGTTAGGTGAATTGGCCATGCTAAATTGCCTGTAGTATTAGGGGCAGGGGTAAATGTAGGGGAATGGGTCTGGGTGGGTTGTGCTTCGGCGGGTCGTTGTGGACTTGTTGGACGGAAGGGCCTGTTTCCACACTGTAAGTAATCTAATCTAATCTATCTACCACCCCCTGAGAAAAGGAACAGGCAGTGACTTCACCACAGGAAATAACATCACCAACCCAAAGAAACCCAAAAATATAAATAGAAAGCAGGAATTTTCAGCAGTGCTTCGCTTGAGGCCCATTGAAGATGTTACCTGGTAGGGGAACGAAACGTCTGGAAATGAAACTTCAAGCTCATGGAGCAAACCTACATTCGAAAGGGAATAGATAAGTAAGAAGTAGAGAGGATGTTTCCACTAGCAGTGAAACTAGGACAAGAGGGCATAGCCTCAAGATTAGAGGTAGCAGATTTAAGACCAAATTGAGGAGGAATGCCTCTGGGTGAATCTGTGGAATTCCCTGCCCAGTGAAGTAATTGAGGCTTCCCTCATTGAAATTTTTTAAAGCTGAGATTTTTTGAACAGTAAAAAAATTAAAGTTATGATGGACAAGTGGTGCTGAGGGCACAAAAAGATCAGCCATGGTCTTATGGCAGACTGGGCTCGAAGGGCCAGATGGCCTACTCGTGCTCCTATTTCTTACTTCCTCTGAGAGCTCATAAGGACATAATAGTGGCTGGTACAACCACAGCATTTAAAAGGCATCTGGATGGGTATATTAATAGGAAGGGTTTAGACGGATATGTGCCAGGTGCTGGCAAATGGGCCTAGTTTAATTTAGGATATCTGGTCGCCATGGATGAGTTACCAAACGGTCTTTACTGTGCTATACATCTCTGTGACTCTCAGTATGTCAAGGTCCTGTGATTTGTATACATTTCTTAAGGGCAATTTATGAAAGAGTTTTATAGTTAACCTTTGTTCAATAGATTCCAGAGGATTAAGGTGTGATATCATTATAGTCTTGCATAATCTTGAAATCCTCAATGTTATATATAGCGGTAAATTGTTCCCACTTGGGAATAGGGGTAAGCCATTTGGCTCCTTCGGTCTGTTCCAACATTCAATGAAATCATGACTGATGTGACAGAACACTATATACGTGTTTCCATTCTATATTCTTTTTACTCTCTATTCCTTAATACCTTTGGCTAATTAAAATCTGTCATTCTCAGTTTTACAAATAACAATTGATGTGGCATCAGTTGAGAAAGATAGAATTCAAAATTTACGCCATGTTTTGTTTAATGAAATATTTTCTAATTTAATTTGTAAGATCTGTCTCCAAACTGTGGACTGGGCTCCCTAGTCTTAAACACGCAAACTAAACCTACCGTATTTATTCCCTAAATTTTCTTTAATGCTTTTACCGATTCGAGCTCTAATCTTTTAATTTCCAGGGAATAAAATCCCGGTTTATTTAATCTGTCATAGAGTCATAGAGATGTACAACACAGAAACAGACTTTTCAGTCCAACTTGTCCGTGCCTGCCAAGATATCCTAACCTAGTTTAGTCCCATTTGCCACCATTTAGTCCATATCCCTTCTAACGCCTTCCTATTCCTATCCAGATGCCTTTTTAAATGTTGTGGTTGTACCAGTCTCCACAGCTTCCTCTGGCAGCTCATTCTATACAAGCACTACCTTCCATGTGAAAACGTTGACCCTTAGGTCGCTTTCATATTGTTTCCCTTTCACCCTAAACTTATGCCCTCTAGTTCTGGCCTCCCGCAGTCCAGAGAAAAGACTTTGTGTATTTACCCTATCCATGCCCCTCATGATATAAGGTCACCCCTCATCCTCCGACGCTCCAGGAAAAACAGCCTCTCCCTATAGCTCAAATCTTCCAACCCTGGCAACATCTTTGTAAATCTTTTCTGAACCCTTTCAAATTTCACAACATCTTTCCGATAGGAAAGAGACCAGAATTGCACACAATATCTCACAAGTGACCTAACCAAGGACCTGTACAGCTGCAACATGATTTCCTAACTCCTATACTCAATGCTCTGACCAATAAAGGAAAGCATACCAAATGCGTTCTTTACTATCATACCTACCTACTTGCGACTCTACTTTCAAGGAGGTTTGAACCTGCACTCCAAGGTGTCTCTTTTTTTTTCAGCAACACTCCCAGGACCTTACGATGAAGTATACAAGTTCTGCCCTGATTTACTTTTCCAAAATGCAGCACCTCACATTTATCTAAATTAAACTGCATCTGCCACTCCTCAGCCCATTGGCCCATCTGATCAAGATCTTGTTGTACTTTGAGGTAACCTCCTTCACTGTCCACTGCACCTCTAATTTTGATGTCATCTGCCAACTTACTAACCATACCTCTTATGTTCACATCCAAATCATTTATGTAAATGACAAAAAGCAGTGGACCTAGTGGCACACCACTGGTCACAGGCCTCCAGTCTGAAAAGCAACCCTCTACCACCACCCTCTGTCTTCTACCCTAAAGCCAGTTCTGTATCCAAATGGCTTGTTCTCCCTGTATTCCATGAGATCTAACCTTGCTAATAGTCTACCGAGGAATCCTGTCAAATGCCTTGCTGAAGTCTATATAGGTCGTATCTACTGGTCTGTCCTCATCGGTCCTCTTTGCTGCTACTTCAAAATCTCAATCAAGTTTGTGAGACATGACTTCCCACGCACAAAGCCATGTTGACTATCCTTAATCAGTTCTTGCCTTTCTAAAGACATGTAAATCTTGTCCCTCAGGATTCTCTCCAACAAGTTGCCCACCACCGATGTCAGGCTCACTGGTCTACAATTTCCTGGCTTTTCCTTAACACCTTCCTTAAACACTGCCACCATGTTAGCCAACCCCCAGTCTTCCGGCACTTCATCTGTGACTATTGATCATCCAAATATCTTACCAAGGGGCCCAGAAATCACTTCCCGAGCTTCCCACAGTTCTGGGGCACACCTGATCAGGTCCTGGGCCTTGTAGTGAAATGAAGAAACTTATTTTGCAGGGCAGTATACTTTTAAGGCTTTATGCTTTAGAGTTGCTCGTAATACTCTAGATGTGGCCTAACTAGTAGACAGTCAGTGAGATTGTAGTGAGAAGCCAAAATGTGAAATTAAATGGGGATTAGAAGAATGCTCTTCACAATATATTGTTAAAATGTGGTTTTCTATTGCAATAATTTGAATAAAATCCTTTTCTTTTTCCAAACACAGTTACATGCTTGCTAGATGAACTATAATGAAGGTGATAGTGAGGAAACAGGAGAGTGGGACTGGATCAAGTGGGACTGGATCAAGTGGTTTCTGGAAACAAATGTCCAAACAGACTTGCACCAAAAAACTTCTTTTTTTGTATTTCAGCATGCTATGGCACAAATTAATAAAAGTGGCTTCAACTTATTTTTAAGTGCTATGTTGAATATGTATCATGCAACATTTTGCAAGTTGTTTAATGAGAGTAGTAGAATTTTAGAAATTATTAAAATCAGTAGGAACAACTGAAGTTATGTATTCTCAAATTTAAGTTTAGTTTCAACAGCTAACCTACGTCTGTGTGAGAAAATGCTTTTTAAAAAAATGTACAACCTTTCTTTTTAAAGTATTTGAAATGCAGCAGTCGACATCAAGATCATCACAGAAGGCCTCTGAACGAACTCTGCATTCTCCTTCAGTTTCACAGCGACAGCGTATCGATCCTTCTGAACTTGCACCTGATAAACTACATGTTGAGCTAGAAATGTCTCCTGATTCACAAATCATTCTATATGGGCCACTTCTTAAAGCATTGTTATCTATCAAGGTACAGACTTTTAATTTCTCTCACAACATCAAAAATCTTTTAAACTTGAGGCAGATTTTCGAAGTTATTTGGAACTTACTTTTATATTATTATATGGCCTTTGCGCCAGACTTCTACCTCAAAGGATCTGTAACTGTTGCAGTACAAGAATATCCATTAGCCAAGAAAAAAATTTAATATTCCCTGTTAATCTGTTTTGTCCCTTGCCCTCTGAAATATTGTGATTATATTGGATTATATTATGAGCACTGGTCATTGTCCATTATAGTGAGACTTAATAACAAGTGTCAGCATTCTTTTTAATTGTGATTGTTTTGTTGTCAGACCATTTCAGTAGTTACGGCAATGTTGCTAGGTGGTAAGCAACAAGAAGAAAGTTTCCTCTCTGCTTGTTGTTTTCCTTCTATCCCTTTGTGTCCTACCCTCCATAGCCTAGGAACATTGTTCATTAGTTGTCACTTTCATGTTTCCAGTGTCAGTTTTTAAATGTAAGGTGAAACTGCTGAATTAGATTAGTCTCTTTAAATAACCAAGTTGAGCATTGCTGTTACAAATTACATTTACAACAGTGAAATTTCTAAAGGAGCTTCTTGTCAAAAGGAAGAAGGCAGCTTACGTGAGGTGGAGGAAGCAAGGATCTAGCACAGCTTTTGAGGATCACATGCTTACTAGAAAGCAGCTCAGAAATGGACTGAGGCAGGCTAAAAGGGAGGACGAAAAAGCCTTGGTAGGAAGCATTAGGGAGAACCCAAAGGCATTTTACTCATACGTGAGGAATAAGAGAATGATCAAGGAGAAGGTAGGGCTGATCAGGGATAGCGTAGGGGACTTGTGCGTGGAGTCTGAGCAGATAGAGGAAGCCCTAAATGAGTTTTTTGCTTTGAATTTCACTAAGGAAATGGACCTTGTTGTGAACGAAAACTTTGAGGAGCTCAGAAACAGGTTTGAACAGATCAAGGTTGATGAAGTTGATGTGCTGGAAAGTTTGACAAATATTAAGATTGATAAGTCCCCAGGGCCAGACCAGATTTATTCTTGGTTGCTCCAGGAAGGGAGAAAGCAGGTTGCTAAGCCGCTGGCGAAGGTTTTTGCTTACTCACTCTCCTTGGGAATTGTACCGGGGGATTGGAAGGAGGCGAATGTTGTTACCCTTTTCAAGAAGGGGAATAGGGAAATCCCTGGCAATTCTAGACCAGTCAGTCCTACGTCTGTGGTCAGCAAGGTTTTAGAAAGAATTCTGAGGGATAGGATTTATGACTATTTTTGAAAAAGCATAGCGTAATTAAAGGCAGTCAACTTGGCTTTGTGAGGGGCAGGACATGCCTCACAAATCTTATTGAGTTCTTCAAGTAGTGGACGAGACAGGTCGAGCAGTGGATGTGGTGTATATGGACTTCAGCAAGGCATTTGAAAAGGTTTCTCATGGTAGGCTCATTCATTAAGTCTGGCGGTATGTGATACAGGGAGATTTAGCTGTCTGGATTCAGAATTGATTAGCTGACAGAAGGCAGAGAGTGGTTATAAATGGAAAGAATTCTGCCTGGGGGTCAGTGGTGAGTGGCATCCTGCAGGCCTCTGTTCTTGGGCTTCTACTCTTTGTAGTTTTTATCGATTATTTAGATGAGGAGGTTGAGGGGTGGGTTAGCACATTTGCCGATGACCACAAAGGTTGGAGGTGTCGTTGATAGTATTGAGGGCTGTTGCAGGCTGCAGTGTGACAGTATGCAGAACTGGGCTGAGAAATGGCAGATGGAGTTCAACCTAGAAAAATTCAAAGTGATGCATTTTGGAAGGTAGAACATGAATGCTGAATTTAGGATGAAAGACATGATTCTTGGCAGTGTGGAGGAATAGAAGGATCTTAGTGTTCAAGTGCATAGATCCCTCAAAGTTGCCACCCCAAGTAGATAGGGTTGTTAAGAAAGCATATGATGTTTTGGCTTTCATTAACAGGGGGGTCAAGTTTAAGAGCCGCGAGGTTTTGCTGCAGCTCTACAAGACCCTGCTGAAACCACACTTGGAATATTGTGTCCAGTTCTGGTCGCCCTATTATAGGAAAGATACGGAGGCTTTGGAGAGGGTGCAAAGAAGGTTTGCCAGGATGGTGCCTGGACTGGAGGGCTTGTCTTACAAAGAGTGGTTGACTAATTTCAGACTTTTCTTACTGGAGAGGAGGAGGAAGACTGGTGACCTGATCGAGGTATACAAGGTAATGAGAGGCATGGATAGAGTCAATAGCCAGAGACTTTTCCCCAGGACAGGATTGACTGCTACGAGGGGTCATAGTTTTAAGATATTAGGAGGAAGGTATAGAGGAGATGTCTGAGGTAGATTCTTTACGCAGAGAGTTGTGAATGCATGGAATGTGTTGCCAGTGGTGGTGGTGGAAGCAGAGTCATTGGGGACATTTAAGGAACTGCTGGACATGCACATGGACATCAGTGAATTGAGGGGTGCATAGATTAGGTTACTTTATTTTAGGCAAAAGTGAGGACTGCAGATGCTGGAAACTAGAGTTTAGATCAGAGTGTGCTGGAAAATCATAGCAGGTCAGGCAGCATCGGAGGAGCAGGAAAATCGACATTTTGGGCAAAAGCCCTTCTTCAGGGATGCATACAGCCTGCTTCCCACGGTAAATCATACTGTAATGATACTGCTATGCAATTACTTCTGTAGTTGTAATTTAGAACATAGAACATACAAAAGTAATGCACAGAACAGGCCCTTCGGCCCACGATGTTGCGCTGAGGATTATTCCTAATCTAAACTAAAGCCCTTCTTAGATTAGCAATAATCCTCAGCACAACATCGTGGGCCGAAGGGCCTGTTCTGTGCTGTACTTTTGTATGTTCTATGTTCTAAATTACAACTACAGAAGTAATTGCATAGCAGTATCATTACAGTATGATTTACCGTGGGAAGCAGGCTGTATGCATCCCTGAAGAAGGGCTTATGCCCGAAACGTTGATTTCTCCTGCTCCTCAGATGCTGCCTGGCCTGCTGTGTTTTTTCAGTACCACATTTTTCAACTGTATGTATTACCAGCACTGATTTGAAAGAAAGCTTGTTTGGCAATTCTTGCTTATTTTGACTTTTGGTCTACGTTAGCAATTATCCTTCTATGGGAAGACGGTGGAATAATAATGTTACTGGCTTAGCATTCCAGAGGAACAGACTAATGCCCTGAAGAGCATTGATAAAATTGGAATGTAAAGCTAGCCTCAGTATGGTTGCCATCACTAAACCATTAAACCATTCAGTTAACTTTTTTTCAGGGAAGTTGAATCTACCATCCTTACCAAGTTTGGACATTGTGTGACTCCAAGTCCTTCACAGTGTGATTGATATTGCTTCCAAATTGTCATCTGACATAATGTTCAGTTCAAAAGCAATTAGGGATGGATGACCAATGCTGGCCTTGTCAGCGATGCCCATATCATATGAAGTTATAGAGAAATAAAATGACTAAGTAGCAACCGTGTTGTGCTTTGAAACTACCATCTATTATATACAATAATGGACATCCCATTTCAGGAATAATTTAAAGCTTAACATTAAATAGAGTCAAAAAGTGTGTTGTTGGAAAAACACAGCCTGTCAGGCAGCTTTCGAGAAGCAGGAGAGTCGACATTTCAAGCATAAGCTCTTCATCAGGAATGTGGGGGAGGCCCAAGGCCCCACCCACCTCCCATTTATCTCTCAAAAATGAAATGCATCATCCTTTGACATTTCCGCCACCAACAAACAGACCCCACCACCAGAGATATATTTCCCTCTGCACTCCTATCTGCGTTCCGCAGAGATCATTCCCTCTGCAACTCCCTTGTTAGGCCCATGCCAACCACCAACCCAGGATTTTTGATTTTTCTGAGAAGTGAAAGTGACTTTCATGTTAGTTAAACAAAATGTAGTCTTGTGTTTCAAGTAAATAAATCTACATTCTCAGTGATAAGACAGAGAATTAAAGTGATCATGTTTTTCCAGTTGCTCCAAAATAAAGTTACACACATGCTCGATATTGTTTTCTGAAGCATAAGTGGAAAGTGTTAGAGACTGGGGAAATCAAGCCCATTGATTGATAAAAGCAAAACACTGCAGATACTGGAAATCTGAAATGAAAGCAAGAAGCACTGGATAGACTCAGAAGATCTGACAGTGTTTGTGGAAGAAGAACCAGAGTTAATGTTTTAGTTAAATTTACCTCTGAGTTATAAAGAAGAATCCTGTTAATTTGAAACATTAAATCTGCTTGTCTTTCTATAGCTGCTGCCAGACCTGTTGACTATTTCAGCACATTCAGATTTATTTAATTGATTTAATTCACTTTGAAACTAGACAGTCAGCTATAGAGAATCTTGTGCCTTTGGTCCCCAAATACTTTACAAAAGGGGTTGGTAGTACTTAAAACAAATAAGTAGGTAACAATGTATTAACCACTTAACAACAAAATTGTCCTATTCTGGACCAAAAAGGCATATAGATTTATGTGTTGAGCAATTACTGTAAGATTATTCTTTTGTCTGTGGGGTGTAACTGACAGCTATACTGGCACTGTCTCACCTGTCCCATTCTTTTAAAAGGAAAATTACTTTGGTGAAGATGACATGTATACTGATTTTGAAGAAGTGGCCACAAGCCCTGTGCTGTCATTGTCAACATCCTCTAGTTCTGGATGGGCAGCAGTTGGAGTTGAAGAAAATGAGAAGATAGAAGCTGAGAATGGAGGCAAGCAAATTCATCCACTTACACTCCGCCCCTGGGACATCTCTGTCCTCATTAATTTGTGCAAGGTGCATGGAAAACTTCCAGTGGTGAGTGAATTAGAACAGGAAATATGTTCACCTTGTAATTTAAAACAAGCTGTTACTGAATCTCTTTTTTTTGTATCGCTGTGTTTGACTCTGACTATCTAGTTTGTATTTAGTTTAAGAAAATATGTTATAAACCAGTCTGTATAATGATTAAGAGAAAAACATGGGTAAGAGTGCATTGCACATACATGTCACTAAATAGTACATCACTTAGATTGAGGTGATGTAATGATTAATAATTGTGACACTCTCACAGATTTATTAACACAAATTAAGTTTGAAATGTTTGCTTTCTGAAATACATCCTGAAGTTTGCTTTCTGTGTTGATAGAACCCAGGGAATATTAACATTTTCAGGTTGGCTTTCTTCCCCTGGACTAAGTGGTGATAATAAATGTATAATTTTATACCTCTTATGAACTGTGATTTGCATTTCATTGATAGCAGATCTGCCATGTGCTGTGAGGTGTCAGATTTTGTTTTGCGTAACATTACTGTAGTAGATTGTTGTATATACATTTTGAGGTGATGACCCTAAGATTAAGGAGCAGCAGTAGGCTGTTCATCCTTTTGAGCATGCTTGCCATTCAGTAAATCTTGACTGATCTGATAATCATCATAGAAATCCCTACAATGTGGGAGCTGGCCACTTGGCCCATCGAGTCCACACTGACCCTCCAAAGAGCAGTCCACCCAGACCCACCCCCAACCCTAAAACCCTGCATTTCCCCTGAATAGCATCCCTAGATGCTATGGGCAATTTAACATGGCCAGGAATGAGGCTGGAAGCCTCGAGGGTGGAGAGACCTTCATCCCTGAGATCATTACAAGAATGATCTCCTCCAACATCACATCTTTCCGTAGATATGGGACCCAAAACAGTATTCCAAATGTTGACAAACAGAGCCTTATACACCCTCAGCAGTGCATCTGTAATATTGTAGATGATCTTTCAGTTGATTGAACTGCTCAACATTCACTGACATGGCTTATGACCTAACCTAAGCCATCTTTATTGCCTTAGTGTTCTCAAGTGCATTGTTTATTCTTGCACACCTGATATTTTGAACCGATGTTTTATGAATAGAAAACAATTTAATGAATGTAAATGTGCAGTTTAAATGCCCTATGTATAACTTTATGGTAAAAACAGATTTTAAGGTTGGGATAATGTTACATGCTAGCTATATAGTTCCTGAGTATCTCCAAAAACTTTTATTTCCAGTGCTTGATCTGCAACATGTAAGATTAAGTTTATTTGATGCTTATTTGATGTATCTTACACTGGAACAGTTTCTCTTTTATGAACTAGGTAGGATAAAAGGAACACCTTTTCGAGTGAAAGAACAGTCTGATATTTATCCTGGCCCTCTATGTTATAATAGTTGTTTTTGTCTTCATAACAGAGTTTGGAAGATAGGCATTAAAGGCATGTCAAAATCAGTGCTCATATAGATCTTTAGATCATTACATTGTCACCTGGACTTTAGACCTTGTTGAGGAGTGATTTTTTTAACAGTCTATTTTTGCTACGTTTTCTCTTGGATTTTCTCATCTTTTAGATTCTTCCATCCGTTTTTAATCATTGCAGTCAGGCAGCTGAACATACCACTAGAAACTCTGAAGAATTAACCTGAGTTATTTGAATGTCAGTTTTGCTTTCCATTTAAATCTCACTTTGTGTGTGACACAAGAACTGAGAGACAAGAACTGTAGTGTAGATCTTGGCTACCCACAGTTTTCTGCCACTCCATACTAATTAAACCCCAGTTAGGATTGTGGACTCATCGGATAGTATGGAGTTGTAGTTATGCTGATACTTGAGTGCATTTTAGTGTATGCTTTCAAATTTTTTTTATAATGTGGTCATAATTATTTTGATGTCTGTTCTCTGGTAGTTGTTCAATTACCTCAAAATGCTTGTTTTGCCTAATAGTAGGAAACAAAACTTTCTGTATTTCATCAGCTAATTCTGGGATAATATTAAGTTTTCTTCAACAAAAATACTCTTTACTATATACCATTACATCTAATGCTTACGATGTATGTGTAATTTTTCTTCCCATCTCCGGTCTTCCAATCATGTTTTCTTGCTAAATGATGCATGAATCTAATCTTTCAATGATTGTCAGTTCTCCTGTGAGATGTGCTTCAAAAAATATGGAAAGATTAATGTTGCTAGGATCTATCTTGTACGAGTTTCATATTCAGCCTCTTGTCTTGTAGCTCAGAAATTGTACCAATATTCTAGCCAAAAGTAATCTTACTGTATTTTTTCATCTTTCACTTCCATTTCTTCCCTCTCCTAGTTCTGGGCCACGATGGGCAATTGTGATGCCCCCAATTAATCAGAAAAACCTTAATATGAATATTCAGTATCATATTACATTGTACATTTTCTCACTCAAGGGATTAAACACTGACTTGGAATGACTGAACAATATGCCTTACTGAACTAATCATTTTATAAATTAGTAGGATACATCACTACCTTTCCATGAAACAAAATTGGATTTAGTCTGCAGTCAATATGAATCAATCTAAATGCTACTGTGTCTTAGCTCAGTGTAAGCATATTTAACCTCTAAGGTAATCTCTCATTATTGGGGGGTTTATGCTAACATTTCTATTTATAGTTTTATAGAGCTAGATTAGCTAGTTAACTAATTGCTGTAATATCTTAAGTTCAACAAATACTTTAATATTGTAAAGTGTAAGAAATTATATTATGGATTTATTTAGTAGTCTATCTGAAAAGATTTCATATGTGATTTGTTTCAGCATTGCAGCAGTGATGGTGCAGAATGCCCAACAGCATTTCTGGAGAGACTTTGTTTTGAAATGAAGAAGGGATACAAAGAGACAATGCTACAGCTTATTTTGTCACCTATTTACATTTTTGTGAGCGACAGCTACCCGGTAAGGAGTTCAAAGCAATTGAATAATAACATTCATACTTTGTGGATAACCATTGGTGAAAAACATTTTTTTTTATTTTAGCTACTCACGTTAAAATGAAAAGGCAAGGCTGACCGAATGTAGCTACGTAGTTATGTCTGTAACTATTGTGCAATTAGAAAAAGGTATAATTTTATCATTCCTGCAAGACCTATCAAGATACAAAATATAAAACAATAAAGTTGAAAATCTTCAGTTTGCCTGCTGTAACTTTGGGAGAAGGATGCACTATAGGCTGATACATAGATTTATTTAGCCTCACATTCAAGTCTTTTAAAATACCCACTTGCAGCTCTTACTAGACTGTTCATACAAAATGAGCTGTGGTAAGCAGCTTGACTCATGATGTTGAAAAGCTGACCAGGGTAACTGGAAGTCTCGCCCCACTAACTGTAATTGAAACACTTTTCTTGGGTGCACTGTTGGATTTTTACTCACTAATTTATTTGTCAGAAGTTTTGTTCTGCATCACTTTTTTGAAAGAGATCTTGAAAGGAGAAAAGTTGGCTTGCTTCAGCTGAGGTTCCCAGCTTCCTGATATAAACTTAGACCTTGATGCACTTCTAGTGGTGTGAGAAAATAAGAGTTTCCTTTTAATGGTGTCAACTTTGGCTGGCATAGCTTGTCAGCATTAGAAACTTTAAATGTACACATCAGCATGTGGATTTTAGATTTTTCATCTTGTGTGTGATCGAGTGACAATTTAAAAATTCTTTTTAGAAAGATAAAAAGAATAACCAAGAATTATCAAGAGATTGACTATTTAGCCTGAGTAAATGTTGTGGTGTGATGTATAAAACTCATAATGAATAATGTTGGAGAAAGGACATTACAACTGCTTCATATGTAAATGGAAGCTGTTTTTCACAGCACTATTGAGTAATTTGACTTTCTCTGTGCTTCTGAGTTTGTTCTATTTGTTCAGTCTTGGGATCTTTATTTTACTTGATATTATTTGCAAAAAATGTAATAATTTAGGAATAAGCCACATTTATAAGCTGCCTTTCCTTAGCTTTTAAAAATTCAGAGCTGAAAATGTGTTGCTGGAAAAGCGCAGCAGGTCAGGCAGCATCTAAGGAGCAGGAGAATCGACATTTTGGACATGAGCCCTTCTTCAGGAATGCATCTGCTGTCCTCACTTTCTCCTTTCAAAAATTCATCAGAGATGAGGTTTCACTGGCTGGGCCCCAATTTATTGTTCATCATCAGTTGCCTTTGAGAATGTGGTAGTGAGCTGTCTTTTTGAACCAGTGCACTCTATTTGGTGCAATTATATCCAAAATATAGGAAGGAAGAGGGAAAATCCAGAATTTGACTCAGTGACTAAAGGAATGGTGAAATAGTCCCAATTCAGACTGATTTGCTTGGAGGATAACTTGCAGGTAGTGATATTCCCATACACCTGCTGCATGTGTCCTCCTGGATGGTAGTGGAAGGTATCTCAGGAACCTTAGTGAGTTTCTGCTTTGCATCTAGTAGTTGGAACTGCTTCTACAGTTTATTGGTGATTGCGGGAGTGAATGTTTGTGAATGTGGTACCAATCACATGGGTTACTTTGACTTGAAATGTGTCAAGCTTCTTGAGTGCTGTTGGAACTGCACTCATCTAGGCGGGTGGAAAGTATTCCATCACACTTCTGATTTGTTCCTTTTTAATTATGGTTACAGGCTTAGGGGATTTGTCTAAGTATTGCAGTATTCCTATCCTCTGACCTGGTCTTGTAGCCACTGTATTTACATGACTAGCCAAGTTCAGTTTCTAGTCAGAGGTAACCCCCAGCATTTTAGTAGGTGACTCGGTGATGATAACACTATTGAATGTCAAGGGGCGATAGTTTGTGCCTCTTGTTAGAGATGTCATTGTTTGCTCCCTTTCTGGTACCAGTATTACTACCAGTCAGTTATAAGTTCACACTTGGATATTGTCTCTGTCTTGCTGGATTTGGATATAGACTGCTTCAGTATCTGAGTTGGCAGAAATAGTACTAAACATTAGCAAATGTCTGGTTTTGCAGCACTTCCACCTTCAAATTTGTTTAAGTGCAATGATCAGACACTTTAATTGTATGTAATAAAATTAGAATACTGTGGGTGCTGATAATCTGAAACAAACACAGAAGACTCTGGAGAAGCTCAAAAGATCTGGCAGCATCTGTGCAGAAAGAGAAGAGTTAACATTTTGAGTCCAATATGATTTATTCAGAAGCTGAACAGTCAGAATTGACATGTACTGATAGACCTGTTGAGTTTCTCCAGCATTTTCTGGTTTTAATTAGGTTAACTTGTGTCACCATTGTTGCAAGTAACAATTGTTGTACTGCCTTTGATTGGCAAGTACCCTTCTGCAGTGATAAAGTATTCTTTTGTTGTACCTTATGTCCTTGCTCAATCAGAGCTTTTGTTTTGATAAATGATGGTATTTTGACTATTTTTATCCTGTACTGTCAGGGCATAAACTTATTGATGGGAGAATTTGAATGTGTGAACGTTTTTTCTTTCACGTATCCTTAGAACATTATGTATTTCTATCTCGGTACATGTCTGTTTGCTGCGATGAACTCAAAATGTTCTTTGTACAATTGAACAACTCAGTTTAAAACTCTTAAAATGATACCAATTGAGGTTTTAAAATTGTATTTTTTGAGAGAACGTGTAGCAATGATCAATGGTGTGATGTTATCCATAATTCTTTGTTGCTTGCAGTGGACAAAAATATCTTCCTCAGTATTATTTAGCTTTCTGTATCTTGGATTATTCATATGATTAAGGGAGCTTTCATTTAGTTTTACACTAATATGCATGTGTTTCATTCCAACAGGAAGCATATTTTAAGCTTTGTGGCTGTTTATTAAGTAGCTAGATTCTAACAACAGAATTACAGTTTTGTTGTGACGCATGTCCCATTATGCCTGCACCAGTTCTCAAACATCATTGCCTAGTACTATCTCCTACCTTTTCCCCTTAAAGTGATATGTTTTCATTTTGGGTAGTTTACTTTTGGTAACTCTGTTTTTGAATATAAGAACTAGAAGAATACAATTTGAAATGACCCTTGGTAAAGCTAATCGACCTTTGCACATATCAAGATTCCAAAGATTTGAATTCCAAGAAACTGTATCACAGTCACATCACAGCTGCTTACAAGGATGACTGCAAATATTCTGAGTGGAAGATCTGAAAAAGTAAGCTTCAACATTAGAACAAGGATCAAACAAGACTGAGAGTCCCTATTTAATTTCCAAACTACCTGACAGCAGACAGCAACCCATCAAAGATCACCTGCCCTCTGGTGTCAGCAACTCTAGATGGCAAACTGTTTCAACAATTACATCAGTGCCAAGATTAAACTAATCACCATAAATCTACATGATCCACAGTTTGCAAGCGACTGCAATGTTGTGCATATTCCACACCAGATTAGCAAACGACTCTTGTGTTACAAAGTTGAAGGCATGTACTGTACTTTTAAGAGAGAGAGAATGCTGTTCTGAACTGAGAGATTACAAGCACCTGTGAACATGACTAGATGGTAGTCCCAGAGTTACTGGAAAATTGAAAATTTGAAACATTTGGGTGTAAAATGGATACCTGAGTTTTGGTTGCTGTTCTGACAACAATTCGAATTTAACCAATCCGCTTAAAATTATGCCCCAGGAGTCTTAACCCAATCGGGTTTGAATTTATTATTTTGCCAACATCAAACCAATGACACGATCTGATGTTTTTGGGGGGGGGGGGGGGGAGGTGGGGGTGTATAAGAAGTGGACATTTTGAAAATTGGTCAGAAGGCAACTGCTGTAGAGATAGAAACTGGAGAACTACTTGCCCATCTAACATATTACTGTCCAAGAAATAAGGAAATACTGTCTATAAAAGGCACCTTTTCATATGGAACATACTTGCAGTAAAAAGAAAGATGACAACCCAGGGAGATCTTCAGCCAGAAGAGTGAAGTCATAGAAGAAGACAGCAGCTGCATGATTTGAAATGAAGTTGATGTAACTTTAATAAGTGTCTTATTGAAACAGCATATTGTTATAGAGTTGGAGGCACCTGGTAAGCAGTTAAGAGAAAGGGTCACTTAGAGTTGTGAATCGTTGTTGTTTAATGTTCACTTTTAGAGTTATAAAATAAATTGATGCTATTTTCTTCAAATACTGTTGTCTCTATGGACTTTAGTAAGGCGTTTGACAAAGTCCTGCATGGCAGGCTCATCATGAAGGTCACTTCGGATCCAGTGAGAGCTAGCTAATTGGATTCAAAATTGGCTTGATGGTTGGAAAGCAGAGTGTGTTGATAGAAGGTTGTTTCTTAGACTGGATGCCTGTGATTAGTGGTGTTCCACAGAGGCCAGTGCTGGAATCTTTGTTATTTGTTATTCACATACGTGATCTGGATGTGAACATGCAAGGCATGATTAGTAAGTTTGCGGATGATACAAAATTAGGAGGTATCGTGATAGTGAGGAAGGTTATCAAAAATTACAGAGGGATCTTAATCAGATGGGGAAATGGGCTGAGGATTGGAAAATGCAATTCAATATGGATAAGTATGAGGTGTTGCATTGTGGAAAGTCAAACCAATGTTGGCTTATACAGTAAATGGTAAGGTCCTGTGGAGTGTTATAGAACAGAGGGACGTAGGAGTACCAGTACATAGCTCTTTGAAAGCAGCATCACAAGTAGAGACAGGGTTGTGAAGAAGGTATTTAGCATGCTGGCCTTCATTGATCGAGGCATTGAATATTGGAGTTGGGATGCTAGGTTACAGTTGTATAAGTCACTGGTGAGGCTGCATGTGGAGTATTGTGTACAGTTTTGGTCACCCTGTTATAGGAAAGACATAGTTAAACTGAAAAGAGTGCAAAGAAGATTTACGAGGATGTTGCAAAGACTAGGTTGGCCAGGATAGGACTTTATTCCTTGGAACACTGAGGGGTAACTATACTGAGGTGTATAAAATCACGAGGGGCATAGCTAGAATGATTGCATATCTTTTTCTCAGGGATAGGGAATTGAAAACTAGAGGGGAGAAATTTAAGAAGGACCCGAGGAACAACTTCTCTATGCAGAGAGTGGTGCGTATATGGAATGTGCTGCCAGAGAAAGTGTTTGAGGCAGATATAATAGCAACATTTTAAAAACATTTGGATAGGTACACGGATGGGAAGGATTTAGAGAGATATGGAACTCGCTGAGTGGGCACCACGATCAGCGTGGACTAATTTGGGCCAAAGGGCCCGTTTCCCATGCTGTATTACTGCATTATTCTAACAGGTTTAATTGGAAGCACATGGTTCGATTGTAACACAGAATTTATAGCAAAAATTTGCAGTGTGATGTAACTGAAATTATACATTGAAAAATTGATTGTCTGTTAAGCCTTTCATCTGTTAGAATACAGTGATAGTTTCACTTCTTTCATGTGTAAATCACAAAACCCTTTTTTTTAAGAAGTTGCATTCTCGGGTTAGCTGTTAACAATGGTGATAGCTAGACAATATGTTGAAGGTGTTAGCCCCCTGTGTTCTCTGTCTATGACCTGATGTTTAGATTGATTCTAATCTAAAACGTGTGATAAGAGTTTTACATAAATTCATGCAGTTTTTGAGCTCAGAGTTCTATATGAATGTATGCAGTTTTTGAGCAAAGTGCAATGTAACTCTGCAAGTACAAATTCACCACACAAAATATGTGTGTGCATATGGGTCTTTGTCTGTCTGTGTGTGTGTGTGTGTGTGTGTGTGTGTGTGTAGTGAGTGCAGAGTGTCTTAAGTCTGTGAGGGGGTGCATGTGTGAGTGTGGGAGTGTGTGTCTCTATAAGGGTGTGTGTACCTGTGTCCGTGTGTGTGTCTGTGTGTATCTGTGTCAGTGTGTATGTGTGTAGGAATATCTGTGTGCGTGTGTAGTGCGATGGTGATCACCTGTAATGTGACATGAACTTAAGGTCCCGGTTGAGGCCCTCCCTATGGGTACCGAACTTAGCTCTCAGCCTCTGCTCGGCCACTTTCCTCTGCTGCCTGTCCCGAAGTCCCCCTTGGAGGATGGTCACCCGAAGGTCCGAGGCTGAATGTCCTGGACCACTGAAGTGTTCCCCAACTGGGAGGGAACTCTCCTGTCTGTTGATTGTTGTGCGGTGCCCATTTATCAGTTGTCGTAGCCTTTGCTCGGTTTCCCCAATGTACCATGCCTCCGGGCATCCTTGCCTGCAATGTACAAGATAGACAAGGTTGGCTGAGTCACGTGAGTACCTGCCATGTACAAGGTGGGAGGTGTTCCCACGCGTAATAGTGATATCTATGTCCACAATCTGACACTTCTTGCAGCGTCCACCGTGAGAGGGTTGTATGGAGTTACCCTGAGAGCTGGGCAGTTTGCTACGCACAATGATCTGTTTGAGGTTTGGCGGTTGTTTAAAGGCAAGTAGTGGAGGTGTGGGGAAGGTCTTGGTGAGGCGCTCATCCTCATTGATAATGTGTTGCACGTCATGAAGAAGATGGCGTAATTTTTCAGCCCATGGGAAGTACCCTCACAAGAACTGGGTACGATGCTCAATTCATCCACCGCCAGTTCCACCAGGATGCATGAACATCAACTTGCCTCAAAAAGACATGGCCCACTCTCACCAGTATCCTTACGTACAGATGAGGAAGTACTTCACTTCGACTGGGAGAACATATCCATCCAAGGTCAAGCCAAATGGGGAGATACATGAGAATTCCTAGAAGCATGGCATTCCAACTGGAACTCTATCTACAAACACATTGACTTGGATCCCATTTACCACCCTTGAGGGGAAAAAAAATCAGGAAATGACATCAGCAACCCAAGGAAACCTAAACATCTAAAAATAGAAAATGGGCCATGCCACCAGTGCTTCATCCGGAGGCTCACTGATGCTGTTACCTAGTATGGTGATGAAACATCTGAAAATGAACCTTCCAGCTCACTGAGCAAACCTACATCCAGAACTTCAACCTGAGCTACAAATCTTCTCAAAACTCATTAACTCCTGAATTGGGCACTATTTTCTGAAGACTGAAAACAGTCTTTTCATCTTCAGATCCCGTTTTCTCAGTTTTCAAATGGCTTTGATTTTAGGGGAGGAGGAATTGTACGATTCCTCTGATATTCCCCTTGAAACTCTGTAATGCTGATATTAACCCCTGGGAGGAGCTAGCTGCCAATCTTCAGAATCATGTCTACCTGACTATGCATCATGCTTGGTTGTCTTAATGGTGAGGAAGAGTAATGGCAAAGAAGGAAGGAAAAAAGAAGCAAACTCTGCAATCTGGATCCAACCTCCTATTTGGATGTCAATTCCCAAAGATCCTTGTGTCAAGAATTGGACTGCTCAACCACAGCGAGGTGACCCATGAAAGAAGCTTTGCCCCTAAGTAGTTTCATTCTCCAATTGAGGGGCAGACAACAATGAGAATTAAATTTATTGTTTATTGCTGAGCATTAGGAATTCCTAGCATTTTGTGCTGAATTCATTTATTTTCTGCAAAAACTTTGTTCAAAATTGAAATAAGTTTAATCTGCACAAAACAGAGCCTGGTTGTTTCCAGCTCAATGTTAGAAAGATGGCATGTGTATCTACATGGACTTTGACTGTACTTTCTCATGCCTGAAACGTCGATTCTCCTGCTCCTCTGATGCTGCCTGACCTGCTGTGCTTTTCCAGCACCAACTCTCGGCTATACTTTCTCATAACCAAGCATTAGCAGAAATGTGTGTTCTGTGGTTTCTGGAAATATGCAAACCAACTACATGAAGAATTAGTGTGAAATGAGTACAAATGTCCTTCACTATAAAATAAGCATGCACTTTTTTTTTGGCTAACTCTATATGGTGGCATATCCATTTAATTTTTCAAATTACCAAGGTTCCTAAATAGAGGGATTGATTACATAAGCAAGAATGTAGTTTTAAATTCATATATATTGTTGCAATTTTGGTAAAGACCAGCACCATCCATTTTGAAAGAAAGGAAATCTATGACATCAATTATTCACAAGTATGAAATTTCATGGTTTAATTTAGACTTTTTTCCTATACAAGAGCCAAACAAAGCAAATACCAAATACTATCTTCCTAATGACGAATTTCAGCTCTTCTCTTTTTAGGAACAAATCTGATTGCCAACTAACAGCAGTGCACAATCAACCTGCATTCCACAGGCATAATCTTCTTCAGTAATGGCACGTGGCTGCAGGATCTTGTCAGTTCAATTTAGATGGTTTACATTTACCTGTTATCTTCCAAGTAGCTGTGAAACCTATGTCTTTGGTTATTGTTAACTTCTGTATCTAGTCTCTGTCCTCTTCAGCCTGTCAGTACCGCACTGCTGGAATTGTTAAATATTAAGCTTAGATCGATTTGTATCCTTTTATATGTTTTAAACCAGCTTCAGTCCCCTTGAAGTTTTGGTTTTCAATCTCTGTTTTAGTTTTAGTTTCCTTTGAAACTGGAAGGATTCTGGGTTTATACACTTTACTGCAACTTCCACCTAAACTGTATTTTTAAAGGCAATATGCTGGTTGCATCACTGTTCTAAGCACAATGTTAGATGTCTGCTGAGTTGAGAAACACAAGGTGTCAGTGGAGAAGAAGCCTGAAATGAGAAACCCTCTCTGATACAAATTACAGTCATGAGATTAGAATATTGAATTTACATGGTGTACATCTTTTCTGTTCCCAGTGGGGGTAAGTTATGAATCACCAAAAAAGGATCAGTGAATTTTTAGTTTTTTGTTTCCATGGCACATTCATTCTCTTAGTGGCTTTCAGTTTTTATTGAAAGTTGTATTGGTACCATCTTGATAGAATGAACAAATTTGAAACAATGAAGTGATTATGATGTTTTAATCATTCTTTCTTTATTGGTCTATAGCAAATAAATAGCAGGACAGCCCTTATGTTTTTCGTTTGAATTTGGATTTATAATTTTGAAAATTATCCTTTGATAGCATCAAACAATTAAATAAGAGTCTTATAAATCTCTTCTTGCAAAAGTTGCCATACTTCTTAAAGATCAAACAGAAGACTTTGGTTGGGACTTAGACTTTCAAGCCACAGTTTTTTAAAATAAAGCAGATTTGGATTTTTAGAAATTCTGAAGATCTCTTCTGAACTAACAGTTTGTGGTATCTTGAATTGAATGTAATTACAGTCCAATCAACCATGTGATCATCATTTACAGACTATCTTTTTGCTGATCGGAAATTAAGTACAAGAAACTCCTAAGAAATGTTTTGCTCATGTTATTTTAAAGCTTGATACAGTGTAACTTTTTTAAAAAAATTGTATGATAACAATATAGTATTGCATGTTTTACCTGATGCAAAATGATTCTGCCTTTATAGCCAGATTGTTTTTGGCATGTTGACCTTTGTTCTTAATATGTTTTAAAAACTAAAACATTCTGAGCTCCTATATTAATTTGGCTGTGTGATTTTTGTTTGTCGTTTGAGATACTTTAGTTGGGCAGTTCTGATACTTGATTAAGTTTTCAATTTTGTGCAAAATAAACTAAATGTAGATTTTAATTAGTAACACAAACGGTAGTGATTTTGATCTTTTTTGTCTGCAGAGGCCATCTGTGGATGGACTACTTCGTGAAGGTCATATCAGCCTTTCTGGATTGCAGTTACGAGCCCATGCCATGTTCTCAGCAGAGGGGCTACCTTTGGGCAGCACAACACTAGAATATTCTTGGCTGATTGATGTCCAGGCAGGCCTGCTTACTTCTAAAGTAACCTTGCCACAGGTAATATGTCAAATGTGTGGAAGGCCAAGGTAATACTTATTGCTTTTTAAGGAAGCTTACTTAAGGTTGAGGAGGCAAGGATCAGGCAGGGCTTTAGAGGGCTACACGGTAGCCAGGAAGGAACTGAAGAATGGACTTGAGAGCTAGAAGGGGGAATAAAAAAGTTTTAGCAGGTAGGATAAAGGGAAAACCCTCAGGCATTCTACTCTTAGGTGAGGAACAAGAAGATGTCCAGACTGAGGGTAGGGCCGATTAGGGAAGGTGGAGGCAACTTGGGCCTGGAGTTGGAGGAGGTAGGAGTTGCTTAAGTATTCACTACTGAGAGGGACCTTGACGTTTGTGAGGACAGCGTGAAACAGACAGGTATGCTGGAATAGTTTGATGTTAGGAAGGAGGGTGTGCTGAAAAGTTTGAAAAACATAAGGATAGGTAAATCCCCAGGCCGAACAGAATATACCCAAGGTTTTTACCAGAAGCGAGGGAAGAGATTGCTGAGCATTTGGCTATGATATTTGCATCCTCACTGTCCATTGGAGTAGTGCCAAATGATTGGAGAGTGGCAATTGTTATTTCCTTGTTCAAGAAAGGGAAAAGGGATGACCTTGGCAATTACAGACCAGTCAGTATTACATCTGTGATGTGCAAAGTGTTGAGGATTCTGAGAGGCAGGATTTATGATTACTTGGAAAGCTATAGTTTGATTAGACGTAGTCAGTGTGGTTTTGTGAGGGGCAGGTCATGCCTTACAAACCTTATTGATTTCTTTGAGGATGTGACTAAACACACTGTTGAAGGTAGAGTAGTGGATGTGGTATTCATGCATTTTAGCAAGGTGTTTGATAAGGTTCCCCATGTAGGCTCAATCTGAAAGTAAGGAGGCATAGGATGCAGGGAAATTTGGCTATCTGGATAGATAATTGGCTGGCCCATAGAAGACAGAGGGAGAAGAAGACATATGGTGTGTTGGCTTTCATTAGCAGGGGGATTGAATTTAAAAGCCGTGAGTTTATGCTGCAGCTGTATAGAGCCCTGATTAGACCACACTTGGAATATTGTGTTCAGTTCTGGTCCCCTCAATTATAGAAAGGATGTGGAAGCTTTACAGTGGGTGCAGAGGAGATTTACCAGGATGCTGCCTGCTCTGGAGGGCATGTCTTATGAAGAAAGGTTGAGGGTACTAGGGCTTTTCTCACTGGAGCAAAGAAGGATGAGAGATGACTTGATAGAGGTGTGCAAGATGTTGAGAGGCATTGATAGAGTGGATAGCCAGAGATGACTTTCCATGGTGGAAATGTCTATCATGAGGGGACATAATTTGAATCTAATTGGAAGAAGGTTTAGCGGAGATGTCAGAGCCAGGTTCTTTACACAGAGAGTGGTGGGTGTGTGGAACGCACTGTCAGTGGTGGTAGTAGAGTCAGGTACATTAGGGACATTCAAGGGACTCTTGGATAGGCACATGGAAGTTAGTACAGCGAAGGTCATGTAGGTTGGTCTGATCATAGAGTAGGATAAAAGGCCGGCACAACATCTAGGCTGTATTGTTCTATGTTTCTCTCAATGGCTCTGTCTGCCTCCGTGTGCGCGTACACGTACACACACACACACACACACACACACACACACACACACACACACACACACAATTATATGTTGGTCTCTACACTAATAGCATTTACAGCGAGCCTGATGCATAAAATTGCACTAAAAATGGATTGTTAATTAGTGTTAAAGCATTAGTTAATTTTAATGCCAGAAATAGTCTAGATCAAGTGCTTTTGTGTATCCTAAGAACATCACTGCTATTTATCTAACTCTTCTGCAATTCCTGGTAATCTGATTTCTAACCTTACTAACTTATGCTTCTTCTTAGAAAATGTAAAATAATAACCTGTTTACTGCTATTCCTTTCTTTTAGAAATCCAACTTCATTTGGACATCTTAAGTTCCCAAATTCTTTCTTTCTGTTCACTGCATATATATTTTGAACAATATTTTGTTAGTGTAAGATTTTATCAAAAGTTATAGTTACTTTTTCTCCTTACTTTTTACTCAATTCAGTGCTTCTCAGTTTTGAATGATTTAAAGCCTCCTGCTAATGTTGTTAGTTCGTTCAGAATTGGTTTAAATTATTTTGCTAGTATGCTTCACATACTGTATTATTTCAATTAGCTTTGAAACTTGATTTTCATTCTCATAAAAATTCATCTTTAAAAACCTATTATTTTGTCACTGTCAAATTCTCTTGTGTGTGGTTGTGGGTATGTACAGAAATTTGTAGTGTGTCTTTTTTTGTTGGCAAACAGCTAAGTTTTTTTTTCGAATGGTGTGTTCAGTGATGCTATGTCAATTACAATTTGTAAATTCGACAGTGTGCACCCCATTCATTTGCAAAAGCTGATCTGTTCATTATTTATAAGACAAAGTGCAATCAGTTGTTTTCATATTTGAAACTTCCTGAATAGTCCTGTTCTTGTGTGTACATGTGTAAAATTTGTCACCTTGAATTTCCCTGGAGCGTCAGAGGCTGAGGGGTGACTTTATAGAAGTTTATAAAATCATAAGGTGCATGGGTAGGGTAAATAGACAAGGTCTTTTCCCTGGGTTGGGGGAGTCCAGAACTAGAAGGCATAGGTTTAGGGTGAGAAGGGGAAGATTTAAAGGGGACGTAAGAGGCACCTTTTTCACGCAAAGGGTGGTATGTGTATGGAATGAGCTGCCAGAGAAAGTAGTGGAGGCTGGTACAATTACTACATTTAGAAGACATCTGGTTGGGTGCATGAATAGGATGGGTTTAGAGGGATATGGGCCAAGTGTTGGCAAATGGGACAAGATTAATTTAGGATATCTGTTCAGCATGGACGAGTTGGACCGAAGGATCTGTTTATGTGCTGTACATCTCTTTGATTCTATTGATTATTTTGTCATCAGTTGGCTGCCAGTTGCTGACAGCTAGGAGCAGATTTTATTAGTCCTGTTCTGCAATATAGAATGGTGAGAAGTGTGCAATGGAAGAGAAACAAAATAGTAGGGCTAGAAAGGAACTCAGACTGAAATTCTAAAGGAAAACAATACATGTTGCTTCTTTTGTTCAATTCTAATTCCAATATTTGTTTGATCTTGAAAAAGATTCATGTTTCTGGAGAGACCTTTGAGAGGAAAGTCAAACATGAACAAATTTCAAAGAAAACAAATTAATTTATGTTTGCTGCAACTTGAGTTTTTAGATATAAATGTTTAATTTGCTTAACTAATCTGATTGATAAAAAGTTTCACAGCAAGAACTGGCTAGTTGGCTTGTGTCATGTATATATCTGTCACAGTCATTTTTACTCATCAAATTGGAAGTGAAGTGTAACAGATTAATGAACACTGTTGGTGGACTGCAATTTAGATTGCTTGTAGGTGGTCTCTCATGATAATTGCTGCAACTTGTTGCTTTAGTTCTTATTAAATAGCAGCAGGTTGAAGCAGGTAGGTTACTCGGTGTTTGCTCTATATCTTTATCTGATGAAGAATGCAGTGATTTGGGCGAAACATATTGCCTGTCAAGTGATTTAACAAGTAATTCAGACAGTTGCAATTTTAAAATAAGCATGTTATAGAGGTGCAACAGTAAGTGTTGGCAATGTTCAATAGGCCTGTTGAGCAAGAAGAACAGGGCAAATGTCTTAGGCTGATGACCTATGATCAAAGTCGGAAGAGCTCAGAAATTTAAGCAGGTACAGAAGAAAATGTCATCAATAGAATGGGAAACAGGAATAATGAAATGATAGAAGGGATGTCAGGTCAAGAGGTCAATTCCTGGAATGGCGGGACTATCTTATGTTGAAAGATTGGAGCGACTGGGCTTGTATACCCTTGAGTTTAGAAGACTTGAGAGGGGATCTGATTGAGACGTATAAGATTATTAAAGGATTGGACACTCTGGAGGCAGGAAATATGTTTTCGCTAATGGGTGAGTTCCGAACCAGAGGACAAGGGGTAGGCCTTTTAGGACAGAGATGAGGAGAAACTTCTTCACCCAGCGAGTGGTGGGTGTGTGGAATGCTTTGCCCCAGAGGGCAGTGGAGGCCCAGTCTCTGGATTCGTTTAAGAAAGAGTTGGATAGAGCTCTCAAGGATAGTGGAATCAAGGGCTATGGAGATAAGGCAGGAACAGGATACTGATTGAGGATGATCAGCCATGATCATAATGAATGGTGGTGCAGGCTCAAAAGGGCAGAATAGCCTACTCCTGCACCTATTGTCTATTGTCAAGAAGAGGAGGCTGTGGGGTAAATAAGGAACCAAAAAAACGTGAAGGATCTGTAAATTAGAACAGGAGAGAGGTTACTCACCTTAGTTGTTTTCTGGACCCCTCCTCACAGCCAAACCAAACCTTTTTTTTCTGCAGCACCCTGATTTGAATTTAAGAATTTTATAACTTTTAATGAGATCCCCTCTAATTCTTCTTAACACCAGAGAATACACAGAGACCCGAACTCCTTAATCTCTCCTCAGGATAGTCTCAGTATTCCAGGAAATAATGTAGTTCACCTTCCTCTCTTGCAAATATATTATCCCTTGGGTAAGGGACTAAAACATGAACAGAATACTCCAGTTGTGGTTTCACTGGGGCTCTGTTACTTTCCTGCGTTTGTAGTCCAATTCTCTTGCAATAAAGATCAATCTAATGTTTTCCCTCCTTATGTGTTCTGCTCCTGTATGTTAGCTTTCAGTGGTTTATGGAAATCAATTCTTTACAATTTTTCAGCTTTTAAGAAATACACTGCACATCCATTCCTTCTACTAAAATGATACCTCTCACTTATCCACATTATATTCAATTAGCCATGTCCTTGCCCAGAACTCAGCCTGTCAGATTTCTCTTGAAACCTTTTTGTATTCTCTGTACAATGCATATTCCTACATAGTGTTATGCCATCCACAAACGTTGAAGTATTACGTTTTGTCCTGATGTCCAAATCATTAATTGCAACTTATCAACTTGAAAATAATTAATCTATTCCATTCTTTGTTTTCTTTCCATTAACTAATCCTCAATCCATGCCAATATATTAGCCCCATGTGCTCCAATTTTATTTACTAACTTCTTGAACAGCATCTTATCAAAAGCTTTGTGACCATTCACTGAACACCACACATGCTAGTTTCTCTTGCTCTACTCTGCTAGTACATCTCCTCAAAATTCCCTAAAGTTTATCAATCATGATTTTCCTTTCATAAATACGACTTTAGCCAAATCTTGTCTTCATAAACTTGTAATTGCCTTTAAGTTTAAGATACTAGTATTAGATCTAAGTTTTATCACCAGAAAGCTCAATATGAGCTTGCCTGGTGCTATGACCACACTTGCTGGGAGGACCCTTAGTACAAGATTGATTATTTCCCTCTGGTTATGTGCAACCAAATATGAAATATGCTGTTCTTTAGTTGGTTTTAGAATGTATTGTTCCAAGAAACTTGCCCAAATACATTTATGAAATCATCCTTAAAGTTTCTTTGCCAATTCAATTAATCTATTTTATATAATGTAATGCATAATGATTGAGGACTTGTTAATCTTGTGATACAGAATTCTCTAAGCAACTGTGATAATAACAGAGTGGAATTTTATATCCCATTTTAAGGTGAAAAACTTGGGTCTGATATGAGTGTCCTAAACTTGAAGGCATCTGGAGATATGAAGACAAGATGTAGAGTACTAAATTATTGCAGCAAATACATGTTTGAGCTCATCCTTATTGCTACTTTGCCAATTTGATTTTTCCAATCATATATGACCATTAAATCATTGCAGCTCCTTTTGTTACAAGGCCTCATTCTACCCTGACTTATACATTGTCCTACAGTAGAACTACTGTTAAAGTGCTCATGGAATATAGGTCCCACACTACTACACTTTTGCTGTTCCTCACGCTGATTCTGCATTTTGATTTTCTGAGCTATGATCATATCTCACTATTGTACTGTCATTAAGAGAGCTACACCACCACTTTTCTTCTTTCCCATTCTTCTGAAAAGTCAAACACTGTGTGCATTCATATAAAATCTTTAATTCTGTCTTTTTTTTAGCATTTTCCTCTGCTCTGACTTTGTTAACTGGTATACTCTTAGGTTTGTGCATTCTGTAGCTTCCTGTCACACTCCTCTGGTTAATATTACCTCCACTGCTAACATGCCGTGTTGCTTTGTCCTTCCTATTAACTTTCTCCTTAAATTTCTCCTGATGAGATCCCTTCCCCACAGCGTTACAGTTGGTTTTACAACGTGGCATGATCAGGAATAGAAATTGCTGTGAAAGCACTGCAGGTCTGGCATCATCTGTGAAGAGAAATCAGTGCTGATGTTTTGGGTTCAGTGACCCTTCCTCAGGACACAAAGGCAGGATACTAGTCTTAGCAGAGTTCAGGGGAGTATGTCTTATCTGTACAGTCATCTCTTCCCCTAGTGCTGGTGCTATTCTGCATGAATTTAAATGTATTTCTCCTCACTGAACTTCTTTTCAGCACTCCTTTAAGGTCTCCCCTACATCAATTTACTTATGAAACATGCAGTAATTGAACTTATTACCTTCGCTTTTTAATGTTGATTACTAGCCATTCAAACTTGATCAGCAGAACTACTCTCTTCATCCTAGCTAATTTATTGATATCCATGGAACTGCAATAGTTGAATCCTCCCACCTTGCTCATTTAGTCTGATCAGAATCTTCTCATATTGAAAAATGTGATGCTGGAAAAGCACAGCAGGTCAGGCAGCATCCAAGGAGCAGGAGAATCGACGTTTCAGGCATAATCGACGCTTCAGAGTCCTGAAGAAGGGCTTATGCCCGAAAAATCGATTCTCCTGCTCCTTGGATGCTGCCTGACCTGCAGCACTTTTCCAGCAACACATTTTCAGCTCTGATCACCAGCATTTGCAGTCCTCACTTTCTTCTCATACTGCACAAATTTGCATCATATATGGTTGACGAGAATCACAGAGTCAATCAACTTCCGCTTGCTATCCATGATACATTTTATCTGCAATGTCAACTGTATTATGTTTTGTTTAACTAATTGTTTTTAAAAGTTTAGAAATGTCTCCAAATGATTATTTGTAGGTATTGGTATGATATCACTTTGAGAGATCACGCTAATGAACACGTAACCAAGATGTAAAACATATGTCTAGCAACTATTACATATTCAGCAGCCTATAATGCGAGGGAGTGTAACTGTATTTTCCTGTAACAGTAGTAACATATGAACCTCTATACCAATCAAGTTTGTTTGCTGACCAATCTTGTTACATATCGTTAAATAAATTGAACCAATTTACCAGATCTGGTGAGTTTGACTAGCTTGTGAATGCAAATGATGAACTACAACAAGTATATTAAGTATGTAAATTTAAACAATAGATTTTATACAGTGCTTGCATCTCCATGGTACTAATTTAAGCTATTGTCCCAGTTTGAACAAAAAGAAACTTAGAATTCACCAAGCGATCACCTATTTGTTTGCCTAATTACTACCTCTGGACTTCAGATCTGTGCATACACTGATCATATCCTAGATCACTTTCTGTTCTATAAAGACTTCCTTTCTCTCATTGAAAAACTTTTAAGACTTAGTGCTGAATTCAAGTATTTACTATGTTAAAATGATGTCCATGCTACTTACTGCACAAACAAAAATCTCCTGCATTTACACCAGCTAAAATTGCAGAGTTCCAAACCAGGCCCTACTGACTAGTACGAGTGCCAACTAATCACCTATTTAACTAACTAATTAACTGTGTGGCTGTCATCAGCAGGCAGTTTTATTTTAACCAGTGGCTAAGACGGAAAGAAACTACTACTTAAGGACAAGTGATATGTGACCTAACTATATTTTGGGAAAAAACCTACACTTTAACTTGCTTCGTATTCCTTACTCGCTAAATTCCCGAGTTTATTACATCGTCAAAGCACTCGTCCATGAAGCTATTCTCCATGCTAGAATTAATTGTTGCTTTCAAAAAGTAATTGGATGAACACCTGAAAGGGAGTTTTTAAGAGTTTGGGGAAAGGATTGGTATTATGAGAATTGCTATTGCAGGCAATTGGCATAAAATGTGAACCACGTTCTGTGTTGTAGTCATTCTTTGACTGTGTGTAAACTAGTGCACTGTTGAAAACGGCTAGTGTCATGCTGTTAGAGAATCATTTATGTTTTATTTTCCATTTACTCAAGGCAGTATGGAATTGATTGTTCTACATTGATGCATTCTCTCTTCACATTTTTTGAATTTCTATTCATTAGTATATGCTCCCACAAAGTTGGTGATGATTTATTTTTTGTAGCTGGCAACTCTGCTAGAGTGGGGCAAAACATTCATCTTTCATGTGATGTGCCAAGAATATGAATTGGAAAGGCCCAAATCTGTTGTTTTATGTCAACATGGTGTTGATCAGCGCTTCTGCGATTTGAAGGTAAGGAAGCTTAAATCTCATTAAGCTGTATAATTCATTAGCACATGCTACTACATCAGCTTTTTTTAAAAAAACTGGACTTCCATATAGGCAAAAATCTAATTTCAATTGAGCGATAGATGTGAAGAAGTCTGTTATAAGTCTTAACATTTCCATAAAACAGTATTTGAATGTAGAGACAAATAAAGCTCCGTCTTTGCTACCCCTGTTGTATTGAATTGATAGGTGTTAGTATTATGTTGGTATGAGAATTAATAGCAAATATAATTTTAACAATTGATCTTTTATATATAAAAGTACAAAAGAATGCTGTTGCTTCTTCAATGAATGATGCTTAGAAAAAGTCTCCTCTAGATCACTTATGCTACTTGACCTAGACACACACAAATGCTGGTTGAGTCAACATAATCACTCCAGTAATTTTTTTCAGAAAGACCACCTTTTACTGTGCTTCACAGACTTTTCCCTGTGTCTGTGCTCATTTCAGGCTTCATGATTACAATTGGTAAACGTTGGAGAGCATGGTGGGGGTTGCCCAAGGAAAGGGAAGACCTATGAGAGCATGAATGGATTGTTTTCAGTTGTTTATAAAGACCACTATTATAGCTTCAATATCAGATCAGTTAATTGGTAAATGTGTACAGCCTGAGAGTTGGGTATGTTCTCCTATTCCTCCTCTTCCACCTGATGTATGTCTGTGCCAATTTGTTCTTTTAGGAAAGAGGATGAGTTGGAGATTTTTTTCCTTATGCAGATAGAAAATTAGTGATTTGAGACTTGTGTAAGAATGTCAGTGTTACCATCTTTTCAATTTGATTAACTTTGGAGAAAGGTTAATGGCCTTTGCTCTCCATTATAACCTGACAGATCAGAAACTGCATGATGAATCAATGTACCAACACTATGTCTTAGCACTCAATCATATTCCTCAATTTTTGTCAGTTTTGTTGAATTTGTACACAAGTAAGAACAAAGTCATGGTGAGAACTTTCATGTGTTTTTATATTTGTTCGTTTCGAGACGTTTTTCAAAATATTTTGAAATTGGTATACGTGACTTTAAAATCTATTCCTTAGAAGTTAGTTTGATTGTCCTTCCATGGTGCTAATTTAAAAAAGCAAATCAAATGTTAGATGGCAAATAAGTAGGTTAAACTCCCAATGACATTAAATATAGCCAATAGTTTGTATGATTATCTTTAGCTTTGTGAATTGTTGCAATTGAGGAAAGGACTCTCTTGTGGCTTGACCTCAAATCAAGTAACTCAATTTAACATACCCAGTGCTTTAAAGAATATTGTCTACTAAGAATTACTGAAATAGACTTTTTAAATCCAAGTAAGTAATGAACTTTTAATGAAGGTATTGTTTCTGATCTTCAATTGTTACCTCCACTATAACCTTTCCTTAATGGCATATCTATAAATGAGGAAAATTAATTGGCAATTATTACAAAATCTCTAGACACTTGAGCTTAGAGTTCTAAATTGACAAGTGATCCCACATCTTCAAGTGTTCAGAGAGACATGAAACTAAATCGAGTAGTTTAACTTTCGATTAACCAGTTGGATGTTGTTGCTAATCTTTAGCAGCAAAAGTAATTGAGTAATGATTGATGTTTACAAAAATAGTTCATGGTTCATAGCAAAGATGTATTGCAGTGAGGATGAAGGATTCTAGGAAGGGAATAAACCAACTATGGTTAACCAAGGAAGTTGAGAATAGCATCAGATAGAAAGGAAAAACCTGCTATATAGCAAAGATAAGTGGTAAGCGAGAGCATTGGGAAGGTTTAAAAAGTCAGTAAAAGACCAAAAAAGGGAGAAAATAAACTTTGAGGGTAACTGGCAGGTAATATCAAGGTGGACAGCAAGAGTTTTTTTTTTAAAAAGTATAAAAAGGAAGAAAGAAGCCAAAGTGAAGATGTGCCTCAGAGAAAATGAGGCTTGTGAAATATAGTGGGGAATGAGAAAATAGCGTAAGAGCTGAATAAATACCTTACATCACTCTTTACAGTCAAAGACCCTAATAATATTTGTAAATCAGTAAATGTTGAAAGGACAAAACGAGAGATTAAATGAATACAATAGCTATCATAAGAGGAAAAGTGCTAAGGAAGTTGATGATGATAAAGTCCAAGAAGTGTCCTGAACTTGGTGAGATGCATCTTAGGATATTAAATGAAGTAGCTACAGAGGTAGTGGATGCACTGGTAAAAATCTTTCAATAATCCTTAGATTCTGAAGAGTTTAAGAGGGTTGGAAAACTGCCAATGTACCAGCCTTATTAAATAAGAGTTGGAGACAAAAATCAGGAAACTATAAGTCAGTTAGCTTAATATCTATAATTGAGAAAATATTTCAGTCTATTATAAAGGATGTAATAGCAGTGCATTTCGAGATGCGTAATATAATCAAAGAGATCAACATGGAATCACGAAGGGAAACTCGTGACTGAAGAATTTATTTGAATTCTTTAACGTAGCAAAACAGGCAAGATAAAAGGGGACGTGATAGATGTAATTGGTTTACACAAGGTGTTTGATAAGCTACCACTTTGGCTACTTAATGCAACAAAAGCCTATGTTGTTTGAGGTAGTACGATAGCTTGGATAGAAGATTGGTTAATTTATAGAAGATGGAGAGTTGGGAAACAGGTGCATTTTTCAAATGGCTACCTACAGCTAGTGTTTTTGAGATCACTATTCTTAATTTTTCTCATTTTTAGTTTGGAACTGAGTGTTCAAGTTAAGAATTGAATTTTGAACAGCAGCTTATGATAAAAATAAGAAATAAAAGACAGAGCATGTTTGCTATTGGGAACTGCCTAGAAAGATAATACAGCTACAAGAATGCTGTAGATATTTTGGGACCAAGAAGTTGTTATGCTCAGGGATTGGCAGCTGGTTAGATATTGAATTGGTCAATCTAGGGAGGTCTGATGTTGGTGAGCCAGCCACAGATGTTGAAAAAGAAAGAAAAAACAAAAAGAAAGTGAGCGCATTCTTAGTGGACCTTTGGGCAGGAGGTAGTTTTTCTTTGCAAGCTGCCAAATTAGGAAGTTGTTTCTTGGTAATGCTTTCTAGTTATTCTCCAGTTATCAAATTTGTTGAAAGTTCTGAGAAAAGAACCCCACTCTATAAGAAATGAGTAATAATCACCAGACGTGTGTGTAAGTTGTTGACATTGACTGGTGTCTTCAGAATTCAGGTGAGATAGACAATTTATTGTGCCTGCAATACAAACAATCATCAAAGGATTTCATGAAGACCTGGTGTTTCTTATTAAAGTGGCTATCAGGCAAGCAAGTTATGATTCTTTTACTTTCTTTCATTTATTTCTTAACTGTGTCAGTCTGTCAGTGAGAGTTGGGGGTTTATATTCAAAGAAGGTTAGGCTTAAGTCATGGATATTAATTAAATTCACTTGTGATTCATTGTGTTCTTCTAGTTACATTTGTTTAAATTATAAATTTAGTGTCAAAGATCTGTTAATGATAATGTCTGGTTAGGAACAATTGAGCAATTTTGAGGGTTGTTACTTTAATTTCACTGTGTGTTACAAACACAGTGACAGTGTATGATTTAGTTTGGCTTGTTGTCCTGTATCATAAGTGTGCCACAAGGGTCAGTTCTGGGGCCACAATTGTATGCAAGAAATATTAATGACTTTGATTAGGAAAGTGAATGTACTATGGTTAAGTTTGTGGATGACACAAAAGTAGATGAGAAGGCAAGTGATGAGGATAGCACAGTCTGCAGAAGGATGTAGACAGGTTAAATGAGTAGGTAAAGTTTGGTAGATGAAGTATAATGATTAGATCCCCTACAGTATGGAAACAGGCCCTTCGGCCCAACAAGTCCACACCGAGTCTCCGAAGAGGGAAATGGGCTACTCTAACACTACAGGCAGTTTAGCATGTCCAATTCACCTGACTGGCACATCTTTGGACTGTGGGAGGAAACCAAAGCACCCGGAGGAAACCCACGTAGACACTGGGAGAATGTGCAAACTCAACACAGACAGTCGCCTGAGACGAGATTCAAACCTGGGACCCTGGTGCTGTGAGGCAGCAGTGCTAATCACTGAGCCACCATGCCGTCCGTGGGGAGATAATAGGTTATGCACATTGGCAGGAAGAATTCAGGAACTGAATGTTTGTTAAGTGAGAAAGATTGCAGAAAACTATAGAACAGAAGAATTTGGCACTCCTCAACCATGAATCACAAAAAACTAGCTCCATGTTCAGTGGGTAATTGGGAATAAATGGAACGCTGACCTTTATTTCATAGAGTTGAGTATTAAAGTGTGTAGTTTTAGCAAAACCTCCCTAAGGCATTTGTCAGAACATAGCTGGAATACTGTGAAAAGTTTTGGGCAATTTTATTAAAGGAAAGATATACTGACATTGGAGGCAGACCGGAGGAGGTTCACCAGGCTCAATGTGGGTATGGAGGAGCTATCTTCTGAAGGAGAGGTTGAGAACACAGTGCCTGTATTCATTGGAATTTAAGAGAATGAGACGTGACCATGTTAAAACATACAAGATTCTTAGGGGAATTGACAGGGTAGATGCGGAAGGGTTTTTTCTTATAGGACAATCTAGGAGCAGAGGGTGTAATCTCAAAATTAGGGGTTGTGAAAAAAAAGGTGAGAATCAAGCTGGTTTTATCCCAGTGTCCATAAATAACTTTGAATGCAGCCCACGCTGTAAGTGCAAGAATGATGGGTCAAACCATGTAAATTGAATTTGAGTTCCCTGGTCTAATGCAATGTTTAATAAAACAAAGAACTGCAGAAGCTGAAGATCTGAAGCAAAAACAGAAATTGCTGGAGAAGCCCACCAGGTCTGGTCGCAACTGTGGAGAGAAAAACAGTGTTATTGTTTCAAGTCCAGTGACCCTTTCTCATAACTGTTCAAAAGATGACTGGACTTGAAAAGTCAATAAAGCCAAAAGAACTGCAGATACTTGAAATCAGAAGCAAAAACGGAAGTGGCTGGAAAAGCTCAGCAGGTCTGGCAGCATCTATGAAGAGGAAGTTAATGTTTTGGATCCAGTGACCCTTCCTCAGAACTGTTAATGCTGTTTTCTCTTCACCGATTCTGCCAGATCTGCTGAGTTTCTGAAGCAATTTCTGTTTTTTGTGTTTGATACAATACTAACCTGCCATCTGATGGTTAAGCTGCTAAAGGCTATGATACAATTTGTATGTCATTGAGTAACTGCATTGCAAACAGAAGAGAAAGGGCAGAAAATGGAATAAGTTAAGATTTTAGGCAGATCTGACAAACTTTTCATGTCGTCTAACCTCAGGAAATAATGTTTCAGATTGGCTGATAGGTGTTAATGGAGAAAGAAAACTAAGTTTAAAAAAATTTATCATTTTAGTCTTAAAAAACCTAAATTTCAAAATGTTGTATGTTTGCATTCTTTGTTGATATCTCAGCACGTGTTTATTTCTGTTTCCTTTTCAATATACTTAGCTGAAAAATGTGCATGGACCATGTCAACGATCAGAAGAACTGAAATACGTTATGACTCGGATAGCAGTTGATGGCGCAGATCTCTTTGTTGTAGAGCATGGTTGTGCAGCCAGTATTAAGGTAATTGGGTGAATAATTTCAAATGAAAACAAAGAGAAATACATGTAGGTATTTCAAATTGACTTTTGAAACAAAAATACAGATATATATGTGAATTGTCTTATGTCAGTGGAACTAGATAAATAATTTATTTTAGGGAAACTATAAATTCCTGATGTTCTTGGATTGCAAACCATTGCTCGAAAAATATATTTCTGCTGAACTGGTGGTTGTTTTAGGTTCTTAGTTTCTATCCAGAGGAAGCCTGTGTTCCTAGCCTAGATAGGCTAATGCTGAAGAAGTTCATTTTAACTCACCACAAAATCAGAAGCATGGGCCTCATTTAAATGTAGCAATTGTCAAGCCAGCCCTCCTGTTTGAGTTACTTGGCTGACCCGTCTCCCAACAACCTGGCACAATTAAACATGAAGTTAGTCTATTGATGATGATTTTGGGTTAGGTTTCTTATTTCTAACAATTTAACCCCAACACAATCTTGCCCATCTTGTGGAGAATTAAAACTCTTCCTCCCTCTTATGGCACATTAGTTTGATTCTTCTTGGTTTTGGACAACAATAAAATTCAATGTTGACTTTAAGCTTACAGGTCAGTTCCAGGATTGAGACTTTGTATGTTGAAGATATAGATTGTTATGAAGAGTAGTTGCAGCAAATTTCCCTTCAGCAAAATATTGTACTGCTGTTTCTGACTTTTGCATATTACTTCGAGTTCATCTTGTAGAATTAATTAATTGATTAATTTCCTGAAATTCTGTTCCTTTTTCTTCTCACTGTCTATCATCCCTGACTGGCAGTGGAGATTTTTTGCCCTTGCAGTTGACTTTCTAAAATCAGCTCTTCGTAGCTGTATGTCTTTAATTGGGTTAATCATTCTCACTGATACAAACTTTTGTTTACAGTTTAAAAAGCCTGGCACAGCTGTAATCAAGATACACAGGATTATTACTGCAAACGTCTGCTGTTGCACTAATAATAACTGTAATGAGAATTTGTTTTATATTCTTGTAACTTGTGTTACAAGTGCTCCAGGCTTTTAGCTTTTCTGTCACAGAATTTATTTTCTCATAGGAGCTGGAGAGGACAAACATGATAAATGTAAAAGTTCTGAATATCAAATAAAGCATTGCTGGCAGCTAGGTTGCTGATTTAAAAAATAAATATTTTTTGTTATGTTTATTCATGATAATTATTGTACTGTATAAGACATGGTGCTTGCATAGATGTTTCTAATTTACAACTAATTTCATATTCTAGATAGGGGCCATTCGCATTGCTACTTGTAATCTTCATAACCAAGCAGTTGGAGAGGGTGTGAGTGCTGTTGTACAAGATGTTCAACTGAGACAATATATTGAACAATTTGAAAATTGTAAGCTTGGAATTCAACCCACCATACTCCGTCGATCATGTTGGCTAGAAGCTGGTTCAGTAAATTTTGGATTAATCACAGCAGATGTGGCTTTGGCTGCAGATCATCCTGTAAAACATGAAGCACAAAGACAATTCTTGGAAACTCATGATTACCGAACTAAAAGGTACTGCGTAGTTATATTTGTAAGTAGAAGCAATGATGTACCAGACAGGGAAATAAATCTCAATGATGGCCGGACTATACTAAAATTTTCTTCCTAGCTTATCTAAATATTTGATAGGCTAAACTTACTCATAACACTTCATATTATCTTATCGTGTGTAAAATTGGCATGTATTAATTTACCTTCCTACCTTGATCTCTCATGTCAAATATGATCAGGTAAAGTAATTGACATCAACAGCATAAAGAATTTTAGTAATGTTTGACCTTTGTGAAAAACACTGTTATAAGCTAATTTAGTCATGCAGAATAATTTTCTAGCTTAGTGGTAACCAGTAGCCTTTATATGGGAGCTTTTTATCTGATTTTTATTATGACTGTAGCAATTGAAAGTCTGCAAGCTTTTGGAATCCAGATTATAACTCTTGCTCATTTATAGCAAGATTGCTTATTGTTAAGAGGTTTGCACCAATATATGCCCATATTGGAACTCGTGGCATGTGGAATCAATGTCGAAAACTCTCAGGGCCTCTCCCATCCAATTGCCACCTTTTATGGCTCCACCACTGATGAATCTATCCTGCATATTGGATAAGGCATGATCGGAGTTGGCGACAGAGACTACAAGCATGCTCAACACTGGAAGATGCTTATGTTAAACAGAACCAACTGATCCCAGAACAAATTTCTGCAGTTTCCCCACATCCAGTCTTTTATGGTACAAAATCATTAAAAAAACTATTAGATGAGAAGGGTCTGCAAACATCTGCATCCTGACTGATGGCAGCTCAGTCCAAGATTTCAAGTAGTCTTCAGCCAGATGTGCAGAGTGAATAGTCTATCTATCTATCTCCAAAACACTCCAGCAACACAGCTGACAATGTTCAGCTATTTTGGCTCATTTTGTATGAGATTGTCTCTGCCATGTATACAGCAAAAATCTTGACAATGTTGCATTGTAGAGATGAAGAATTGTACTCCAGAATTAACCATGCCCCTAGCCTAGCTGATCCATTGACGTTACAACACTGGCATCTATATGACAAAGTGGAAAATTGACCCAGGAATGCCCTATCCACAAAAAACAGATCAAATCTGCCCCACATGTTTTGTCTTAATTATCATCAAAGTTACCCTGAAAGTTAAAATAAGCAAAAGTTACACAGCGTGAGCTGGTTTGATTTCTCCAAGGACTACTGAGCTCCTGACCTCATTGCAGCCTTGATCCAAAGATGGACAAAGAGCTGAACTCAAGTGGTGAGGTGAGAGTGACTGGCCTTGTTAAGACAACCTTTTGATCAAGTGTAACATGAATGAGTCTTAGGTAATAAAGTTTGGGAGTGTGGAGCTGTCTTGGATGGATAGAGTTATACACAGCAAGAAGATTGTGATTATCGGAAACCAATCATTTCAACACATGGCATCACTTCTGGATTTTCTGAAGGCAATGTCATGGGCCTAACTATTTCTAGCTATCAGATCAGTGGTGTTTCCTCCAGCATTTGGTTAAAAGCAGGGATTTTCACTGGTAATGGAAATGTTGCTTTTCATTTTCAACTATCTGACAGTAAAGCAGCCTGTGCGCACAAAATCAGGTTTGACTGATAAGAGATTGGTGGCATTAGTGCTCCATAAGTGCTGAGCAATGACTGTCGAGTGGGAGCCATGATTTGAAGGTGCTAGTGTTGGACTGGAGTGGACAAAGTTAATAATCATGCAACACCAGGTTTATTTGGAAGTACCAGCTTTCGGAGCACTGTTCCTTCAGGTAGCTGTGGAGCAGGATCATAAGACACAGAACTGATAGCAAAAGATTGCAGTGTTATGCAACTGAAATAATTTATGGAAAAAAACCTAGATTGCTGTTAAGGCTTTCATCTTTTAGAATGTGTTGCAGGTTTTGGTCACCCGCTGATAACCCTACGATGCTGTACTTCTGTAGCTTCCATCCTAAGCATATTAAAACAGCCATCCCCTACGAACGGCACATACACAGTATCTGTTCAGATGAGGAGGAACATGGTGTACACCTGAAGGGCGCCCCCATAAGAACAGTGTACCATGCTCAACTCATCAATCACCAGTTCTGACGTGTCACAGCAAGAAACCGTAATGACCTCCTCAGGAGATAGACACGGGATACAACTGCTAGGGTATCCTTCATTGTCCAGTACTTCCCAAGTGCGGAGAAAGTACACCATGTTCTTCACAGCCAACAACACATTGTCGATGAGGATCAGCACCTTGCCAAGACAGTTCCTATGCCTCCACTTCTCGCCTTTAAACAACTGCCAAACCTTAACAGATCCTTGTTTGCAGCAAACTACCCAGTCTTGAGGACCACATAAGCCATAACACTGTACAACCCTGTCATGGCAACAACTGCAAGATATGTCAGAGTGTTGACAGGGATGCCACCATTACACGTACAGACACCACCCACCATGTGTGCGACAGGTACTCATGTGTCTCAGCCAATGTTGCCTATTTCATACGCTGCAGGCAAGGATGCCCCGAGGCATCGTACATTAATGAGACCAAGCAGACACAGTGACAATGGATGAATGGACACCGCACAACAATTACCAGACAGGGATATTCCCTCCCTGTCGAGGAACACTTCAGCGGTCACGGATGTTCAGCCGCAGATCTTCAGGTTACCATTCTCCAAGGTGGACTTCGGGATACACAACAATGTAGAGTGGCCGAGCAGAGGTTGATAACCAGGTTCGGTAACCATGAGGATGGCCTCAACCGAGTCCTTGGGTTCTTGTCACACTACAGGTGACCCCAGTACGCTATACACTCTCACGCATGCACACACTCTTATACACACACACACACTCACGCAGACTCTCTCTCATCCGCTCTCTCCCATACACACTTACATCCCCATCATCTCACCCACACACACACACACACACACACACACACCCTCTCTCTCAGGCTTATACTCCAACACACTCTCCATCTACTAAGCATGCGCACTCACGCTCATGCACGCTCAAACTCGCTCACTCTCGCTCTTGTGCACGAGTGCACTCGCTCTCACTCACGCTGTCTCTCTCATGCGTGCACACACGCACAAATAAGTCTATGGGAAGTTTGGGATTCCAACAGACTCTAATCTCACATCTTTAATACATTGTCTGAGCTGAGATGTTACCTTCTGTTATAAAACCTTAAGTTATCTCGAGAATGTGACTTAATGAACCTAAACCTGCAACCCATTCTGAAAGATGAAAGACGTAACAGCAATCTGTTTTTTTCACTATATCATTTCAGTTGCGTGGCCCTGAGATCTTTTGCTATAAAATCTGTCTTATGATCCTGTTCCATAGCTACCTGATGAAGGACAAGTTTTCCGAAAGCTGGTACTTCCAAATAAATCTGTTGGACTTAGTGTTGTTGATTTTTAACTTTATCTATTGGGAGGCATTCTATCACAATCCTGTCTTTTGCCTGGTAGATAGTAGACAGACAGATGGAGTCAGGGCCTGAGTTACTTGCAACAGAATTCTCAGCCTGTGTCCTGCTCCTGTATCCACAGTATTTGTTTGCTGAATCAATTCAGTTTCTGGACAATGGTAACTTCTGGAATGTTGATGGTGAGAAATGCAGCGATGGGGTAATGTAATTTTGCCTTGTTGGAAATGGTCATTGTCTGGCACTTGAGCAGTAGGCAAGATATTTGCTACTTTGCGTCAAGTCCCAAACATTCATGTTTGTGTGGCTAGCAGTCAGAGATGCTTCAGTATCCAAGAAATCATGAATGGTATTGATTATTGTGCAATCATCCAATATATCCCCACTTCTAACCATGTAGTGGAGTGAAGGCATTGTGTAGCAGCTGAAGATGGTAGGCACTAGGGCACTACCCTGAGGAATATTTACAGCCTGTTCTAAGATTGAGGCAGTTGGCATCCAATAACCACAACATCTATTTTTATGCTAGGTGCGAGTCCAAACAGTGGAGATTCTCATTAAATTCAGTCTTGCTAGAGGTTCTTAATGTCCTCTTGTCAGATTCTGCCTATATGTTAAGGCTAGTCACATCAACCTCCAGTTCCATTTTAGATTCAGCTTTTTTGTCCATGTTTGAACATACTGGGAAATGTTCCATTGTTATAGCTGTGGTTGAGCATCTTGGCTAGTTCAAGAACACAGGTATCAGGATATTGGCGGGGCCTATGACCTTTGCAGTGTCCAGTGCCTTTAGCCTCTAAAATGTGAAATGAATCCAGAAACCGAAGACTGGCATCTGTGATGCTGCACTTCGTTCCAAAACCCAGAGGCACGGATTCAGTGTATTTGGCCGAAGAATTAATGGAGAATTTAGGAGAAATACCTCTGCCTACAGGATGGTGGTGATCTAGAACTCACTGCCTGAATGAATGGTAGAGAAGCCCTCATCACATTTAAAAATACATTCATTTCAATTGTCTTATACTACAGAGCAAAAGAGCAAGATCTGGAAACTGTGAATAGCTTCGTTAGGTCTTTCTTTATCTGGCAGAGATGCAAAGTGCTGAATGGTCTCTTTTGTTTAATTTTTCTACACTTTTGTTAATTTCACATTGTTATGAAAATGTGATTAAAGATTCTGACCTCATTGAGAAGTAGACTTTTTGGTTTATCATGATGTGCTACTCTACTCAGTATTTCATAAATGATTATGGTTAGCAGAAAGTTAGCGCAAAATCTCCTTCTGAGAATGTGATAAAAGTGAAGAGTATTAAAATCTTGTTCTGTTCACTGAATTCAGCACTTGTTCTGTAACCTTGTAGTTTAAGGTAATAATTGTGTTCCATTCCTTGGGGTTTAAGAGTGCTGCAAAATCAGCTTTGATTCCTGCTGCTATTTGCTGTCTGTTGGAAATATGTTTGTGAACATCTGATGAGGCCTTCCCCTTGTTAAATTGCACTTCAGTATTCACGGCTGATGCTCATGCAAAGACATGGCCGTGTTGATGAGGTACTGAAAGTTTTCCAACACTTATGGAAATAGACTGCTTGAATGACTTAATCCCTTATGAGGAGGCAGAATCTTGGGCAGAAATTAAAAGAGATAAACAATGTTGAATGGTTTAATATCTAATGATTTGATTGTAGCTTTTGTTGTTTTGTTGTCTACAGCTGACATTGTACCTTCTTTTGTGTAGACTGTGGTTTCTCTGGTCAGATGATGAGATCAAAACCAAGCGAGTGAAGAATAAGTGTGGGTGTCTGAGTGGTTGTAAGTTCTACGCAGGCATGGCATCAGGAATGGACTTCTTCAAATTGGATGAAATTACCCCATCCACCAGTTCTGCTTTCTCTAATACATCGACAGAAACTGATATGTTCTACGGGCAGTCACTGCTGCATCCAAATGAATGGATTGTCATTAAAGATACTTCAAAGATTGCAGATGGTAATTTCTTTTATATATAATGTTTTATGATTTCAGGAATGTTTGTCTTTAAGTTTCTTATTTTGCCTTCTATTATAATATCAAGATACCATAGTTTGAGCAATATAACTACTTGCATATGTGCATTTTACAAATTTTTACAAGGTTTTTATTTACATTAAGTATAAAGTTGACATATCTGATGGTAGGTAATGCAGGAAACTTGTACAGAAAATCTTAAATACTCAGCAAGTAATTCTTGTGGAGAAACAGAAAAGGAGTTGAAATTTTGGGTCAGTGATCTCTCATCTGTTCTGATGAAAGCTAATCCACCTGAAAGGTTAAATCTGTTTCTTTCTCTTCAAATGCTGGCAGACTGGCAAAGTATTTCTAGCAATTTTTTTGTTTTTATTTCTGATTTGCGGCATCTGCAGTATTTTTCTTAAGTGCTGGCGGAAACTATTTGTGTTGACAATACCTATATTTTGGTAATTTAGGTAAAACAAATGGGACAAAAAGGAAAGAATGGGACTCGAGATCGTTGGGAACAAATTCAGGGAAAAAGAGCCAGTACCAAAATTTGCAAGTGCCTTTACGATCTCACAGTTCAACGTCCTCTTCTGAAGAAAATAGTAGTTCTACTGCTGCACTCCCTTTGTTGGCAAGTGAAAGAAACAGTCCATCCTCTAATGCTGATGATAGTATTCCACGGATGCATATTCCTGTTTCAAGTACAAACACTGAAGAAACAGTTGGAAAGTAAGTTCATTTTGGTAATAAAAGATGTGCATTTTTCAAAGCTGAGCAATTGTAACGTATTGAATATTTGGATAACTGTTCTATTGTGACATGAATATGGTTAAATGTTTCTTAATCTTGATATGGCAGCCTTCTGATACCAATATGCTAGTGGATTGACCAGGTATTCACCAAGGTGTTAACCACTGTACTTCATAAATGAAAATACAAAATTTAAAATACTGGCTATAAACACTGTTTCTTTTTGAGATGCTGCTTTCCTTTTTTTTATTGTTGGCGAATTACTAAATAAAGAAAACAAGCATTTTTGTTTAAAATTTTCTTTTTCTTTTTAGCGGTCCAACAAATGTTTCAGGAAGCACACCGGTTTCTCCCAATAATCAAGACAGAACATTAGTTCGCTCTCCTTTGAAGCGACAAGCTTCTGTCTCTTCTACACGGCTTGGGAGTACAAAGAGTTTATCAGCAGCTATTTTTGGTGAGCGGCAGACTGCAGCAATGGGTGTACAATTCACCAGTGAAGTGTCACGCAGTGACGAGAATGTTCTGGATTCTCCTCGTCAGCGGAGGAGCTTTGGATCCTTTCCCTTTACTCCATCATCAGATTCTAATACTTTCCATCAGTATCGATCAGTTGATTCAAGCATATCTGTGGCTGAAAGTGAGGCCTACTTTTCAGCAGCTGAGGACTTTGATCCAGTCAGTAGTGATGAAGGTCCAGGTACCTACCCAGGAAGAAAGAAAAGACGTCGTACCCAAGGAATTGACTCAGCCAGGAATACAATTTATCGTAGTGTGGAGGGGCCATTAAATAGTTCTGTTAGCGGAGAAAGCCAAGAACTGAAAAACTTTCCTATGCAAACTCATGCCTCTCAGGCCTCTTTTGTATCAGCTCTTGAAGGAGATGAAGAATCAGCTGATCATATATACACGGCTGAAGGTGAAAAAGCTGTAGATAACAAACAGATGTCATGTCAACAGATTGTGATGTCTTGTTACTTAAATTACCTTACACAACTGCAGGTATCCAACTGGTCAGTAAAACAGCCAACAAACAAGAGAACATCAAAATCTTCGCTGCACAGGCCTCTAGATCTTGATACACCAACCAGTGAAGAGAACTCTTCTTCGTTTGACCAGCTTTCTGTCCCCATGTTTAAGGTTGGCAACATTTTTGTCCAGTAATGAGTATTCTTCTGACTTGTTGAACTTCCACATACAGATAGGAATTGTTGTTTTCTATTGGGGAAATTAACTTCTGAGAAATTGAAGCCCAAGGTGGATTGACCAATCATATTTGGCATTCATATAACATATAGAGTCATAGAGATGTACAGCACAGAAATAGACCTTTCAGTCCAACTCATCCATGCCGACTAGATATCCCAACCCAATCTAGTCCCACCTGCCAGCACCTGATCCATATCCCTCCAAACCCTTCCTATTCAGATACCCATCCAGATGCCTTTTAAATGTTGCAATTGTTCCAGCCTCCACTTCCTCTGGCAGCTCAAGCCATACACATACCACCCTCTGTGTGAAAAAGTTGCCCCTTGGGTCTCTTTTATATCTTTGCCCTCTTACCCTAAATCTATGCCCTCTAGTTTTGGACTCCCTGACCCCAGGGAAAAGACCTTGTCTAGTTATCCTATCCATACCCTCATGATTTTATAAACCTCTATAAGGTCACCCTTCAGCCTTCGGTGCTGCAAAGAAAAGAGCCCAACCTATTCACCTTCTCCCTATAGCTCAAATCCTCCAACCCTGGCTTCTGGCACAGAAAATAATCCAAAGTATTTTATGGAGGCATAATCTGACAAAAATGAATATTGAAAGAAAGATGTGGTCATGGGGAACTTGAAAGAGCCCAGACAGGTGGGAGGAGTTAAGGAGTAAATAAGAGGGCAGTATCTAAACAAATAAAAATATGGGTTCCTGTGATGATTTGAAGGAATCGGGAAACATGAAAAGGAAAGGTGAATGGATTGGATGGTTATTGGGGCACTAATACAGATGGAGCTGTAGAGATGGAGTGTTGTAGGACTGGAGGGAATTCCTCAGTTTGTGTGATTGAAGTCATGAGGAAATTTAATTAAAGGGACTAGAATTTTCATTTTGAGGCTCTGTCTGTTCTTGAAGGTGAGTATAAAAGGGCCCTGACACTATTTTGAAGAAGAGCATAGGGGGTGTTACCCTGATGTCCTGGACAATACTTACTGCTCAACCACTTTCACTCCACCTACCATTTCTTATCAGTATTGATCAGCTAATTTTAGTATATTTTTGGCCAAAAATGAGGCAAACATTTTCAGATGTTTGAGGACTTTTATCCACATAAGACGTTTAAGCAAGTGAGAAATAACAGTAGATCGTGCAGCCACTAAAAGCCTCCTCTGCCTGATCAAATGATACTGTCAGATCACTTCCACTTCTCTACTATTTCTCTTGATCCCCTGAAAGACCAAATACATGTTCACCTCAGCCTTGATTCATAGAATCCCTACAGTGTGCAAACAGGCCATTTAGCCCAACATGTCCACACTGATTCTCTGAAGAACATCCCGGCCAGATTCATTCCCCTATCTTGTCCCTGTAACCCTGCATTTTCCATGGCTAATCCACTTTACCTACGCATCCTTGGAGATTATGGAAAATTTAGCATGTCCAATACACCTAACCAGCACATTTTTGGACTGTGGGAGGAAACCAGAGCACACAGCGGGAACCCGTGCAGATGTGGGGAGAATGTACAAACTCCACACAAACAGTCAGCCAATGCTGGAGTTGAACCTGGGTCCCTGGCTCTGTGAGGTGGCAGTGCTAACCACTGAGCCACCATGCACCCAAGTTGTGCTTAATGATGTCAGGGCACCAGGGAGAGCTCCCTTTCTTTTCTAATTAGTGACATGGCTTCTTTGCCTGAGAGGACAGACAGGAACTCAATTTAAGATTCAAATCCTCTTTCTGCAATATTTTGTCTTGCCTCACCCATTGTTGTAATTGGAACAAAGGTGAATGTTCCTTTGTAATATTCCCTAACTTTCCACCTATCTCATCTCATCTGCAAATTCTCATTCATATCTTTGTTACCTCCTAAACTTGATTATTTTAACACATTACAGACTGTGTTCAACGTTCTACACTCTATAAACTTATCCAAAACTCTGCTAGCTGTATCTTAACTCTAAAGTTCAATTCTGCTATTATTTCTATGCTTGATTATCTTCTTTGAATCCCGATTTTAAAAAAAAATTTTAAAAAATCTCCTTTAAAGTCTTATCCTTGTTTTAAGATTCTGCTGTGACCTTACCCTTTCATGTTTCTGTATTCTCCAGCAAACCAATCTCCAAGTTATCTTCCCTCCTCTATTATGACCTGCTGTGCATTCCAAAATTATAATTGCGCCACCATTGGTGGCCACATCTTAGGTTGCTTGGCCTAAAGCCCTGGATTATTCTCCACCTCTCTGAAGCACTTTGCTCCTTTAAGACTCTATTTAGAAAGAAACTCTTTGACTAGGATTTTGGTCATCTGATCTTGAATCTCTTTAACCAACGTGGTGATGTATTTTGTTTCATAATGCTCCTGTGAAATGCTTTAGATCATTTCATTACAACTGGAGTGCTGTATATTTTTTGTTGGCATATCCAAAACTTTTTGGAGTAGACATTCTTAAAGATTCATGGTTCTTAACCTCTCACCTCCATTCTGAAAGATGAACCACACGTTTGAAGTTGATGTCACATGTTCGGTATTTCTCAGGCATCTCAGTGGCTACCATTTCAAGCCCTTTTAGAATCTTGTATGTTTCAACGAACTACCTTTTTGAATGAGTTAACTTTTCATTTTTCTAAAATCCGGAGCAAAAAGGCCCAATTTTTCTAGTCCTTCTTCATATGGGTTAAACCCGCCCCCCCGCCCAACTCCCCAAAAAAAGGTGATTGCCATATCTGCATGTTAAATTTCTGTACGTATTGTGTAAGAACACCCAAGTGTCCAAAGTGCAACATGACTCTGTGACCTTGACGTTTCCCATTAGATTTCTAAATTTAATATTACCTGACACCTTCTGTCACACTCTTAGTTTAAACCCTGTCCTCAGCCTTAATTATTTGATTCACCAGAATACTGATTGCAGTCCAGTTTGAGAGATATCTGTGCAAATAGTGGAGCTCACTCTTCCCTCCTGTACTGGTGTCATTGCCTCTTGAATCAAAGTTCCTTCTTCTCACACCAATCTTTGAGTTACATGTGATGCCGTATTAATTTGCGCATGGTCTGAAAGTCATACGTACACTATTATTCTTGAGTTTCTACTTATTTATTTAGAAATCCATTTCTTAAGCTTCCCCTGTGCAACCTCATTCTTAGTTTTACGTATGTTGTTGCTTCTTATATAGATGTCTTATCTGGATCCTTCTCTTCTCACTCCCAAGTTCTTCACCAGCCTTCAGATGATGTCTCAAAATCTTTGTACTAGACAGGCAACATAACCTTGGTATCTCTTGGCTTCCACCATATAGAACAAATGTCTATTCTCCCGAATGTGTCCTACCACTAATTATATTCTCTTTTACTCTTCGACTTGAGTAACCTCCTCTAACATGGTACTATCATCAGTTTTCCCTTCCTGTATTCCTTGACATTCAAAGAAGTAACTATTGCCTTGTTGATTTTAAGATGAGAACTAAGAATGTTTTAATACTGTAACTTATATTCCCAGTCTTGCAATGATGTCCCCTACCCTTGACCATTGATTACCTCTGAAGAATTGCTTAACTAAAGGATGATAAGTGAATGAGGCATTCTGGAACTCCCCCTCTCCCCAATGCATTGCAATAACTGCAACTGAGGTTCCAGCCTAAAAACTCTGAATCAGAGTTCCTCAAGTCGCAGCTTGCATTGCAGATCTGATTGTTTGGGATCATAGTGCTATCCAGAAATTCTGACATGCTGCAGTTATTGTACACCACCAGCTCGGGCATATCTGTTCAAACTGTTTACATGTTTAATCACTTAAGATAATTGTTCAGTTATTTTGGTTCTTTTGATTTATTAGTTTATATAATAAAGTGCAGCTTCCCAGGGCTCAATTTGATGCACCTCCCTAATTTTTCTTTAAATAAAACTGATGAAACTGCAATCCCAATCATCTACCCAGTGTTTTCTGATGTTAGTCTTTGATTATCCTGTTGTTTGATGATTCACCTTTGAATCTATAATATTTTTGATTCTCTGCAATGATGGAGTCATAGAGTTCTACAGCAAAGAAAAAGGTCCATCAAGTTTGTGCTGGTCCTGACAAGCACTTGGCCTATAGCCTTGTATGCCTTGGCATCGTAAGTCCACATCTAAATACTAAAATGTTATGAGAGTTTCTGCCTCTATCACCCTTACAAGCAGTGAGTTTCAGGTTCCCAAGTTTCCTTGCATCTCTTCTAAATCTCCTTTTCCATTAATCCTTAAATCTATGTCCTCTGGTCATTGATCGATCTAACAAAGGGAAAAGATCCTTCCTGTTTACCCTATCTATACCTTTCATAATTTTACATAGCTCAATCATGTCTCTCCTCAATCTCCTCTCTACAACTGTGTAACTGTGGCTTAACCAGCATTTTATGTGGTTCCAGCATAACCTTCCTCCTCTTACACTCTGGCTCACTTAATTAAAGCAAATATCGCATATGGCGCCTGAACCATTTTATCTATCTGTCCCACTGTCTGAGGGAACTGGTGGATATGTATACCAATGTGTCTCTGATCCTCAGTGCTTCCCAATGTTCTACCATTTGTCATGTTTTCCCTTGCCTTATTTGTGTCCAAGTGCATAACTTCACATTTATCCAGATTGAATTCCATTTGCCTCTGATTAGTCCATATGATCAGCCTGTCTGTATCCTTCAGTAATTGAAGACTATCCTCCTCATTATTTAACACCTCATCATTTTTCATCATTAATAGCTCAGGTTGAGGTTTAGGGTGTAGGTTTGCTCGCTGAGCTGTAGGTTTGATATCCCGACGTTTCATTACCTGGCTAGGTAACATCATCAGTGGCGACCTCCAAGTGAAGCGAAGCTGTTGTCTCCTGCTTTCTATTTATAGGCTTGTCCTGGATGAGGTTCCTGGGGTTTGTGGTGATGTCATTTCCTGTTCGTTTTCTGAGGGGTTGATAGATGGTATCTAGATCTATGTGTTTGTTTATGGCGTTGTGGTGGAGTGCCAGGCCTCTAGGAATTCTCTGGCATGTCTTTGCTTGGCCTGTCCCAGGATAGATGTGTTGTCCCAGTCAAAATGGTGGGGTTTATTTCATCCGTATGTAGGGCTACGAGGGAGAGAGGGTCGTGTCTTTTTGTGGCTAGCTGGTGTTCGTGTACCCTGGTGGCTAACTTACTTCCTGTTTGTCCTACGTATGGGCGGCACGGTGGTGCAGTGGTTAGCACTGCTGCCTCACAGCGCCAGAGACCTGGGTTCAATTCCCGCCTCAGGCGACTGACTCTGTGGAGTTTGCACATTCTCCCCGTGTCTGCGTGGGTTTCCTCCGGGTGCTCTGGTTTCCTCCCATAGTCCAAAGATGTGCAGGTCAGGTGAATTGGCCATGCTAAATTGCCCGTAGTGTTTGGTGCAGGGGTAAATGTAGGGGTATGGGTGGGTTTCGCTTCGGCGGGGCGGTGTGGACTTGTTGGGCCGAAGGGCCTGCTTCCATACTGTAAGTAATCCAATCCAATCTAATCTAATCTACGTAGTGTTTGTGGCAGTCCTTGCATGGAATTTTGTAGATGATGTTGGTTTTGTCCATGGATTGAACTGGGTCTTTTACGTTTGTTAGTTTTTGTTTGAGTGTGTTGGTGGGTTTGTGTGCTCCTAGGATTCCGAGGGGTTTAGTAGTCTGGCTGTCATGTCTGAAACTTCTTTGACGTATGGTAAGGTGGTTAGGGTTTCTGGCTGTGTTAGATCAGCTTGTCGTGGTTTGTTCTTGAGGAATCTGCGGACTGTATTTTTTGAGTATCCGTTCTTCTTGAATTCGTTGTATAGGTGGTTCTCCTCTGTTTTCTGAAGTTTGTCTGTGCTGCAGTGTATGGTGGCTCGTTGGAATAGTGTTCTAATACAGCTTCGTTTATGTGTGTTGGGATGGTTGCTGGTGTAGTTCAGTATTTGGTCAGTGTTTGTCAGTTTTCTGTATACGCAGGTTTGTAGTTCTCCGTTGTCCTTTCTTTCGACTGTGACATCCAGGAATGCACATTTGTTGTCGGTTTCTTCCTCCTTGATGAACCTTATGCCTGTGAGGGTGTTGTTGATGATGTTAAATGTCTCTTCTATCTTGTTTCGTTTTGTGATGACAAAGATGTCATCGACGTAGCGGATCCAGATTTTTGGTTTGGTGGTTGGTGTAGGGCTGTTTGTTCTAGTCTTTGCATTATTGCTTCTGTTATGATTCCTGATAGTGGAGATCCCATGGGTGTGCTGTTGGTTTGTTTGTAGACTATGTTGTTGAAAGTGAAGTGAGTGGTTCATATTATTTATAAACTTATTGATTTCCCCTCCTACATTGAAGTCAAAATCATTTATAAATACCACAAACAACAAAGGCTCTATGCTTCCAGTCATAAAAACTGCCCTCCACTATTACGCTCTGCTTTTTGCCACTTAACCAATTCTGAATTCAATTAGCCAAATTTCCTTGGATTCCCGTTGGCTCTTACCTTCACTATAAGTTCTCCTGTGCCTCTTCTCGTGCACACTAATTCTGTCTCTCTGAATTTCTTCCAATAGTTTTCCCACCAATGGAGTTAGGCTGGTCAGTTTTTTTTATTTATTCATGTGATATAGATGTCACTGGCTAGGCCAGCTTTTATTGCTCATCCCAGTTAAGAGTCAACTACATTGTTGCTTCTGGAGTCACATGTAGACCAGTTAGGGGACAGCTTCCTTCACTAAAGGACATTAGTGAACCAGATGGTTTTTTTTGCCCACAATCCACAAATGAATAAAATAATGACTGTACTTAATACTTTGTTAGAGCTTTGTACATAAGGGCTTTGTTTGATTAGTCCTAAGATGAAATGTTTGATGCCAATACAATTGTTAAACTGCAGGATAGCTAGGTTGGAAGTATGGTAAATCATGAAGTTGATTGCTGTTTGTTTGAGAACTTGTAAAATGTATGATTTTCTTCATTGTTTTTCTTAACACAGTGGTGAAAGTGTGGAACACATTGCTATGTGAAATGATTGAAGTAGATAACATTTATGCATACATGAGGGAGAAAGGAATAAAGGGATATAGCAGAGGGGTGGGAGAACTCATTAGAGTGGGTAAAGGCATACGTGATCTATGAATACCAACAAGGATCAGCTAGTCAAAATTGTGTTTTTTTGCTCTAGATCCTATAAAGCTGTGATACGGTCAAAACTGGAATATATGTAATCCTTTCCTAGTTGCAGATATCCATATAGTACTGAGCAATGTGTACCTTTCCTGCATCAATCCTACAACCACACATTAATCCTTCTACTCTTTCTCTGTTCATTCCATTCAGCCTATGGTACTTGCCAAAATCAGGACATCACACCCTTTCAGTTCCTGATTTGCTTAACCTGGTGGCTAGTTCATGAAACACCTTGTAAAATGTCTCAAACATAATTGTGACTATGTAATTTGTTTCATCACCAAACGCAAGGTTTGCCATTACATTTTCACAATGATTTCTTTTACTGTGGTGCAAGGGATGAAATGCAATATCCGGATCGGTAATGAATGCAAAAATAAATTTTTTGCCCCAGTAGAAAAAACGCAGTCCACCACACTTTGTTCTCATTCTGTTTGATATCAATTGTTTCATATTTCTACAAATTGCTCACCTGATCTTTCTCATATTACTGTTACCTCATAACTGTCTAACACTGAGCAATTTGATTTTCCTGATATATTATTTCTGTCGTCTTCTACTGTCATTGCAGATTGTATCTTTATACAATATACATGTCTCATTCTCCCTAGGACTGCCTCTTAGTGGCGATATTGTCGACATTATTGAGATTTGCAGTATTTTCATAACTCTACACTTTTCCTGACATGCTGTATTTTAATGATTTTGGTATAGAACAATTTGCTTCTTTAGGACAGCACAAAGAAATTGGGCTAGAATTTGCTGGCATAAGTAGCAAGTTAAGAGCTCCCTCTTTTATTAGTACATTAAATAAACAAAAACCTTAAAATTTGTCGTGATAAATATTTACACTGAGTTACAAACCAACAAAAATTACTGAATAATTTGCACTGCTCTACATTAGTGTCAGCACGGGTGACACTAATGTGAAACTTGAAAGGGTTCAGGAAAGATTTGCAAGGATGTTGCCAGGATTGGAGGCTTTGAGCTATAGGGAGAGGTTAAATAGGCTAGGGCTGTTTTCCCTGGAGCGTCGGAGGCTGAGGAGTGACCTTACAGAGGTTTATAAAATCATGAGGGGCATGGATAAGATAACTAGACAAAGTTTTTTTCCCTGGGGTGGGGGAGTCCAGAATGAGAGGGCATAGGTTTAGGGTAAGAGGGGAAAGATATAAAAAGACCTAAGGGGCAATGTTTTCACGCAGAGGGTGGTACGTGTATATTCCTCTTGCACACAGGATTATGTGCCAAATTGAAAAATCACTTTAAATTTTTACACAATTGCAGGTTAGTTGGTAACAATTTAGTATCTTGTTGCAAGCAGGTAAAAGCTATTCTGTTTGATATGATCTGGCAATCTTTGGGATGTGTGGCCTATATAGCCAGCATCACACTGCTACTGGAATTCACATTGAAAGTACACTCAACATATCTGGTTAAAATGTTAACCATATCTGGCAGTTAACAGTCAATCACCGTTAACTGGTGCATTCTCCATGACAAATCTTTCAGCAATCAGAATCTAATTGCCAATCTATTAGCCTGTCTCTCTCAAAGTATGAATGTCAGTTTTATGCTTAAATTGGTATTTTTGCAAATTGTACTGATGAATGCAAATCAGTAAAATGCATCTTTTTACAGTAAACTCTCAGATTGCGATATTGGGTCTGATCACAAAAGCAAATTTATTGAAACACACATCAGCAAATATGGAAATATTTTAAAAGGTTTCATGTCCTTAAAGATATTAATTGTTCTGTATTGATTTATTTCTAGATCATTAAACAAGGTCTTGCAGCAAATGCATTACTCGACAGAGGTGCTCAACTCATGGGATCAAATTCGAGGTATTTTTTTCTTTTAGTATTGTTTGCCAAAACATTAAAATTTGAATAGCATTTAAAAAATAGATTGTATTTTTCTACAACCACATTTTGCAGTTTTTTTGTGTCATGGGCTTTGTGCAAATAATGACCTGTCGAGAAACCTGTTCAACTTAACAGTTTGAAAGATGGAATTAACTCTGCCATTATTTATGGAAATGTGCTTGTTGATTGTATATACACAGTATTGTAAATTACACTCATAAACCAACTGAATGCCAGTGTTCAGCAGAATTATTTATATGAATGTATTATTTTGAAATACAATTATTTTGAAATCACAATTCCAGTACTCCTTACACTCCACTGGAAAGGACAATAATGGAAAGTACAGATGACACAGTTACTGAACAGTGGAGCCTTGATCAGCCAGTCTCTCAGACCAGGACCACTGCCATAGTAGAAGTAAAAGGAACAGTGGATATTGTCCTTACCCCACTTGTGACCGAAGCCTTTGACAGGTGAGTGCTTCATCATATTTTGGAAAACAGCAATTGGGGTATCTGCATTGCATCAATTTGAGGTCATGCGATATGAAATAAGAAGGATTACAATGAAAAGAAGCATTTATTATCATTTTTATTTTAAGATACTACTTGTTTGTCTTTAGGATTAAACTTGCATTTTTTTTTTCTTCCTTTGTATTGCTAATGTAACTGATGTAATCGTGCATTGCCAGTAAGAAATCGTGGAAGTGACATCATTTTGAGTTGTTAATACAGCATGTTTCAGCATTATAATTTTTCATCCCACAATATATAAAAAAAATTGGGAGCTAAATTAAGTTATTTTGCCTCTTCTCACTTAAAAGTTTCTTTTATTATCTTTTTTTATTCCACATCCAGTTAAAAAATTGAACACTTATTCACACTTATTCGTAAAATCTTTCATTGTAATCTTAGAACATAGAACATTACAGTGCAATACAGGGCCTTCGGCCCTTGATGTTGCGCTGACCTGTAGAACCAATCTGAAGCCCATCAATCCTACACTAATCCATTTTCATCCATATATTTATCCATTTAAATGCCCTTAAAGTTGGCAAGTCTACTACTGTTGCAGGCAGTGCGTTCCATGCCCCTACTACTGTCTGAGTAAAGAAACTACCTCTGACATCTGTCCTATATCTATCACCCCTCAATTTAAAGCTATGTCCCTTAGTGCTAGCCATTACCATCCGAGGGAAAAGGCTCTCACTGTCCACCCTATCTAATCTCTGATTATCCTGTAATGTCTCAAGTCACCTTGCAACCTTGTCTCTAACAAAAACAGCCTCAAGTCCCTCAGCTTTTCCTTGAAAGACCTTCCTTCCATATCAGGCAACATGCTAGTAAATCTCCTCTGGATCCTTTCCAAAGCTTCCACATCCTTCCTATAATGCTGTGACCAGAACTGTACGCAATACTCCAAGTGCGGCCACACCAGAGTTTTGTACAGCTGTGGCATGACATTGTGGCTTCGAAACCCAAATCCCCTCCCAATAAAAGCAAACACACCATGTGCCTTAACTCATCTACACAACCAAGAATCTTACCTTTAGCCCAGTATTCCTTACTCCTGTTGCTCCTTCCAAAGTGAATCACTTCACGTTCTTCCGCATTAAACTCCATTTGCCACCTCTCAGCCCAGCTCTGCAGCTTACCTATGTCCCTCTGTAACCTGCAACATGCTTCAGCACTATCCACAACTCCACTCTTTTGAATAAAGCTTTAATGTCGTCCACAAATTAACAAACCCATCCTTCTCTGTCCTATTATAATGCAGCTCGATACGTTCAAAATGTTTTGCAATGTCTGACAATTAATTAAAGAAAATGTAGAGTTGTATCAGTCTTAACTTTGATATTTTAAATATTTATACTAAGATTCTGCCTGTCCTAATTCTTTCACGTGAATTTAATTTCACATATATTATAGGTAGCTCCTTCATTTACAATACAGGATCACTGGTTCATTGGGGCTTATAGAGTTAGTTACTAACACATTAACATTTAAAATTACAGCATCCCAAAGTGACTTCCACCTCCTCTCAATGTTATCCTATATGTGGAAGCACCGTTTGGTACATGTGGATGCTAATCTTATACTAAGAAGGATGCTACTCATTTTACGTAACCTACTATGTCAAGAAATGTAGATAGTTCAGGGCCTTGAAAACTTTTACAAGGAATTTATACAAAACAATTTGGTGAACCCTTTCAGACACAGTGGCATAGGCATTGCTGTCTTATTTGTTCATGCGTAGATCTTAAGCTCTGTTATATCCTCCCCGAATCTCTACTTTCTTTCTTAAGATGCTGTTTAATGTAGCTTTTGAATAAAGCTTTAATCAAGGTGTTAGAATCATAAGAAGGATGCCATTTGACCAGTCAGATCAGTGACTGCTTTTTAAAAAAGCAGTTATACTTAGTCCCATATCTTTTTACTGTTACTTTGTGAGTTCTTTATTCTCAAGTATTTCCCAAATTCCCTTTCAAAATTATTGATGAAGTTCGGATCAACTACCCTTCCAGGTAGTGTATTCCACATCCTGACAATTCTGAGCATAATAAACTTCCCATTTGATCTTTGGGTCAATAAGCAAAGCTTATAAATTCATTCCCCAGAGGGCAGCATATTTTCTATCCATTGTCGTCCCTTGCATTATCTGTTGTACATATTCTTTCCATCTGAGAAACGAATAATTGATATTCTCATTTATAGATATTTTGAAGCAATGGTTCACTTTTCTAGCATTTGGCATCCTGCTGCGATTGTGGATGATCTGCATGCTAAAGTGCTGAAGGAGGCATATCTGAACAGCAAGTCAGCTAGTTCAGAATTGGTAAGAGCAGATTGGAATTTGGGGATGATAATAAGAAATGAGATGCAATGTTCCATTACTGTGTCTCAAAATAGCTAATTGTTGTAAGAAAATAGCTTTGATCAATGTGTTACATTTGCTAAGTCTAAGCACTTCTGGTTAACTGCTCTTTTTGTAATTTAAATAATTTTCAATACATGTAATAAAACTTAGATACAATACAATTTTTTCCAGGATGCTGCATTTATATTTGACCCCAGATGAGCTTCTAATGATGTTCACTCTATTATCAAGATAACTGGCTTCCACCTCTGTATCATTGCCTTACTTTGCTCCATCTCAGCTCATCCATCAGTGAATTTATCTTGAAACACGTTATTGCTTGACTTGACTTTTCAATGATTTCCAGACTAGACTTCCATCTTCCACCCTACTCGGATTTTATTTAAAATGATGCTACGCTGTCTGAACTTGCAACAAGTTGCATTGTTTCTTCATTCCTGCGCTGACTTTTTTAAGGTTGGCTCCTGATTCAACAGTGTGTTGGATTCAAAACCTTCGTGTAGTTTTTAAATCAGTTTAAGACTTCACCTCTTTCAAGCTCAATTGACCTCCTCCACCCCTACAACCCTCTAATATCTTTGCCTTCCTCCAAATTCTGCCCCTTATAGATCTGATGTTTAGTTACCAATAGTTCTTAAGTTCTGTTATGTCCTCTACTTTATTTCTTAAGATGCTGTTTAATGCAGCTTTTTAATAAAGCTTTAATCAAGGTGACAGAATCATAAGAGCCCTATAGCACAGAAGGATGCCGTTTGACCAGTCAGATCAGTGACTGCTTTTTGAAAGAGTAGTTGTATTTAGTCCCATAACTCTGGCTTTTTACTGTTACTTTGTGAGTTCCTTATTCTCAAACTCCCAAATTCCCTTTCAAAATTATTGATGGAGTTTGAATCAACTACCCTTCCAGGTAGTGTATTCCACATCCTGACAATTCTGAATGTGATGAACTTACCCTCATCTCCCATTTGATCTTTGGGCCAATAAGCAAAGTTTATAAATTCATTCTCCATAGGGTATGGTGTTTTTCTATCTATTGTCATCCCTTTGCATTATCTTCAAATGTTCTATTCAGATGTCTCAATCTTTTCTGTTATAAACAGAACTGTGCAAAAACTTCGCCAGCCTCTCTTTGGCCCTGAATTCCTTCATATCTGGTAAAAGTTTTACCTTAGAAAATATGTACTTGCCATAGAGGGAGTGCAACAAACGTTTACCAAGTTGATTCCTTACAGAACAGCTTTGCTGTTTGAGGGTTGACTATGGTAGGAGTATTGCCATAAATAATGCACCAGTTAATGATGACAGACATTTAAGTAGCAAGCTTTACTCACATTTTTAAACCAAGCAGGTTTATTTTGGCTAAGACATTGCTATGAGAAATGAAACCAAGAATGGCTGTCATCCATATTGAGTTAAGTTAGAAAGTTCACAACACAATCTCTTATATCAGTTTCTGCAATTGGACATCATTTGTTAAATAATCTTGAGTGCACAGAAATTATACTGACAGCCAATTTAGGATTGTGAGTCAGGCTCACTTATGGCACACTTGTATGTACTAGAAGCTGCATATATTAACATGCAAGGTGTTGTTCTTTGCAGATAGAAGAATGTGTATGGACTGATTTAATTTTCTGATTAATTTTACGGTGCAGAGTCTTGACCAAGCTATGTCAATCTGCCTGATTTAAAATTCAAACAAAGCTTGCTAGCAAATATCCATTATCATTAACTAATGCATTCTCCATGACAATATCTTTACCAAGCAGATCCACTTTCAAACAATCAGCAGTCTCCTCCTGTACAGCATAAATGCATTTTTTCCTTTGCTTTGGTATTTCTAGTGATTGTCCTGATAAATGCAAACTGAAAAGTTTTTTAAAAAAATGTATTTATTAAGTCATGCTCAAGTTTGAGTGTATCAGATTCAACTTTCACCTTCATCGTTTGTTACACATTCTCAGCATTTTATGGAGGAACAAAATTAGGGATATAGCAGACCTCTGAAATACAAATCTCCAAAGTATTGAAATGTTCATCAAGCAGAAATGACATGACTGGTTTGGACACACTTGCAGGATGGGAGACAGTTATACAAAAGTGATATCTCCAGCTTTGCAGATGACACAAAGCTGGGTTCGAGGGTGAGCTATGAGGATGATGCAGATATATTTCATTATAATTTGGACAGGTTAAATGAGTGGGAAATGCAAGGCAGATGAAGGAAAATTTGGTTAATTGTGAGGTTGTCCATTTTAGTACCAACAAACAGGACAGCAGATTATTATCTGAATGATGATTGGAAAGTATGGAGGTGTGCCAATCCTGGAAGCCCTTGTATACCAGTCACTGAAAGTAAGCATGCAGGTGCGACAGGTGGTAAAGAAGGGAAATGGTATGTTGGCCTTCATAGTGAGAGGATTCGAGTACAAGAGTAAGGCTGTCTTGTTGCAATTGAAAACTGCCTTGATGAGACCACACATAGAATATTCCATGTAGTTTTTGTCTCTTTGTCTGAGAAAGGATGTTCTAGCTGTTGAAGGAATACAATAAAGGTTTACTAGGCTGATTCTTGGGATGATAGAACTGTTCTAGGAAAAGAGAATGGATTGGTTAGGTCTATATATTCACTAGAATTTAGAAGAATGAGGACGATCTCATAGAAAGTGGTAAACATCTAACGGGACTACAGTCAATGCAAGAAGGACATTCCTGATAACTGAGAGTCCAGGGCCAGGTTGACAGGGTTGGTCATATCAGAATGAGGTGAAGACTACTGCTTTCACTTAGAGTATCTGTGCAGTTGTCAAATAGAAAGCAGTTGTGGCCAAACAATTGAATATATTCAGTAGGCGTTAGATCTAGTTCTTAGGACTAAAGGGATCAATACTGAGTTGAATGGTAAACCATTTATTGTATTGAATGGTAGAGCAGGCTGGAAAAACTGAATGACCTTCTTCTGTTCTGATTTCTATTTGTCTGTATCTGTGGATTTCTTGTATGGTGAGGTAGTTGCAACCCGAAGGCAACCAGATGCCAAAAACTTAATTTCAGGGATGCTTCCTTATCTGACATGAAGGTCTTGCATCTGGAAGTCACGAGCCATTCACAGATGGACACATCACCTGTGAGTCAGTGTGCACTACCATGACACCATGGTTACAATGGCTTGGCAACAGCCAGCAACACTAAAAAAAAGCCTACAACGATACTTGCAGCATTTGTGGAAAAGCCTGCTTCTCTTGGATTGGTCTCTTCAACCATCTGTAAAACTGGGCCACAAGAAGCTGCCCCTTCACAATGGATTTTCTCCCAAGTCCATCATCTTGCATAGATGAGAGGATATCAGTGTAACTGCAACTTGTTCAAATGCACTTTCTCCTTTATTGGACTTTCACAGGGAATTACATGTCTCTAATCATGTAGCTATGGACGTGTGAACTCAATTGCCTCAAATATTTCAAAGCCTGAATGCAAAGAAATTTGGAAAAGCCACCTGGATTTTTCTCAGGAAGGATTATAAGCAGAAGACACTTTATTATATAGTTCTAATTGTTTATTCTCTCTATTAATAGCAGTTATTGGTAATGTAAACTCATTTAAACTTCATAATTGCTTATTGAGCAACCATTCCCTTGGCAGACAACTTCAAGACACGAAGGTCGAGTTTCCAAAATAGAAAATGGTGCAACTGGTATGACCAAAACCGGCCAGACACAGTCAAATCCAGCAAGTAAACAAGATAATGTGAAGATAAAGGGTCTTCAAGCTAATGTTTCCATACCAAAGGTATGCACTGATCCAAATTTATGTTCCTTTTGAAAATGGTGTGTGTGGAATTGCGTTCTTTTTTTAAAGTTAGGAGCTGATCTTTTGTGTGGATTTGGAGGCAAGTTTGAGTACGAGTGATCAGGCTTAATTATTTTGAGGAGGGTATTTGATTTTCCTCTGTATTCCTGGCTTTACCTTTTTGTGGTTCACGACTATAGAGTATGGAAAATGCACACCTGACCTACCTGAGGTCACATTCTTCATTTATATATAATAAGAGTTTTCCTCATGGTAGCATCAGTGGTCTGGTGGCTTTTTCTTTTTATGGCGAGAGGTTTGTAGAGATTTTAGCCCTTTCAAACGTCTTTGGGTCGAAGCATTGTCAACCTGTTCTCAAACTTTACATGAGTAAGAAGCCCAACTTGCTGGCTTAGAGCTGGGTGTAGAGTGTGAGTGCCCACTGGGCCACTTCTGGTGAACAGAATTGATGCTACAGGATGAAAATGTCCAAGGAATGTAGAACATGTTTGATTTATTTCAAGTGGCAACTGAATATTGTATGTAGTACATACTGGATGTGCATCTATGAAATATGCCTGGAGAGCATAGAGATGACAGGGTTAATCTGACAGGGTATGGAGGATATATAGAGATAGAATGGGTGATTGGAAGTTACATGGTTTGATATGAGAGGGTAGGTAGAACATGTGGGAGATGAAGGGTGATGCTGAGGGAGGCTTTAAACACCTCTACATCCACACTCCTCATGTCCTATAGCACAGTTCGTAAACAGCACTACAAACACCACTCCAGGTGTGAAAGGCATAAAAGGTATGTGAAGTCATAATTTCTGAGCTGCAAAAGTTGGCTAGTCCGATGGTAGTGGGTTATCGTTGATATTTGCTTACAAGTCAGTTACAGATTTCCTTGCATTCTCCCAAACCCAGTGAGGATTGGCCCTAGAAGTATGTAGAAATCTCATAATTATCTGAAGATTTTAGGTTGTAATATTTTGATGTATGTGAATAAATTGGAAGTAATGAATTTGTACAATGTTCTTATTTTGAAGAAAATTTACAATTGCTTATGGACAAATAATTTGACGCATGCACATGCTTGTGCACATTGGGTTAAACTCACTAATTATTTGATGACCAAAGATTTTGATGATTGATTTTAGTACAGCAAAATACATTTAATTTTGTTTGGTATCTTTGTATGATGAAGTAGGAACAGCATGACAATATGCTGTGGTGGCATTAAGTATCGAAGGGTGCCGGGTGTATACTGTGCATCAAGCACTCCCATCAGCATTGGGAGGAGGTTGCTAGTTTGATGATAGAGTTTGGGTAGTGAAGTGTTCTTTAGAAAAAAAGTTCAAAATGGCTTTTAATACAGCATTCCTTCTGAAAAAGCAGTTTTAGTTGAAGCACTCCCTTGGCATTGCAAATTCATGATGCGATAGGGGCCTTGTTTGATAACTTTCTTGACAAGTCATTGCATGACTTCTCATTCTCAAAGTTCCTTTTGTATCCACTGTTTGTGTTTCAGTGTGAAGTACTTGTAGACCTGATAACTTTCTGTCTTTCCATTAAAAAAAATTGTCATTATTTTTGTCTTAGGTTAAAATAGTTTATGTAGTTTAGCAACACAGTGATTACAGTATTGGATTGGCATGGCAGGGATCATGTGAGATGCAAAATTAGATCTGATTTGTGGGCTGGTACCAGGTAAATCAGCCATGACGATAATTGGAAAAATTCAATTGGTTAATTTGTGCTTTGAATGAAGAAAGTTGGTATTCCATATTCATTGTGACCTAGCTGTGACTTCAGTCTCATATTAAGTTGTTAATTCATAACATGTGGCAGCTAGGAATGGACAATTAGTTCCTCAGGGTCATTGTCTTTTGTATCTCATTTTAAAAATCTGTAATACCAAGAACTATATTAAGTTTCTTATTGAAAACCTACAGGTGAATTTATGTCTTTTGCAAGCATCAGTGGAAAAACCTCCAACGTCCAGTACAAACAAGAATGTTACTCAGGTTTCTCTGGTTGCACTGTGTTTTGACAGAATTTCTACCCAGATTCTGATGAACAGGTAAATTAATAAAACTTTGATTTGGTTGGCACAGTTTTAGATATTCAGGGTACATGATTAAGGCCAATTGCACCAGTAAATTTGTTGCTTCCAGCTATAAGTGTGTTAATACTGCTAACAATGCCTTTTTTTAAAAAAGACTGCTTCAAGTTTCAGAATGCTGTGCTTGTGGCATGTGGTTTTAAGGATGTAAATGTTATCTTGAAGATTTTTAAGATCTAATACATTTCTTGAAAACTTTACCAGTTTGTAAATATTTCAAACCACTAATCACATCATTCTGCTATGTAGTAATCAGTTTTGGAAAAGGTAGTTTATTGTGTTAATATGTTACTTTTTGAAGTGATCTTATGGATCTGTATAAATAAAACATAGAACATATCAATTTTTGAAATAAATTTGTATCACATGGGTGTTACTGTTCATTTCAGTTTGATTTAAAAAATTTATGAATTGCTTTTGTTACTCAAGTAAAAAATAGTTTGCGATAAGGTGGACAGTTTAAGTCTGACTTTGTTAGAAACTATGGTGGATTTTCACTCTTCACAATTCAATTATGTATGGCATTCGACATTTTTTACAAAAGAAAACCTTATCCTCAAGTGGCGAAAAGATGACCTCACAAGAGCCATTTGCTTATTGATTAGATTTTAGATTAGATTAGATTAGATTACTTACAGTGTGGAAACAGGCCCTTCGGCCCAACAAGTCCACACCGCCCCGCCGAAGCATACCCCTACATCTACATCTACCCCTTACCTCACACTACGGGCAATTTAGCATGGCCAATTCACCTGACCTGTGGGAGGAAACCGGAGCACCCGGAGGAAACCCACGCAGACACGGGGAGAACGTGCAAACTCCACACAGTCAGTCGCCTGAGGCGGGAATTGAACCCGGGTCTCCGGTGCTGTGAGGCGGCAGTGCTAACCACTGTGCCACCGTGCCGCCCACGGATCTGGAAAAATAATTTTGATGCAGTACATTATATTTTAAAACATGGTTTATCTTAGAGTTTAGGAGGACATTTCCTATTTGAGCTGGAAATACATATGTTATGAGTGTTGTGTTTGTAATTAGTCTGAACTTTGTCTTTTTCAACTCTTGTTCATAGGGGTATAGTAGAAGATGGAAGCAGCAACCTCGATGCAGGCAAAGCATCTGTTGTGTTTGATAAATATATAAATACTAGTAAGATGCAGCCACAATCATCTGGCTCCTTGAGGTCAAATTCTGGAGCAGAGAGGGGAAAAGAGTTGGCAGCCAAACTCAATGTCCATCGCATACATGGTCAGTTACGAGGTCTTAATACAGCAGGTAAGATGTATAACTAGTAATAGTAATTATTCATATTTATCCTTCGACATTTCTGTTTCAAAAGGTAAATGACCATTTATTACTGTACTCATAATATAAAAGTTTCCAAAAAAAAACTAAGTTGGACATGCATTGTATACTTGTCTGTATTTTAAAATTACGACAAACAGTCAAGAGTAATCTAGTTATATGTTGAAAGGTATCAGTTGGTATTTGTACTAGTTACCAGAATCGTAGCAGATGAAAGAAACGTTGGAGTTGCTGACCTAAGACCATAAAGGAGTAGGTGTTGGCCATTCAGCCCCTTGAGCTTGACCCACCATTGAATTAGATTATGGCTGAACTGCTACAGGCCCCGACTATTACTTTCCAGCTTTTCATTATCCTCAATGCTCCACTTTTTCAAAAATCGATGTACCTCTTTTAAAATATTTTCGGTATTTGCTTGCCACAACTCTCTGGCGTGGAGAATTCCAGATATTTGCTGTCCTCTGGGAGAAGTACTTTTGCATTTTACTTTTAAGTAAGTGCCTCCTTATTCTGTAACTCTGAGCTCTGGTTATAGATTTCCTCAATTGTGGAAACATTTGCTCTACATCTATGCCATCAAGCCCCCTCAGAATCTTGTATGTTTCAATAAGATCATTGGCTAGGACAGTTTTGGAATACCGTGTCCAATTCTGGTCTCCCTGCTACAGGAAAGATATTGTGAAACTTGAAAGGATTCAGAAAAGATTTACAAGGATGTTGCCAGGGTTGGAGGGTTTGAGCTACAGGAAGAGGCTGAATTGGCTGGGGCTATTTTTCCTAGAGTATTGGAGGCTGATGGGTGACCATATTGAGGTTTATAAAATCATGAGGGGCTTATAGGGTGAGTATTCAAGGCCGTTTCCCCAGAACAGGGGAGTCCAAAACTGGAGCGCATAGGTTTAAAGTGAGAAAGAAAGAATTTGAAAGGAACGAAGGGCCAACCTTTTTCACGCAGATGGTGCTGCATGTATGGAATGAGCTGCTAGAGGAGATTCTGGAGGCTAAAGTTGCAACATTTAAAAGGCATCAGGATTGGTATATGAATGAGAAGGGTTTAGAAGAATGCAGGCCAAATGCTGGCAAATAGCACTAGATTAATGTAGAATATCTGGTCTGCATGGACAAATTGGACCAAAAGGACTGTTTCCATGCTGTATATCTCTATGGCTTTATGACTTATAAGATCACCCCTCATTTTTCCAAACTGTCATGAATAAAGGCGTAACCTTTTCTTGATAAATCAAACTCTTCACCCCAGGAATCACACTAGTGAATCTCTTTGAATTGCCTCCAATGCCAATATACCCTTTTAAATAAGGGGACCAAAGCCGAACAAAGGTCTTTGGGTGTGGCCTCGCCACCACCCTGCATTGTTACAACAAGACAAATTTTTGACCCTAAGCCCCTGGCAATAAAGGACAAAATTCCATTTGACTTCTGAATTAGCTGCATACAAATATTTCATGTTTTATGCAGAAGAACATTCAGATCTTTCTGTGCTGCAAGTATTTTTAGGAATGTCTCTCCATTTAAGTTTGCCTTTTGTTTATTCCTACATGTGCATGAATCACTCTCTTTCCTACATTAGATACTATCTACCATATTTTTGCACACTGACTCTAGCCTGTTTGCGTCCCCTTGCAGATTCCCTACATACTCATCACAACATGCTCACACACCTATTTTTGTGACATCAGCAAATTTTGATACAAATTTGGATACCCCTTCTCCAAGTCATTAATATAAATAATAAGTAATTGAGGTCCCAGGGCTGATCTTTGTGGCACTACACTAGTTACGTCATTTGATCTTGGAAAAAGACACATTTGTCCTGACACTCTGTCTTCAATGTGTTAACCAATCCTCAATTCATGTTACTACATTGTTCAGAATTCAGTGAGCTCCTATTTTTATATGGCATCCTATCGAATACTTTCTGAAAATACAACTACATTAAATAAACCACTTTCCCTTTCTCTGGTATCAGTCTGTACTAGCTATAAGATGCACTGCAGTTACTCTCAAACCTATTCCAACAGCACCTTTCAAATTTGTGATCTCTACCACCCAGAAGGACAAGATCAGTAGAACGTGGGAACGCCATTTATAAATTCCCCTCCAAGCCACAAACCTTTCTAAGTTTATGTTCGTTTTACTGGGTTGAAATCTTGGAACTCCCTTCCTAACACGGTGTATATCCCTATGTCTCAAGGATTGCAACAGTTCAAGAAGGCAGCTCACCACCATCATCTCGAGGGACAATTAGGAATGGGTAATAGATGTTGATCGAACTGGATTTGCTCATATCAGTGAGCCTGATTTCCTGAACTTGTGCATAAAAAATGGCCAAGAGTGTGGTGCCGGAAAAGCACAGCAGGTCAGGCAGCATCCGAGGAGCAGGAGAATCGATGTTTCAGGCATAAGCCCTTCAGCAGGAATGAGGCTTATGGGAGGGGGGTACTGAGCTGAGAGGTATATGGGTGGGGGGGGGGGGGGTGAAGGTAGTTGAGGATGAGATAGGTAGATGAATGCAGGGGAGAAGGTGATAGGTCGGAGAGGAGGGTGGAGCGGATAGGTGGGAAAGGTGATGGGCAGGTCAAGAGGGCGGTGCCGAGTTGGAGGCTTGGGACTGGGATAAGGTGGGGGGGAAAGGGAATGAGGAAATTGGTGAAATCTACATTGGACCCTGCAACCACATGGGATCAAAGGTGGAATGTGAAGCGTTCTTCCTCCAAGCGTTGGGTGGTAGGGGTTTGATGATGGAGGAGGCCCCAGACCTGCATGTCCTTGGTGGAGTGGGAGCGGGAGTTGAAGTGTTCAGCCATGTCCTCAGTACATCAACTTGCGGATCATTTCAGAGAAGATCTCTGGGATACCTGCTCCAACCAACCCCACTGCCCCGTGGCTGAACATTCAACTCCCCCTCCCATTCTGCCAAGGACACGCAGGTCCTGGGCTGCCTCCTTTGCCAAATGTTTACCACATGACGTCTGGAGGAAGAATGCCTCCTATTCAGCCTTGGGGCCCTGCAATCACATGGGATCAATATAGATTTCACCAGTTTCCTCATTCCCCACACTCCCACATTATCCCAGTGCCAAGCCCCCAACTCGGCACTGCCCTCTTGACCTGTCCATCACCTTTCCTATCTATCCGCTCTACCCTCCTCTCCAACCTATCACCTTCATCTACCTATTGCATTCTCAGCTACCTTCTCCCGCCCCCCTCCCATTTATCTCTTAGCCCCCGGCCCACAAGACTTATTCTTGCTGAAGGGCTTATGTCCAAAACGTCGATTTTCTTGCTCCTCAGATGCTGCTTGCCCTGCTGTTTTTCCAGCACCATGATCTCAACTCTGATCTCCAGCATCTGCAGTCCTCACTTTCTCCATAAAGAATGGCTATTTGCTTCAGTGTCTTAGTTAGGAGGGGATAAAACTGGCAAGATTGACCAAATTCTAATCTTTGGAAAATTACTGATGGAATTAGTTTAGGGATGTGAGGAGAAAACGCTACTGTTTTTAACTTGTAAATCTACTACAAAATACAAAAATTATTTCAAATAATTGTTTCATCAGTCATTAATATAAAAGAAAAAAACTCTTTGATTTTTTTTTAAAAGTGCTTTTTACAGCTATCTATGGTGTTAAGTCACTTTACAATCAATAAACACTTTTTGGCATCACAGTTACAGCTAATATGTGCTCAGCATTTTACTGCAGACTGTCTGTTTTTTGCATTGTTCATTGAAGGATAAATGTTGACAAGACCTCTGGGGGTAATTCCATTGCTGTTAATGTAGTAGAAGGTGCAACCACTAATAAGAAACCTTTTTGAAAAATCTGACTTTGATAAGATTGATTGTTGGCTGATCATTAAACCATGTTATTTTTTCCTTCTGAAACTCTAGCTGCTAATTGCAAAAGCATGCAATCGTTGTTCTTGGTACAAGTGGCAGAGATTCTTGTATAAACCTTGGTGATGTAAAATAAATAGTTTAAATGATGAGACAGAGAGTGCTGACAGCAAAATGGTCAAAAAGTTACTGAACCAAACAATAGATGGAATAGGAAGCGTTCTTTTTTAAACTGTACAATACGAGATTTAATTTCGCATATTTGAAGTCACAAGTTAGACAGCAGCTTTTAGAAGAATAGACATACCTGTGTGCTCAAAATCAAAACCATTGGAGATCAAAACTGAAGCATCGTCTAGCCTTTTCACTTTTAAGTTCTTTTCTTGGTTATTTCAACATTACAGTAACACTATGTTGCATTTAAGTAGCACCTTTGATTTGATTGACTATCCCAAGGCACTTCACTGAATAATTATCAAACAAAGTTGGCCATCAGATCAAAGAAGAAAATATTTGGACATAAACCCAAAATTTGGTTGAAATTGATAGGTTTGAAAAAGTGTCAGAGTCATTGAAGACTACAGCACTGAAAAAGGCCATTTAATCCATCTATTCTATGCCACTCAGAAACAAACATCTAACTATTCTAACCAAGTTTTACTTGGCCCGCAGCTTCGTATGCCTTGCCATCACAAGTCTCCATCTCAAATACCTCCTAAATGTAATGAAGATTTCTGACTCTACTGTCCTGAGAGGCAGAGAGTTCCAGATTCATGCAACCCTCTGAGTGAAAAGATTTTTCTACTCATTTCTTGTAAATCTTCCCATTACCGAAACCTTGCTGACTGTTCTAGATTAATCCCTCCTCTCCAAGTACAAATTAAGATTTTATCTCTCCACCTGGATGCTTCCTGCCTCTATTCCTGATGAAGGGCTTTTACCCAAAACACCAAGATGCTGCCTGACCTACTGTGCTTTTCCAGCACCACTCTGATCTAAACTCTGGTTTCCAGCGTCTTCAGTCCTCAGTTTCGCCAAGTACAAATTTAAGTCTGTTCCTGAGAACCATGTCTCTGTGAATTTCCTCAGTATGGTCCCACAGTCCAAAGATATGCAGGTTAGGTGGATTGGCCATGCTAAACTGCCCATTGTGTTCAGGAATTCTTAGGTTAGGGGACTAGCAATGCATGGTTACAGGAATAGGAAAGGGGATACTTTTGGGTAGGATGCTCTTCAGATGATTGTTGTGGACTCCATGGGTTGAATGGCCTGCTTTCACATTGTAGCGACTCTATAATTCTATAATTGCTTCCAATTGTTTCCTCACCACCTGTGGTTAACTGACTGACCTGTATTTTCCTGGTTTATCTGTTGCTTTCAACTTAAATAACAGTACCACATTGGCTGTCCTCCAGTCCTTTTGCAGCTCCCCTGTGGCCAGAGATGAATTGAAAATTGTTGCTAATGTCCCTGCTTTGTCTTGCCTCGCCTCATTTGCACAAATGAAGTACGGTTCGTCCAGCCCTGGAGAGTTATCCACTTCTAAGCCTGCCAAACCACTCAGAACCTCGTCATTGTCTACATTTCTATTCTCCCAGAATTCCAAATGCACATCGTTCCTCTCACTAGTGAGCACCCTGTGGTCCTTAATGGGTCTACGCTTTACCTAGTTATCCTTTTATCTTTTATGTACTTGTAAAATAACTTAGGATTTTCTTTTATTTTGTCTGCTATTATTCTTTCATGGCCTGTTTTGTTCTTCTGATTTCCTTTTTAAGTTTCCCCTTGCATATTCTGTCCTCCTCTAGGGATTCTGCTGTTTTGAACTCTAGGTATCTACCAAAAGCCTCCATTTTTCTCTTTATCCAAAACTGTGTATCCCTTGATATCCAGGATTCACAGGATTTGATGGTCCCACTTTTTGTCTTTACTGGAACACATTGGCCTTGTACTCACCCTGTTTCCTTCTTAAATGTATCTGCTCAAAAGTGTTTGGAAGAAGACAGTTTGCAGAGGGCACCAGGCACAGGGAGAGAATTCCAAAGTTTTGGGCCTAAATCAATGAAACTATGATGGCCAGAAATGGAGCAATTTAAATCATAGATGCACAAAAAGCTAGACTTGATGGAGTGGGTTTATCTCCGGGGACTTTATCTACAGAAGAGTATTATAATATTATTTACAGAACTTTTGCACAGAGTAATGGTGTTTGAAATTTATGTTTTGTTCATTCAAAAAAAAATGCTATATAAAACATAAATCTACAGAACTAAATAGCCTGCTGTGTATTAAAATTGTTCTGATAAGATTTAAGAATGACAATCCTGATATTGATTTAATGCTTTTATTTAGATTTAGGAATTTGTTCTATTACTGCAATCCCTTTTGAGAAGTCAAAAGTTCTTTTCACGTTGGAGGAACTGGAAGATTTTACTTTCGTGGATGAAGCTGAGCCACTTAAAACTACAGACACGACCAAAACGTCACAGAATATGGAAAAGTGGGGATGGATCATGTTTGAGTGTGGCATTGAAAATTTGACTGTAAAAGGTAGAATCTTATCTATCTTTTCTGTATAGTTCACAACAAATGTGTTGTCTATGCATGTGGCCACATTACGCTATAGCAGTTGCTGTAAATGAGATTATTGTACAACATAGGAAATAAGACCAGGAGAAGACCATTTTGTCACTTGAGACTTATCTAACATTTCGCAATATCATTGCTGAAATGTTTTGTTTCACCCACCTCATGAAGATTAATAATCATCAGAAGGTAATCATCATAATCTCCATCTTAATTGGAAGAATATGTATTTTGAATAGTGTCCCCTAGTACTACATAGCCCAGTGAGGGAAAACACTGTCTTAAATTAATCCTGTCTAGACCCCTCAGAATCCCAGGTTTCATTCAAGTCACCTCTTATTGGAGTTGTTCTAAACTCCACTAGATAAAGGCCTGCTCAAACTTGCCTTCCAAGAGAACTGCTTCATTCCAAGAAGCAACCTCCAGTGCAAGTAGTTACTCCTTAAATAAGGAGATTAAATCTATATGCAGCATTCTAGGTGTGATCTCACCAGTGCTTCATGCTGCAAAAGTAAATAATAGCAAGACTTCCATACTTTTATATAGCATCCATTGTGCAGGAAAGGCCAACATTTCATTTCCTTGTCGAATTACTTGTTATATCTGCATATTAAGTTTTTGTGATTCATGAGCAAAGACATCCAGATACCCCTGTACTCTGTCTCCATTTATATATTATTCTATTCCTTTCAAAATGGATAATCTCACATTTCCCCACATTATACTCTATCTGCCAATTTCTTGTCAATTCAATTAATCTATTTTATAACCCTTTGTAAACTCGGTACTCCTTAAAACTTGCTTTCGTATCTCTTTTTGTCTAATGAGCAATTGGCTGCCATTCACTCAGAACTAAGTGATTCCACAACCAACTGATCAGGTTCTGCAGTCCTGCCACATCCAGTTGTGGTGGACGGTTAAGCATCTGACTAGAGGAGGAGGCTCTACAAGTATCACCAACTCGAATTTGGAGAACCCAGCACATCACTGAAAAAGATGAGTTTGAAGAATTTGCCTCCATCTTTAGCCAGAAGTGCCAAGCGACTGATCCATCTTGGAATGCTCCGCAGGTCCTCCCGTCACAGTTGCAAGTCTTCAACCAATTCAGTTCACTGCAGGTAATATCAAGAAATGGCTAAAGGCACTGGATATGGCAAAGTCTATGGGCTATGACAGTGTTCCAGTGATAGCGTTGGAGATTAGTGCTCTAGAACACCACCAAGCTGAGCTGTTCCAAATCAGCTACTACATTGGCAGTATGGAAACTTGCCTGGGTATGTCCTGTATAGCCAAACAGAACAGATCTAATTCATTTGTCAACCCATCACTATATTCTTGGAAATCAGTAAAGTGATGCTAGAGGTTATCGGCAATGCTATCAAGCTGCACTTGCTTGGTAATAAACTAATTGAAGATCAGTTTGGGTTCCACCAGGTCCGTGAGCTCCTGTCTTCATTACAGACTCAAACATGGTCAAAAACTAAATTCCAAAGGGGAAGTGAGCATAGCAAGGCCACATTTGATGGAGTGTGGCATCATGGAACCCTAACAAAACTGGAGTCGATAGGAATTGGGGAAAGCACTCTGCTAGGGTTGGAATCATAACTAGCAGAAAGGAAGGTGTTTGTGGTTGTTGGAGTTCAGTCATTTCAAATCTAGAATACCGAGTTTCTCAGTGTAGTGTCATTGGCTTAACCATCTTCAGCTGCTTCTTAGTGATCTTCCCTCTATCATTAGGTCAGTCTATCACTATCACTATCACTATCACTAGGAGAGGTAGAGATGGTTGCCTTATGTTCAGCAATTTTTATACCTCAGATACTGAAGAAGTCCATGTTCATGTGCAACAAGTCCTGGACAATATCCATGCTTGGCTGACAAGTTGCAAGTAACATTTGTGCCACACAAGTGCAATGCAGTGACCATCTCTAAGAAGAAAGAATCTGCCCATCATGCCTTGACATTCAGTAGCATTGCCATTACTGAATCCCTCATTTTCAACATCCTGGGAATTATCATTGACCAGAAACATAACTGCTGTGCCTCCAAAGACAGGTCAGAAGCTAGGAATGCAATGGGAAAATCACCTCCTGACTTCCTGAAGTCTGTCCACAAGTCAGGAGTGTGATGGAATACACCTCACTTGTCTGGATGACTGTAGCTCGAACAACTCAAAAAGCTTGAATACTGTCGAGGGCAAAGCAATCCACTTGATTATTATCTCATACCAAACATTTACTCCCTCTGCTGCTGGTACACAGTAACAGCACATTGCACTGCAAAAGTTCACCAGTGCTTCTTAGACAACACCTTCCAAACCTCCGTCCACTATCAGCAGCACATACATGGGAGCAATGATCATGTACAAGTTCTGCTCCGAGCCACTTACCATCCTGACTTCTAGACATATTGATGCCATTCCTTCATTGTTTCTGGGTAAAATTGTAGTTTAGTCTCCTTCCTTGAGAAAGGATACATTGGCACTGGAGGGGGTGCAAAGGACGTTCACTAGTTTGATTCCAGAATTGAGAAAGTTGCCTCACGAGGAGAGATTTGAGTAAACTGGGACTATAATAATTGCAATTTAGAAGAATGAAGGGGGAAATCTTATACAAACATATAAAATTATGAAGGTAATAAATAACATAGAAGCAGGGAGTTGCTTCTATTGGTAGATGAAACTAACTAGGAGAGGTAGTCTCAAAATAAGGGAGAGCAGATTTAGGACTGAGTTGAGAAAGAACGTCTTCACCCGAAGGGTTGTGAATCTGTGGAATTCCCTGCCCAGTGAAGCAGTTGAGGCTATCTCATTGAATGACTTTGAGGCAAAGATATTTGAAAAGTGAAGGAATTAAAGGTTATGGTGAGTGGGTGGTAAAGTGAAGTCGAGAGTGTGATACTGGAAAAGCATACAGCAGGTCAGACAGCAGCCGAGGAGCAGGAAAATCGACGTTTCAGGCAAGAGGGCTCTTGCCCGAAACATCGATTCTCCTGCTTCTCGGATGCTGCCTGACCTGCTGTGCTTTTCCAGCACCACACTCTCAACTCTGATTTCTAGCATCTGCAGCCCTCACTTCCTCCTGCGTGGTTAAATGGAACTGAGTCCACAAAAAATATCTGACATGATCTTGTTGAATGGTAGCTGTGATGTGGCAATGCTGGTGTTGGACTGGGGTGGACAAAGTCTTCTGTCACATGACACCAGGATATAGTCCAAGAGGTTTACTTAAAATCCCAATCTTTCGGAGCACTGCTTTATCAGATAAAGTGGGGGGAAGCACACAGGCACAGAATTTATATGAAGAAAGATAATAAGATAATTCCAAGTAATTGTGAGTGGAGTGTCGGCAGGCTGAATAACAAGTCTATGCAACTGATCAAAACTGTCCAATGGTGTGAGTAAAGTGCCAACAGCTGAATAGCAAATGAAGAGATGACCTATGATCTGATTAATGATTACAAAAAACAATCAAAAATAGGATGGTGCTAGAGACAAACTAAATGGCTGGAATAACATGAATGGTATAAGAGTTTCATGATGAGGGTCTAACCAAAGTAGCAAGTAATCCAAAACTGTACAAAATAAGTAAGGTCGAGAGATAATAACAAGTTATGCAGGTAATGGTGTCAAAACAGAACTGTATTGAAGATTTTACATACAACAATATGGTGAGGTCAAGCTGTTAACACTTTGCTCACACCTATTTGACAGTTTTGATCACCTGCAAAGACTTGCTTCTCAGCTTGTCATTACTCCACTCACACCACTTTCTGGCAGGCACTCTTAATTACCTGGAATTATCTTACCATTAGGGTGGCATGGTGACTCTGTGGTTAGCACTGCTGCCTCACAGCGCCAGAGACCCAGGTTCAATTCCAGCGTTGGGCGACTGCAGCGTTTGTGTGGGTTTCCTCTGGGGGTTCCAGTTCCCTCCACAGTCCAAAGGTGTGCAGGTTAGGTGGATTTAGCCAAGCTAAATCGCCCACAGTGTTCAGGGATGTGTAAGTTACGTGTATTAGTCAGGGGAAATGTAGGGGAATAGGTCTGGCTGGGTTACTGTTCGGAGGCTTGGTGTGCACTGTTGAACCAAATAGCCTATTTCCACACTAGGGATTCAGTCCTGTACAATGGCATTGTGAGTCTGCCTACACCAAATGGACTGCAGTGGTTTAAGAAGGCAGCACACCACCACCTTTTCAAGGGCAGCTATGGATGGACAATTAATGTTGACCCAACCAGAAAAGTTCACATCCCTGAATGGGAAACAAAAATCCCTGCATTTAAATGGGTGGCACGGTGGCTCAGTGGTTAGCACTGCTGCCTCGCAGCACCAGGCACCCAGGTTCGATTCCAGCCTCGGGCGACTGCAGCTTTTGTCTGTTTGTTTGCGTTTCCTTTGGGTGCTCCCGTTCCCTCCACAGTCCAAAGATGTGCAGGGTAGGAGGATTGTTAGGTGCATTAGTCAGCAGGAAATGGGTCTGGGTGGGACACTCTTCGGAGGGTCAGTGTGGACTTGTGGGGCCGAAGGGCCTGTTTCCACACTGTCGGGAATCCAGGCAGATCATGAATATAGATGGTTCTAGAACACCAGTCCTCTAGTTACAGTTTGCCAACCTGAAAAATGATTCTTTTTCCCCAACTATATTTACTGTTAGTTAATCAATCCTATGCCTGATTTGCTATGATTTTCTACTTTCCTCCTCCTACCTTTTTAATAATTCTATAATTTTCCTGATGATAAATGTTCAGCCAACTGGCCTGTAGTTTCTTCCTTTCTGTGCTTCTGCTTTCTTGAAGAAAAGTGCTACATTTGTGATTTTCAAATCTGCTGGCAGCTTTCTGGATTTAAGGGAACTCTAGAAGCCTGACATCATCTAGGTCAAAGCAGTGAGGTAAAAACAATAACTGCAGATGCTGGAAACCAAATTCTGGATTAGTGGTGCTGGAAGAGCACAGCAGTTCAGGCAGCATCCAACGAGCAGCGTCAAAGCAGCCTGGTTGATTGGCATCTCATCCACCATTTTAATTCATCCCTCGACGACCACCTCAAAATTAGCAGTGCGTATCAATGCACTTCACAAAGACTTTTTCGACTCCACCTCCCTAGCCTTCAACCTCTAGTACCCACAGGTGAACAACACCAACTACAATTTCCTTTCTAAGCCATATCGCTTCCTTGGAACTGTGTTGCCATTCCTTCACTGCTGATGACTGAAATTCCTGGAACTCCCCACTTCCAGCATGAAAGCTTTACCTGCACTAAATGGACTTCAGTAAATCAAGAAGTGGGATCTTCATCATCTCAATGTCGATTGGGGTGGGCAATGCATGCTGGCTTTGTCAGCAGTGCTTACATGAATGAAGAGTACATGATCAGAAAAGAAAACTGAAGGAATCCAAATTTTGCTGTACCAGGAGTCCACATTTTCTTTACTTTCAAGGTCTCTGCTTGAAATTTTCTTGGGCTACTTTTTGATTTTCAGGACAACATTTTTGTTTTCAGATGTTCCTTTTTAATTCTCACTAACTCCCTGAGAGATGATGTAGTCAAGTAGTAACATTATCTTCAGTGTTTGTATTGACACATGGAATATTTAGACTAACACAGAATCAAAATTTAAAAACTCACCAAAATGTTTATTAGATATTGCTATATCATTTGTCTTAGTTACAAAATAGAAGGCAATCATTAAATTCCTAGCCATCATACTAATTAAATTGCTGAAAATGTGTTGCTGGAAAAGCGCAGCAGGTCAGGCAGCATCCAAGGAGCAGGGGAATTGACGTTTCGGGCATGAGCCCTTCTTCATGGCCAGCATCTGCAGTCCTCACTTGCTCCTACTAATTAAATTGGCACAAGGCAATAGGGAGAAGTACTTTCTTAATAATGGGCTCACTTCTATACACAAAAATCCATCACTATAAACTTATAGATATGGTAACACATAATATAAACCTTCATGAAATAAAACTGTTGAGTCTTAAATTATGGCATAATGTTATTACAATATCATTTGCTATTCCTTTGTTGAAATGCTTAAAACTGCTCATCCTCTTTGTTCCCTCTTTACCTACTTTGCAGCTCCTTTTCCCCTTTGGAACCGTCTCCCGTCCCCCAGCCCAACTCGCCCTTTAGCTCCTCTTCACTCGTCATAGCCTTTCTCCACCCATCATAGCTTGACTGCTTCATTTCTTCCCAGTCTTGTCTCTATCTTTCCCCAACTTTGGCCTAGCAGCCTCTTTTCCCTCTTATCACTTACCTTCTGAGTGACTCATTTAGAACCCTAGCTACATCCTCCTGCTCAAGGCACTATGGTCCTTAATGGGCCTTACACTTTCCCTAGTTATCTTTTTATTCTTAGTGCACTTGTAAAATAACAAGTAAAAAAAGGCCTCACTTTTTGAAACTTTGGTATTCTGATGGCCAGTGGTCTGCGTAAAGCTGTACAATATCATTTTGTGCCGATATCAAAATCATCATGGGTCAGGTTGTGTTTTTTCTTGCATTTTAATTTTGCAATAATTAAAATTCAGGTATTCCTTATGTCAGAAGGGCGGATACCTGTTTAGATAATCTTTCTTTCCATTTATAGCTAGCCAAAAGTTCAGCAACTGAATTGGCTACTACAGGCTTGTGCTCCTCATCAGGTACTGAGTTATGATGAATTTTGTTTTTCGTGGGGGTTGCAAGCTGAGAAAGGACTTCTTCACTGCTCGCCATTGCTTTGCCTTTTTGAGGGATGATCAAGGAGCTGTCACAAAAAAAGTATGGAAATACATTAGAAATGCAGAAGTCACTTACAAAAACACCTCTTCATTAAATAATATAATACTTAAGTGACATCTGCAAACTAGTTGGAATGTATGATCTGTCAACTGTTGTTACTCTGTTTGGATTCTTAGGAGGAAGACAGTCAGGAGCTATTCTGTACGATGTTTTGGGTGTTCTGGGTAAATCAAGTACAGTTGAAAGGAATGGAATGCTAAAATCAGGTGATTCTACTGGTTCTCCAACTGGCAGTGGCTATAGCACTGATGTATCAGAGGATAATCTCCCTCGCGATGAAAAGAGTCCAACTTCAGGTATCAACGGGAATTCAGCATCTGATGATCAGGTAAAAAATTAACACCACTTGATAAATGCGTTATAAATTTTATTAAAATGTAATACCATTCAAACTGCTAGTGGTTTTAATTTTTGATTATTTCTGGTACGTATCTGTTGCTAAGAAGAACCACAGCAGTTCATAATGCATAATAAATCTATTTGCAAGTATTTTGAGTTTTGATTCTGAGAACATAATTATAGACCTTAACTGGACCATAATGATCTGCACCTTAGACACTGGCAGTCGGTGTAAAAATCTGATTACTGAAAACATTGACACTGCTGTGCCATTTAGTAAATTGAAGGTAGGGCTGGTCTTATGAGAGGACCTGTAGCAGGATGTTTACTGCAAAGTGTATTATTCAATAAGTAGCAAAGAAAACAACATCTGTCTACTCAGTCTTTTGTTTTGAAAAAAGCAAGTCTGCTGCAAAAAAAGGAAATAAGAATGTATGAAACAGGAGAGCAAGTAGGTCATTCAGCCCCTCAAGCCCCACCATTCGATAAGATCACTGTTGATCGTCCCCTGGCCTCAATTCCTCTTCTGTCAGCTCCTCAGCCCTCAGCTCCCTGATCTTTCAAAAGTCCACCTCCCTTCTCAATGGCGATCTAGTCTTCACATCTCTGGGGTGAGGAGTTCCAGACATGCATTACCTTCTGGGAGAAGAAATTTATTTGCATCTCAATGTTCAGTGAGCATCCCTTATTCAGTAACTATGCCTCTGAGTTCAGGATTTTCCCCATTAGTGGAAGCATCTTCTCTGCACAAAATTTTGTATGTTTCAGAACTTGTGTCCAAAAGTATGACAACATTTCCTGAACAAAAAAAAACCCAAAGAATTGCAGTTCCTGGAAATCAGAAGTAAGATCAAAAATTGCTGGGAAAAATTCAACAGGTTTGGCAGTGTCTGTGGAGAGAAAGCAGAGTTAACTTTTTATGTCCAGTAACCCTCCTTCAGAACAGAACTCCAGTTTATCTGTTGGCATAATCTTGAATGGATTATCACCAGCAGACATGAATTGCCCGTCCTATTACAGCAGATTGGCCTGTGGTCGAGTACAAAAGATGATGCCAGATGCCAGCACTTCCCATTGGCATTTGATTGCTATCCCCTTATCATGAAATGCCACTGTTGATATTAATGAAGCTTGGAATTTGCTAAAAGTTTAATCATTCGTGAAATAGCAGCAGTAACATTTCTAAAATATGTCAACTGCAATTGTTTTGAGATCTCCTCCTCTGCTCAGGTGGCACCTGCAAGCAAGATAGATTAGATTAGATTAGATTAGATTACTTACAGTGTGGAAACAGGCCCTTCGGCCCAACAAGTCCACACCGCCCCGCCGAAGCGTAACCCACCCATACCCCTACATCTACATTTACCCCTTTACCTAACACTATGGTGTAATTTAGCATGGCCAATTCACCTAACCTGCACATCTTTGGACTGTGGGAGGAAACCGGAGCACCCGGAGGAAACCCACGCAGACACGGGGAGAACGTGCAAACTCCACACAGTCAGTCGCCTGAGGCGGGAATTGAACCCGGGTCTCAGGCGCTGTGAGGCAGCAGTGCTAACCACTGTGCCACCGTGCTGCCCATAGGCATGCCAAAAGCAAGCATATACTTTGCAAATAGATATTAGATAAACCTATGTTAAGAAATTTAATTAAAAAACAAAATGGTGGAATAAAACTATGACATGAAATATTACTTTTATTTTTAATCCACAGATTCTGCCAAGTCTGCTGAATATTATTTCCCCAGCGATTGCTGTTATTTCAAATTTCCAACATGTAGCATTCTGCTTTTCTGGAAATTTAACTGTGACAATGTAAATCTGTGTTGTTTATGATGGCATTAAGTCCATCAGCAACATTGCTTATCTTAAAATCAACAGGTGGTCAAAAATTCAATGAAAGTGCTCTTGGGTTGAACAGAACTTTCCTCCAATGAAACTGACATTCCCTAGTC